>NC_092245.1:13785903-14090903 GCF_036320965.1 Panulirus ornatus
ATATGGGAACCGAGGAAGGAGCCAGGCGAGGATTTCTAACTAAAGTGCATCAGACTCTTATCTCATGACTGTACTAATGTGGGACTTCACTGAGATAAGGGAGCTGATGGCAAAAAACGGGACTGGTTCGCAACTATTAATGGCGCTTAATCCAGTATATTATTCGTTGCAGTCGAATCCGCGTTTATTTTACACATTGTTGCGCAGAGTGGTCCATTTGTAACCATTAGCCAGGTCGGCGCAGGACAAAAATCTGCGCAAGACGCACGCAGTTGCGCGTTCGTCGTCCTTATCATCATGTTAGTGATATCCTTATCTTCACTGCAGATTATCAAGCCAACTTTTGGCATATGTGAGCAGCGGTGCGGTTCCTTCACACACAATCTCCGCGAAGTCAAGTGCCATTGGCTGTGAATTTCTGAGATGATTTGTGCTTCGAATTTTAATGGGTCAGTCACGATAAAGATTATCTCTGTTTGAAAATTCTTTTTTTTGCAGACTCTTCTTAATTGGTTCGCAAATGAACACTAAGCGAACTTCTCGTTGATTACCACTTCATAGAAAAATGTAATTAATAAACTTTTAAAAGTGTAGGTGTAAACATATTTAGGCTGCGCCCATTAAACTCGAAAATTGCCCGTCAGAACACAGTTGCAAATGAGGGAGCCCAATTAGCACACTGGGGGTTGGGGTGGGTGGTGTCGACTAATGGGTTTATTCAGTTGTATACAGAGCGTCGCTTAAGTCTGGAATCACAGTCAGAATTCACTGTATACCTCTGCTCTTCCAAGTAGAATATATTGTGCGTCATGAATTTGCGCCCTCGCACCCATAGGGTATTCCGTACTTATAGGTAATGTTTATTTGAATTCTTGGCGTTTAATTTTCAGCCTTTGTGGAACTGGAGGCGAATGAGAGATTGTGCCGCCTATTTTCCAGAATTTCCAGACAAAGCTTATTTGATCCGGGAGGTGTTTTACTCATGGGAATTGAAAATCAACACATTTCCAGAATTAATTACATAGAATTTCCACTGGTGAGGCATTTCCAACATATTGTGGTTGAAATGTACACATTCATGCTGGAATTTAAAGACTCTGAGACCTCTGATTGTAAGTATTTTTCAACAGCCACGTTAACAAAAAGTGTAAAAAAGAAAACATCCTTTACTCGTAAAGTATGAATGATAATACAGGAAGAAAATGGTAATGATTCGGGGGAAAGTTCCGAGGGAAAATGGGATGCGTTTACAATGACAATAACTCGCAGGAAGTATTAAGAAGGAAGAAAGAAAGAAAGAAAAAGATCGCATCTTATTCTGGCAGGAGGAAAGACCATTAGATGTTTTTTCTTTACGAAAAAAAAAATAGATATTTCGTTGTATACCAAGATGAACAACCCATCAAGCTTGGAACACACACACACGCATGGGTGGGATTCGTGACGAACGAACCACGACTCATCAAAACCCAAATCTTCTGCTTAGGCGTTTGTCGCACCGCGCTTTGGAGGCTGTTGATCTCACGTGTGTGTTTACAGCCGAATGGCTGCCTAAACAAAATAAACAGTTTGTTTATTCATTTTCCACACACACACACACACACACACACACACACACACACACACAGTATACGAGGTTGAGATATGGAGATAAAGGAGATAATTATCTTATATGCAATCCAGGTTAAGAAATTCCATTTTCTTTTTTTTTGTGTGTGTGTGTGTGTGTGTGTGGCTCATATGGCAACTAGTTGGTTACATAATGTGTGGCAGAAATGGAACTCGTCGCAAACTGTTTTCTGTGAAGTGACAATTACTTGAGTGTGATTTCTTAGTTCGTCGATGGATGTTGTTGTTTTCCACTTACTCTAAGACTGGAGATAGAGAGAACTTGCCGTTCGTGCACTTCGGCATGGAGTCAAGAGCTGGAAGCTGAGGTTCCACAGCTTAGAATGAATAAGAATAAAGATTCGCTTTCCAGGAGACTGATCCACCTTGGCACGACGGCCCGCCATCTCTCCACCCACCGCTGCACTTGGCCCCACACAGAGGCATCCAGAGATCGTCCTGTGGGCTCCTTTAGTTCTCTGGAAACCAGCCAGTTACGGCGGCTGAAGTCCTGGAAGCTGACTAAGTGTATCTTTCCATAATTTTCTTTTTAGTTATGTATTTCTTTTCCTCTGACCGAGTTATCAGTTTAGTTCGATCGTTTTTTTTTTTCCTTTTTCTTTTTGAGGGCAGTTGATGCCGGTGAAATGACAATTAGAACTGTCATTTCGGTGGCTGGTTTTGAGTGGCTTTAGACAGGCTGCCTCAGAGATACAGTGAGGGAGACGAAGTGCCTCCGGCAGGAGGTACCACACGAACTGGAAGACAAAACAAACCCTCTGTGATTGTATGACAGTGAACTACAGACATACAGAAAACTGTAAGACTCTCCTGCATATTGGGGTTGTAACTCCACGGCTTTATCCACTCTCTCATCGTGCCAAGAGGAATAATACATATCCATGGTGTATTTTCTGTCATCTTTTTCATTTTTCATCTTCAGTTGCCAAGAATATAATGCTCTGTGAAAGGGACGCAGTGATTTAGTCTTCTGACGGTAAAATCACCGTGATTTAGGAGTTTCAAGCTGTGCTATGAGTGGCGTTTGTGAGTATTCGTAGTCATACAGTAGTTTGTATCTGAATATTCATCTTTGGGATGATACGACATGGATCCCGACACTGATGGTCGTCCAAAGCATACAGCTGTTCCAGTTCATGACTTGAAAACTTCTGATGGTGTAGCGGTGCTATTGGATCGCTGATGGAAGATGGATCCTTTGCGTCTGCATCAGTCATGAAGTCTTTGTAGGCTGAAAAGGCGTTGAGAGAGGTGATCTAATTCTCTCCATCGGCTTTATCAATAGGAATTGTTATGGTGGTGGTTCAGAAGAGAAAGAGGGTCATATCACCTTTCCTTCGGCAGTGCCATAGTATATTAAAGAGGTTGTCGCTCTCTCTTTCTTCGAAAGTACCACAGTATGTTAAAGAGGTGGTTATACTTCCGTCGACAGTGCCCTAAGTGGTCGCACTTCCCCAGTATAGTATGACCCTGATGTACAGCATTGTTTTGGTGCCAGCGGACTTAATCTCCTGCTAATGCAAATGATCGACACGCCCATATCTAAATCTGGTAAAAGGACTTGTTTTTATATTTCGTATTAGGTTTGTCCTTATGCAAATACTACTTGCAGTGCCTTCCTTCCTCTTCGGCTTTCTAGTCAGGTATTACGTTCCAGGTCCGTCGAAGGAGTTGATGTATTATTTACTTCACATTCGCTGTCTCCGTGATACTTCCTCGCACTTCTTGTCGCCCGTTAAAAGATTCTTTACTGCTTGAGGTCTCCATCAAAAAACTTTACAACCTCAGTTTTCCAGTAGAATCTTTTACACCTGCCGTCTCCATTTGGAACTATTGACACCTGCAGGTCTCTTGTTATTATTATTCTTGGCTTTTCTAATCTCCAGGGAAGTGCTTTTGAAACACAGCCTCTTCTGAAACCCATGTCATTTACAGTCTCCATGAATAAGACTTGTGACACTTGCAGTCTTCAGTTAATAAGACTTTGACAAATTCTTCATTTCAAAAAATCTTTGGCACCTACATATTTAGGACTGCTGGAAGCTGCAATAATCAATAAATGTTTGCGGAACTTGGTTTCCGTTTATAAATGCTCTGACATTTAAGATCACCATCCAGTCCTCTCGCCACTTGAAGTCTCCCTTGAAAATGCCTTGACATTTAAGAATCTTCAACCAACCTTCTTGACGCAGTCGTCCTTCATAAACTCATTAGATATTGAAGTCTCTGGTAAGAACTTTTGACACTTGAAAACCCATTGAAAAACTCTCACCATTAAGAATTATCAGCAGCTGCAGTCTCCTCTTTAAGACTCTTTACCATCATAAGATCTTTTGCAAATGGTCTCCATTAAGACCTCTTAGGATTCCAGACTACGTTAAAAGTACTTGACTCGCGCATTCACCATTAAGAATTCTTAATGGCTGCAGACTCCATTAAAAGGTATTAACACTAATAGTGTCCATTTAAAACGCAATCACATATATTTTCTTTTAAATAGTTCTTGACATCCAATTTCCATTAAAGACTCCACGCAAGACTCGTAGACTTCATTAAAACCACAAAATTTCTAACATCCTTTGAGAACCTTCACACTTTATGCCACCATTTAAATCTGTCTCTCATATCTGTTATCTTTCGTCACCCTGAGGATGTATGCTGAAGACTCAACCCTCCTAGCAGCATTCACCATATGTTTAGTATATCTTTCCAATCTCCTCGATATTGCTGCTTGACTGTGTCAAATTTCTTTTCCAGCTTTCATGCTCTTATTCTCTCCACTCACCATCGACTATGCTAGTTCTTTTTTGATCGTGTTTTGTAGAGTTAGTGGTTTGTTTGATGGTTATAATCGTCACAAGGCGTTGTAGTTCTTCGTACCGTAACTCTTCATCGGAGTTCTGTAATGCGAAAATCGTTGTTAGGTCCTTAGATATAATCGTAGAATTTATGTTCGTGCCGCTTGCATCATGATTCATCATAATTGTGACTAAGGCAGCAAGTTTTGATGTATGTAGGGGGGGGGGGGGTGGACCTTCCGACCCTGATGTCGGACTGAGAGTAAAGCTAATTTTTCGAAAAGGAAAGTAAATGCTTACTCACTTAAGACGAGTTTAGAGAGAGAGAGAGAGAGAGAGAGAGAGAGAGAGAGAGAGAGAGAGAGAGAAGAGAGAGAGAGAGAGAGAGTCAGTCAAGCCACGGAGCGGTTGATATGCTGGGTAAAGATTAGGTCAGCTTTAGCCGAGTTCATAAAACAAAGGAGAGAAGGTTCTGTATGGTTTGTTTACGCTATCGTCTCCAGTTACGTCAGGGGATGATCTTCGTCAGTACGTGGCTTGTAGGCTTATGCCTACAAGCTTATACTAGGACTACAAGCCTATATACTAGGACTAGAAGCCTATACTAGGACTACAAGCCTATATACTAGAACTACAAGCCTATATACTAGAACTACAAGCCCCTGAAGCTCCCACAAAATTGACAATCGAACAGGGTTGTTTTGTTGACGTAGTTAAGTGGATGGTAGTTAAGGGAGTTAAGTGGATGGTAGTTAAGAGAGGTAATAGTTAAGTGAGGTAAGTGAATGGTAGTTAAGGGAGTTAAGTGGATGGTAGTTAAGAGAGGTAAGTGGATGGTAGTTAAGAGTGTTAAGTGGATGGTAGTTAAGAGTATTAAGTGAATGGTAGTTAAGAGTGTTAAGTGGATGGTAGTTAAGGGTGTTAATGGAAGTTAGTTAAGGGAGTTAAGTGGATTGTAGTTGAGAGGTAAGTGGATGGTAGTTAAGAGAGGCAAGTGAATGGTGGGTAAGAGTGTTAAGTGAATGGTAGGTAAGAGAGTGAAGTGAATGGTAGTTAGGAGAGAGTTAGGCCTTGGATGTTAAATACAATTTATCCTTACGAAAAGTAAAGTTATTGATGAAGAAGAGGGGACAGGAGGTTCACAACGTCCATGTTAAAGTTGAAGCATGGCTCTTGTTATGAATGAAAATGACTCGTCTTCGTCGGAGTGCTTCCTGCATCTCTCTCTCTCTCTCTCTCTCTCTCTCTCTCTCTCTCTCTCTCTCTCTCTCTCTCTCTCTCTCTCTCTTCTTGGCTCTTCGTACTTGTTTTTTTTCTCTCTCTACCTCACCCACTCGTGGGTTGCTGGCTTACAGTCTTCAGACACACCCATCTCTCCCATCTCCCGCATCATGCTTGACGGTACATGACTCACACGACGCGTTTTTTTTTTTGGTAACTCTTAAAGTAAGTAAAAAAGTAAATAGGTAAATAAGTACGTAAGTAAAGTTGTAAGTAAGTAAATAAGACTAGCCTTTCGTGCGTAACGTGAATACACACGAGTTAACTCGTCGCTGGAAGATTGTGTCATCATGATATTACACTGCACTTCACTCACACGACCCTTACACTGCACTTCACTCACACACGAACTCATGAATGAAAGGCCATAGGGCGGTCACTCGTGGTAAAGGGATGGTACACACATCAAAGTGGGTCACTTGTGGGGTCACATCAGCGCTTAGCTTGATTGTCGTATAGACGAAAATGCCTCTTGCCGAGTGCGTACCAAGCGTACATTGCTCACATTACCGAGTGCGTGTGCGTGCGTGAAATTGCCAAGTCCGCGCAAAGCAATCCTGTCACGACATGGGGGCATGTAAGTGACTCTGTACATCCCTGTATGCTTTCTGATACGCAGAGTTTGTCCTGGTATTTTAACACTTTTTTTTCTTAGAATTAACAAAGACTTTAAAACTCTTTGACTGTTTATACTTGAAATTGAATTAGCGAAACCCCGTCCCCAAAAATACGGTCTAAGAATTGTAAAAAAAAAGGAAAAGGGATAAAGTACTGCTGACCAGTACGTGTGTATAATGTAGTGGTAGATAGTTATATTTTATTACCTGATCTTCACAGTGTACACAAGGTAGACAATACTCAAGGGCCAAGGTCGAGGTTGATTGAATCTTTGTGATGCAGTTACGACGCTATAACGAGGCATCGCAAATCACACTATGGTTAACGTTGACAGCCGACGCCAGCAGTCTCCTGTGGAGGACTCCACACCATCGTGCTGATCTGCTTCGGTATATATGTACTTTTTGTATACATATTCGCCATTTTCCTACGGTTGCGAGGTAGCGTGAAGAACAGATGACAGAGCGTTAAAGGGGGAAAATCCTCACTTGGCCCGCTTCTCTGTTCCTTCTCTTGGAAAAGTAAAAACTGGAGGGGAGGATTTCCATTCCCTCCCCCCGGTCCCACCCCTTTTGGTCGCCTTCTGCAACACACAGGGAATACACACACACACGCACACACACACACACACACACACACACACACACACACAGCGAGAGAGAGAGAGAGAGAGAGAGAGAGAGAGAGAGAGAGAGAGAGAGAGAGAGAGAGAGAGAGAGAGAGAGAGAGGTCAGAGAGAAAAAAAAAATGGCCTGGGAGGGATTAAGGTGATCCTGCCATATGGAGCCGAAAACGTGTCATTACTGTCACTTAAGAGTACACGAACGTTTAAGTGCCGAGAGACCGTCTCTCTTTTCGTCCGTTGAGGGCCTTAAAAGCCGGACCGTTGAGAGACTTTTTAAGCTCAAGAGAGAGAGTCGGAGCAAAAGGCTTTATCTCCCTCTTATCTGGACTTAGGCGCCGTAAACGACAACAATAAACCATGTTTCGAGCCGTAGAAGCCGTTGCTATCCTTCCGATAATTTCTGTACACCTCCTATTGCTCCAGTCTGCAAAATGGGATCTTCCGAGGGTGAGATTACGTTCCTGATCGCTCCCGATGGTTTGAGGACCCCCTTGGGAGACGGTGGAAAATGGCCCGGACGCTGAATTTCGAATTATAATGAATTTTAAAAGGGTTTTAATATCCTCGTAAAGTGGCAAGAAGATATTTTACAATGCACCTCGCTAGTGGTCCTTGCAACATTGGCGAGGCCTTAAAAATATAGTTATTGCAGACCCGGGTATCGGCCGCTATTGGCTAATAAGTCATTCGCCTTGTTTATTTCTCATTAAAAGGACCATAATGTTAGCCGAATTGCTTGCAAGAAGTCAGTTTCGGCTGGAGTTCAGTGGAGGACGGTGGGCTGTGTTCGTTGTGCTGCTCCCGTTTGTGAACCGAATGCCATGCTTCAAGTTGCGTTGGGGGCGGCGAAAAGAAGGAAGGAAGGAAGGGGAGAGAGGGAGGTTAGGGGGGATGGTGGTGTGTGTACAAATGATATTCCCGGGTAGTGTTTCTTGCCGTGTGTTTGCGTGGGTTACCGAGAGTGTTTCCCCAGTGGAGTGATTATATCGTTTTGGGGGTGGACCTCGGGATTACGAGGCCAGGAGTTCTCCACTCTTTCTCTCTCTCTGTTGGTAAGTACACTGTGTAGTATTTGCAGCCTTGAGGGACCTTGGTCCGTCTAGGTGATGTACTTTAAGGCCTTTCAGAAATAACCTAATGAATAATTTGTAGGCCAGCGTCGTATATGTAAATAGGGGATGCCTTCATTAAGGCTTCGCTGATAACCAGAGTCAAATGTACTGAGCCGAGGAGCGGAGGGGGCCGCCCCTGATTGGTCGGGGGAACGGCAGCCTGGCTCCTGATTGGCTGGGGGGACTTTGAATTCCTCGACTCGGTGGCCATATAGTAGAACACACGCTTGAGTTGGAGTATGATTATTATTAACCTTGTGGTGAGTGTATTGCACCGCGTTTACAATGACATACCACAGGGCTTCGAGTGCAAGACAGGGTCTAATTGTCCCTAATGAGCACTCTCCTTCTTGCATGTTAGACTCGGGTGGTTTATGTCTTGCTGCCTCTCACGGTTTTGCATTGAGCGCCCCATGTCTGTGTCTGTTTTTTTTTTTTTCCGGCATGCATATTGTTTTTTTTTTTTTTTGTTTTTTTTGAGCTATTGATCCGGGTTACTGACAGGCTAACCCCCTAGCCTGCCTCATCTCCCGGGAGGTGTGGTGGTGAGGAGGAGGAGGAGGAGGAAGAGTGGCAGGCCGGGGGTGGGGTGCAAGGCAGTGCCGGTCTCAGCGTCTGAGATGAGGATTTGCCACTCGTTCTCTCTCTCTCTCTCTCTCTCTCTCTCTCTCTCTCTCTCTCTCTCTCTCTCTCTCTCTCTCTCGTATATATATTTTTTCCGGGGGGGGGATGAAAGAGCGGAAGATGCAATAAAGACGGATTTTGCTGGTGGTGTTTTCTCTCGTGCCATCGAGCCATTCAGCATTAGAGGTGCGGCCTGCGTGCGTATGCGTGTGTGTGTGTGTGTGTGTGTGTTTGTCGGCAACAGGACGGAAAAACACCAGCGAATGAGTGTTTCCTAGCGGGTGTTGGGGTGGTGATGATGCCGGGCGCGTGCGTGATGATGCTCCTGGAAGGGTGGTGGCTTCGCCCGGGGGTACTAGCGGCAGGAGGAGGAGGAGTATAGGCTAGCTCGGCCGCTGCAGGGGCCCACCTCCTCACTCCCCGCCTGGAGCCATCCCCGTCAGGAGTGCTTTTATCAGAAGCTTCAGCCACATAACACTAGCGTGGCCGTAGCCACTGGCGTTGTTCCCCCTCCCTCCTCCTTCCTCTCTTACTCTCTCCCCCCTCCTGACGCCGCCCACTCGTGGACACCCTCTCCCCAGCATCCCACCCTCAGGTGTCACCACCCACTCCTGGCCTCGTCCCCTGCTGCCACTGCTCCCCTAATGGGTGTTCGTCAAGGTTCCCTCCTGCCCACACACACACACACACACACACACACGCACACACGCACACACGCACACACACATCCCGCGAGAGAGCGAGAGAGAGAGAGAGAGAGAGAGAGAGAGAGCTGGGGGCTCACCCATCTCCATCCCTCCTTCTGCTGACGAGATATCCAATGGCTGGTGATAGTGCCAGCCGAAACTTATTCTTTATTCATGGCGGGGCTTCATGCAGCTGCAGGACCTGTAAGAGAGGCGCACATCGCACGCCGAACACGCCGGTAAGAGCCTCCCCAAAGTGTGGCCGGCCCCCCTCTCCCCCACCTCCTGCCACCACCACCACCACGTCAGCCGCCTATAAGAATGAGGCTTCTCCCTGTTATTGAGCCGGCAACACTCGCCGCAGCTACACTAGCCTCACGCTCTCCCTGGCAGGTGCCTTATCGGTGGGGCTCCTCCTTGCCTCCCCACACCACATCCTCCGGCACAAATCTCTGCTGGCCCAGCTCTCTCTCCCTCTCTCTCTCCCCCTCCAACGCTAGCAGACTTCAAGGTAAGTAAACGCATTATTTTACCTCTCACTTATTTTTTTCTTTTTGTTTTTTGTTTGAAAGACACCTGTAGGAACAGCGGTGTCCATCCGTCTCGCCTATATTGCCAAAACTTCCTCTTGCGTGACGGGAATGTGGACAGCTATCGGGTGTTGTGGAGGTGGACTCCGGCAGCTGAATGTCCTATGCCAGCCAAGCTTGCCTCCTTTTTTTTTTTTCTTTTATCATTTACTGTCTGGGTCTTGCCCCGAGCAGGTGTCCTGTGTTTAGAGAAGCGAGAGCTATGCTTGACACGCACCTCTGCCAGTGTGCGTCCGTAAATAAGCCGACGCTGATGTAACGAGTAACTTTTATCCGTTTGATTATAAATATATCCACTTGGGTACCGGCACACGACCCGCTTTACCAGCCTGGCTGAGTTTGGACGCGACGCCGCGATTACTCTGCCATCTGGTGACCTCGGCCGTAACTTGCGTCCTCATGGGAGTGTCGTCTCCATGACTAGGAGAGAAAAAAAAGGCAAAAAGAAAAAAAAAAAAGCGCTTTCAAGGACGTACTGTGAGAACTGTCCATTGGCTAGTTTCGTGGTTACATAACTATCCAATGATCCATGTCATCTTGAAGGGTCGTTGGCTTAAGATGTTTTTTTTGAAGAGAAGATGAATTCAGTCGGACGTTAGTCCTCCCTGCTCTGTGGGAAGGCACTCGTGATCCCGAGACGACCAAAATCCTTTTTAACTAATGTGCCATTGGCATCGGATTCCTTCGTCTGGCTTGAGGATAAGCTTGACCGTGGCAGTTTCCATCTCCAGCTGCCGAAGGAAAATCTCGAAGGACTTGTGGACAACGAAGGCAAAAGATGGAATGAATATTTGGTGTTTTGAGCGTCTGATGTCGGCCGCTGTGGGCATACATTGCAACGTCGGGAACCTTAGAACTTCCCCTCCTGGCCAGGACGACACCTGGTTAAAGACTCAGCCGCGGAAATCCTCCAGAAGGGATGAGGGATGTCGAGTACTGAGTGAGTTGGGTGATGGTGTTGACCAGCGAGGGACGGGAGTGAAATGACCTCGTCGGAGGATCCAACCTTGAGATCGGCGACGCACCGCGGAGTCTCACGCCACTCATCGCCGCCGCCTCCGCCGCCGTCGGCACCGCCACCCACCGCCGCCACCACCCGCGCATCCACCACAAAATGGCGGTGGGTGGGTGTGTGTGTGCGTGTCTTGCAAGGTAGCCAGCGGCTACATCCTCATTTATCTAAACCCACCTCTCCCCCACTTCCTCCCTCCCTCCCTCCCTCCAAGGTAGGTGCATGTCTCCAAAGAATTAAGACCTTTGACGCCACTACGAAAGCGTCGAGCGGGGATGCGTCCCATACCGCCCCGGCCGTGTTTAGTGGCTGAAAAAAAAAAGGGGGACTCAATTGACCCCGACCAGAGTAGAGTTCCGTCGATGCGTATACGGAAGCCATTAATTAATGGTGTCGGCCAAGACCTGCTCCGGCAAGCAGCGGGTGTTTATCATAGAAATCGTGCAACCCCAGATTGTGGTGAGGAATTTTGACGGCAGTCGGTAGGAGAGAGAGAGAGAGAGAGAGAGAGAGAGAGAGAGAGAGAGAGAGAGAGAGAGAGAGAGAGAGAGAGAGAGAGAGAGAGAGGCTGTGATAGGCTGTGCTTGTCTATTCCTGCTTATCTAGATTTTTGTATATTAAGTTTTTGTCAAGTGCGGCTTCAGTGGTCTGGGGGCAGCCACCACTCAGGCTCATATTGTGTTATCTTATTTATTTACAGTTTTATATTTACGATGCATTGAACATGAGCGGCAGACACACACACACACACACACACACACACACACACACACACACACACACACACACACACACACTCTCTCTGAGCATTCTCTCATTTATCGGTTCATTTCTCGATGCATTTAAGGTCTGAAGGAATTTCGTTCATGTCTTCAAATAGAGTGTATGACCGTGATATGTTCGTTGTATTAATTCGAACACATTCGCACGCTTCCATCGCACTTTTTGCGGGTCTCAGAGCACGGCTCTGTGGCAGACCACCAGTGATTATAGATCACCCACGTCTCTAAGACGTCCATGGACGGCGCCGACCGCCACCGTCCTGGTGAACAATATTCGAGAAGCAGTGTTTCGTAATACTCCAGCTTTGTGTGGGAATCTCTCTCCTTGGGGCAGTATTGCTCCACTTTACGCACACTCTAAGGAACCACGTCTGAACAGTTGTCTATTATTATTAACCACTCGCAGGTAAGATGGGCTGGACGATCCTTGTTCGCCCGGATGATTTTCGACGCCGTATGTACCTCAACCCTCCCTCCCTCCTTCCCTCCCTCCCTCACTCATCTGGCTAGGAACTGGCTGGAGCGTCTTGAGTTAATATTGACCTAACTGTTATTGATCCACTCAGACGGTGTTTTATGTGTTCGGTGAGGTTGGTGGATGTGTTAACCTTGAATGTTTTCATTCTTGCTTCAAGACCAGAGAGAGGCTGTTGAGCAATATTATCATTATATATATATATATATATATATATATATATATATATATATATATATATATATATATGTGTGTGTTTGTGTGTGTGTTATGTATGTTTGCACTGTATATGCATGAATTACCTACGCAACATATGTATTATCATTTATGTACTGTGTGTCTATATATAGCGTTTACATTTAGCAATGTATAATTTTCTCCATGAAAATAATGCATTTTTGTCTGGGTGTGCGTGCGTTTGTGCGTTGTGTCTACCATTACCAGTGTGTGTGTGTGTGTGTGTGTGTGTGTGTGTGTGTGTGTGTGTGTGTGTGTGTAATTTCATTTACTTCATGGTAAAATTTATACCCTCATAACATACTCTGGTGCAGGTCTTGAAATATATATATTTTTTCATCAAAATTGGTCAAAAGTAGTTTTGCTTTTAGTACAGGTTTTTTTGTGGTATTGAAATAATTGATGTTCATTAAAATTGGAATTTGCAAGATTTATCTGCCAAGTCAATGTCTCGCTTTTCTGTGATTAGTTTTTGATATTTTCTAATAATTATTATTTTAGAAATTGGATTTTGTGTATAAGAAAAAAAAAACCATACGTATGTGAAGTCTTACAGTTAGAATATATATATATATATATATATATATATATATATATATATATATATATATATATATATATATATATATATATATATATATATATATTTCAGAGATTGTGGCTATGAATATCCCATTTAGGTGTTTCAATGTCGTTTTCTATATTTCACCTCTTTCCCGCCTTGTCTGAAACATCTTGCTCTGTTGACAATTATCCCAAGCCACAAATTGATCGTCAGATGTCTAGGTAACTGACCAGCTATTTTCGTCAGCTCGTGAGCGACTACATTCCTTGTGACTCTGCCATGAGGAGGAGGAAGAGGAGGTGCTGCTGTTCCCATAACCATTTAGAGACATTTTTATGACCAGGTGTTCTACTTCTCAAAGTGTAACTAAGGGAAGGTTTCGTTGCCGTAAGGGATATATACGAAGGCACGAATGGAAACGTGGTCATTGAACGTTCATCCATCCGGTGCTTGGAAGAATTTTATTTATATATTCTTTATAAGAGTTGTTGGTGTTGTTTGTTGATTTACGAAATGAATTACTGGTGGAGGCCTTCCCAGTCACATAGTCAGTTGCATCGTTTTTGAAGGAATTTTTAAGAAAAAAATAAGAATCGTCATTTGTGTGCCTTTCTGGATCGGCTGGGGTTTTTGTATATCGAAAGGGCACAGTCATGCGTATATATATATATATATATATATATATATATATATATATATATATATATATATATATATATATATATATATATATCTTTCTTTTAAACTATTCGCCATTTCCCGCGTTAGCGAGGTAGCGTTAAGAACAGAGGACTGGGCCTTTTTTTGGAATATTCTCACCTGGCCCCCTCTGTTCCTTCTTTTGGAAAAAAAAATAATTATATATATATAATATATAGTCTCCAAATTTTTTTTTATCGTACCTTCGTCCTTCAATATCGGCCCAAATTATCTATATCTTTTTGTTTAGAGAAGGGAGAAAAAAAGAAGAAAAGATCTAACGTCTTTCTTGATACAGAAAAGGTGTGTATATGTATACATAGGAGAAGTGAGTCTCTCTCTCTCTCTCTCTCTCTCTCTCTCTCTCTCTCTCTCTCTCTCTCTCTCTCTCTCATACATACGCACTTTCAGTGGGAAATTTAAGCATGGAGGGCCATATACCCATGCGTTTATGACGGCCTGGCCGGTGCGTCACGCCGGCATTAAGGCCGGCGTGAGGCTACGCTGGTAAGGGGGGTCGGGGGAGGAAAGTTTCTGTCCACAAGATATTTGCATATGCAGATGAACTGTCCTTTTGGTTTTACAAGAGTACCTGTCCGAAGGGGTATATCTCGTGGGACTCGTCCGGGAGACGAGTTTTATCCTCTGGAAATGACAAAAAAAGACATCAATTTTTACGAGGGTCTACAAGAGAGAGAGAGACAGCCATCGCCGACTCCGCCGTTGTCGCAACTATGCCTCCTGAACCCCTCCTCCTCCTCCTCATCCTCCTCCTCCTCCTCCTCTTCATCTTCGGCGACATCGGGAGGCCAGACGCCTCGCCTCCCGCCGTCAGTTTTACTCCGGCCGTGGTACAGGAAGTGGGTGCTTGTGCTGGATGGGGGGTATATGTCTTCCTGTGTGTGCGTGTGTGTGCGTGGGGGGGGTGACAGGTGCGGAAGGCGGCGAGACAACGCTCTGGATCGAACCCAAAGCGCGAGCGAGAGAGGAGGAAGAGGAAAAGGAAGAGTTGGCACTTGCGAGTTTGCTACTGGGTACTGGACGCTAGGCAAGAGCTCTCTGGATGGTTGAATTATGGTACTGGAACGAATGAGATTCCAGGTTTTTGAGGTCTTGGCGTCGACTCTTATCGTACGAATATTACGGTAGATAGCAGGCCCAGGGGTCATATGATATCAGTGTTACAGTAGATAACAAACGTATATGTCTTTGGTCTCCAATCATGTTTAATGTTTTGGTAGATTGCAAGTACATATTGTTTTGTGTGCTATCCTGTTCGATCATGGTAAATGACTGGTATATATATATATATATATATATATATATATATATATATAGGGCATTCTGTACCCTTCCGTCATGGCATTGTGGTGTTAGATTATTATAGAAACCATCGCCTAGGATTGCTATCATCGCTGAGTTATAAGGGATGACAGTTGTTGTAGAGCTTGTCGTGTTTAGATATTGCAGATGTTTCCTACGGTCACACGGGTTTACATGTAGTACAGTGAGTTTACTTTTGATATCATCTTGATGAAGGCTGACCTTGTATCGTCAGTGGCGAAGATGTGAACCCATTATGGAACCTACAGGTAAGTTTTGATTGATTTTAATGTTGTGTAATGGATGATGTACTTATATATTCATTTATTCTTTTAGAGTATATATATATATATATATATATATATATATATATATATATATATATATATATATATATATATATATAATCTACGTTCGGTGTGTGTTTGAGGTTTGACATTGCTTTAAGGTATCCTACTTAATTCTCACAATATCAATACTCTGTATGACGTATCTTTTCTCTGCTTAGTATCATATTTTATTCTTAGATTTAGAATTAACTTTAAGGAAACTAGTAATGACAAGGGTTGGAAAATAAATCGGGGTGGGGGGGAAGGACAAATTTTGGTAGGGAAAAACTTTTCTCCCATCGTTATGAGAAATACCAAAAAAAAAAAAAAAAATAAAAACACATAAACGATTTTATTATTATATTAACAATTTTTGTTCCTAGATCAGTCGACTTGATCAGAACGAGGTGTGAGATGTCGTGCGATACTTTTCCCCTCTCCACGACACATCCAGTTCCAGTAAATCGATAACGAATTCCAGGTGCGTCTCATGAAATACTGGACATATTGGCATTTTGGCGGAACGTGATAGCGGAAAGTATTTCAGATTTATTTTAAAGTGTGGACGAATTTATGACGATTAATTATAGCCCGCGCTTTGGTGTAGAATATAGATGCTCGTGTGTGTGTGTGTGTATATATATATATATATATATATATATATATATATATATATATATATATATATATATATATATATATATATATATATATATCGCTACCTCGCTAACGCGGGACACTGCGACAAAGCAAAATAGATTATAAATATATATATATATATATATATATATATATATATATATATATATATATATATATATATATATATATATATATATCTTTCTATCATACTATTCGCCATTTCCCGCATTAGCGAGGTATCGTTGAGAACAGAGGACTGGGCCTTTGAGGGGATATCCTCACCAGGCCCCCTTCTCTATTCCCTCTTTTGGAAAATTAAAAAAAAAAGAAAAGAAAAAAAGCGAGAGGGGAGGATTTCCAGCCCCCCGCTCCCTCCCCTTTTAGTCGCCTTCTACGACACGCAGGGAATACGTGGGAAGTATTCATTCTCCCCTGTCCCCAGGGATATATATATATATATATATATATATATATATATATATATATATATACATATATATATATATATATATATATATATATATTGTCAAGAGAATATGAATTCAATAAAAACACTCATTTTTGGGCTGCAGGAATCTTCAGAAAGGTCCTGGGTAACACCAGGACAATTTCATAGAAATTTGTCCTTGGGAAATTTTAATTGAAAAAGATGAAATGAAATAAATATATTTCTTACCCAGAGTAGAGAGACGCTTCTGGCGAGGCTGTAACATCGGTGAAAAATCGACTTGTGAAAGAAGCTTTTTTTTTTTTTTTTATTCGGAAAAGGAGTCTATCGATTCCCTGCTGCTGGAAGTAGCGCAGTCCTGTTGCTGCAGGAATTCTTCGAAAAGAAATCCAAGAGTAACTTCAGGAGCCGTTTTTTGACAGGAGTACCGGGGCAATTATGAACATATATATATATATATATATATATATATATATATATATATGTATATATATATATATATATATATATATATATATATACGTAAATGTTATGTTCATACCATCCGCTGCCACAGACACAGCCGCTACCACACTGCCACAGACACAGCCGCTACCACACTGCCACAGACATGTACAGGCATATAACGTTAACTGAACGCACCTCTGCCGTTCAGAATGCAAATTTGTGTGGTAACCCGAGTGTGCACAACCCCTGAACACGAGAGAGAGAGAGAGAGAGAGAGAGAGAGAGAGAGAGAGAGAGAGAGAGAGAGAGAGAGAGAGAGAGTGACGCTGTCTGTTATGGAGGCAAATGGAGCGGACGACGCTGGATCCCGTCGGGTGCGCTACATGGCGGTGGCAGGCGCATACAGCGAAAGTGTGTTTGGACTGTACCGGATATTAATGGCATCCAGTTTTGACTTTCGTCAATTAAAACCGTTCGGGTCATTACGTCGTTGGGCGTGAAGGTGTTAGCGGTGTGACGTGTGTGTCATACCAGCTGGTAGAGATAAGAGAGGGAAAAAAAATAAAAAAAAATGGATAATAGTAAGTGATCTTAATGATAAGGTTGGTAAAGTAAAGGATTTGTGACATTGCTACCCTAATTAGAGGAATTTAACGGACTTGGGGATAATAGCAATATCAGAGCGAAAAAAAAGTGTTTTTTCCTTATTCATTACAACGAATTTTTTTTTTTTTTATCTCAAAGACCGAAAAAAAACCCAGGTTCATTAAAAAAATAAACGTCGACATTTTCAGTTGCAGTTGAATAATTTAAGAGTTTAATTATATAGTGGACGAGTCGGGTATCTTTACATGAATCATGCGAAAAATGTTCATATTCCTGATCATAAAATTCAATATATATATATATATATACGAATAAAGTGTATATGAACGCGCACCTTCATAGAACATACAAAGCTCCAGCAGTCAGGATCGAACCTCGGACCCCTTGTGCAAGAGGCAAGCATGCTAACCGCTAGGCTAAGGGACTGTATAATAGGAAACAACTATTCGAAATACTAAGTACTCGAATACCCTTCGTCTCACAATGGTGAGCAACGGGGTCTATCGGTTGTTTCCGAACAGAACACATAGCCAGCTGATATATATATATATATATATATATATATATATATATATGTATATATATATATATATATATATATATATATATATTTAGACTTATCTTTGAAGCCTTCACGAAAAATGTATTTTCGTGGGCAGCAGCAGCGGGAGCGGCGGCGAAGGCGTGGCGCCCCAGCTGTATGTATATAGATAAGGAGCGACGGGCAAGCTTGTTGCGTCACCTTTATCACCTCCCGTGCCCGATAACAGGAAGGCCTGGCCGAGAGACCAGAGTTCTCGTTAGCGGGGGGCCTCCGTTAATCACGAAGTTATTTTTTTTTTTTCCTTTTTTTCCCCCCCCTTTAAAGCCAGTGTGCTTGACCTCCCCTCATAGGATATTCTTCAACTGTGGGGAAAATGAGATGTAGGAGTAACTCCAAAGGTCGGTTTTTGTAGTTTGAGGTGACGGAGGAGGAGGACCCCCCACTTCCTCTGCCCCACACCCACCCTCACCATTACCCTTTCAGGTGTATCGTTTGGAGGAGGAGGAGGAGGAGAAGTAAGAGGAGGAGGAGTATGAGGAGGAGGAGGAAGAGGAGGAGAAGTATGAGGAGGAGGAGGAGGTGGTGGAGAAGAAGTAGGAGGAGGAGGAGGAAGAGTATGAGGAAGAGGAGAAGTAGGAGGAGGAGGAGGAAGAGTATGAGGAAGAGGAGAAGTAGGAGGAGGAGGAGGTGTGACTTTCTTTGGGAGCGTCTAGCGCCTTGGGAAGCCGTCGAAGGGGAAGATATTGTACAGTGGTCGGCATCGCACTACCAAAACCCCTTTCCCCGTCGGAGGGTATAGGATAATGACGGATAACCATTACCATTCATTCTGTGTCGTACTTTGATGCGATTTGAGAGAGCAGTAAAAATATTTGTCCTGAAGTCTGATAACTCAGTTTCTATACCATTTATTTATTCATTTTCTCTCGTTCATTCGTGAGTATCGTCATCGCCTTTCGTAATAAATGAGCCGTTTTTTTTATCCTTTCGTATCAGTTTTTTGTTTTACGCTGCCATAGTTATTTTGTCTGTACCAATGTATATATATATATATATATATATATATATATATATATATATATATATATATATTAATGATGGTGTTAGGTTAACAGTACGATAAAATCTCTTATTACCGGGGAACTCGGATATACCTTCATTAAAAAGTCATTATTGATATTATTATTATTATTATTGTTAGTCATTGTTATTATTATTCATCTCTTTATTATCAGTATTCACTGTTGATATATTTGATATCATGAGCACACTTTGAGTGTCATCAGTATCTTTATTTATTAGCATTATTTTTGTAAACATATTTATCTCTAGTTATGCATGTATTATTATTGTCATTATTACTAGTAGTATTATCAGCATTATTAGTATTATTAATCAATATTGTTGTTGTTATTATTATTATTATTATTATTGTTATTGTTATTATTATTATTATTATGATTATTATTAAATTATTATTGGTATTACTATTATTATTGTTATGATGATGAATAATAGTAATAATAATAATAATAATAATAATGATATTATTATTATTATTATTATTATTGTTATGAATTATAAGTGGGATTGTCATTATTGTTATGATTTACTTGCATTTTTATCATCATTATTTCACGGGAATGGAACTGTCGTAACTGAATTACTGTGGTAATTAAGTGTCACTGAATGAATGCCCTGTGGACTGGCGCGCACACACACACACACACACACACACACACACACACACATGAAAGATGATTTTTGTTACATTGTGTGTTAAGCAGTGGCATGATTATTCTGGTTTCTGGGTATAGTCGATTACCTTGATTACATTTCCAGCCCCATCCTCCGCCACCATCACCACCACCATCACCAACACCATCATTATCACCAACACTTAACGTTAACACAGTCCCCACCATTAATACGACCCCCCAGTGGTCACTGTCTCTCACATCTCCACCAGCGTCAGTGTCTGCCATTTACCTCCCTCACCACCACTACTGCCATTTATCTCCAACACACCACCACCACCACTATCCGCAGCGCCATCACACCCCTTACCTCAGCCAGCACCAGTACTGTCAATCTCCAACACCACCACCACCTCCAACATTACCCACCACCACCACCAACAGCTCCCCACACCCCCGGCTCACGGTACTTTGGTCGCCATCTCACCTGTGACGAAATGTTCGTGGGTCTTGGGGGAGGGGGGGGGCAACCATTGATGGGTGGGTGGGAGTGAGTGGGGATATGAGGAGGGGGTGTGTTTGCAGTTTGCATCAACTCAATTGAGAGGCTGTTTAGTTCCACCCCCTCTCCCCCAGCCCCCTTCCTCCTTCGCCGCCACCGTCGCTCGGAGATCACCCGGGCGTCGGAGATCACCCGGGCGTCGGATTGTTTTGGTAATCGTTTTAAGGGGGGAAGGGGGGGAGGGGGAAGGCTGCTGCTGCCGGTGGTGGTGGCCAACTACGGTTTACATGGGACGCCATTGGCTGGAGCTGCACACACACACACACACACACACACACACACACACATCGTCTCTGTGTATTTTCGGGGAATGATTTTCGAAGGCAAGTTATTTGTTCGTTCTCTTTGATTATCCGTGCGTCTAGATTGTTTGGACGAAAGTTCTTTCAGCTGCCTCGAGCGCGACGGTGCGAATTCTTTAGAGAGCGCGACGGTGCGATCCTAAGGCACGACGTTGCGAACCCTCGAGCACGACTGCGCGATGCTTGTGTGCGATGGTACGACCCTTCGGCACGATTGACTGGTCTCTGTAACCCAAGGGTCGTACCGTCCGTGCTCAGACGTCGTACCGTCCGTGTTCAAGGGTCGTACCGTCCGTGCTTAGACGTCGCACTGTCTGTGTTCAAGGGTCGTACCGTCCGTGCTCAGACGTCGTACCGTCCGTGCTCAGACGTCGTACCGTCCGTGTTCAAGGGTCATACCATCCGTGCTCAGACGTCGTACCGTCCGTGTTCAAGGGTCCGTACCGTTCTGTGGTGCCTCGAACAGAAAATGGGGTACCTTGAAGACGAGTTGTGGAACTTCCCATGTTTAATGATAGAAAAAAAAAACCCACTCCTTACCGGAAGCGGGAACTCGGGTCACAAAACAGTCCAGAGAATAGTTTTGCATATTCCTCCATCGTGAGGACAAGCCAATGACCATCAGGTGATCGTAAATGTATCTTGTAAGTAATAAGCAAGGGCCACCGTCTCATTAGCAGTTAGAAAAGTACCATTAAGGAAAGAGAAAAAAGATTTAGGAGTTATACGAACACCGTTTAGAGAATGAGCAGTAACACATAATTACTAGGCGCGTGATTACCCTCTCGGAACAGCTTGGTGTAGGGACTGCAGGGGGGGGGGGAGCAGCGTGGACACAAGATACATCTAACTCTTCCTACACGCGTCATACACGCAGCGGCAAATTGGCCATGAATATTTGTTTTTTTTTTTTTTACGATTTCTCAGATTGTTGGTGTGCTTCAGCGGCAGGAGAGGTTGTTGATGATTTTAAATGAGGGGGGGGGGGGGAAGGAGGAACCGCCCAGACGTTCAATAAACGCCGAGAGAGAGAACGTTTTCGGATGTGGTTTGTGGGACGTTTAAAACAAGCAGTAACGAACGACGCTGCTGCTGTAGCCTTTGATGTGATTGTAGTGGAGGGGTGGGCGGGCGCCCGGGCCGCCCTTCCCCCTCTCCCTCCAGCAACGACGAGCCCCTCCGCGAGATACACACACACACACACACACACACACACAGAGTGCCTGTGGATTCCTGTATTCTTCCCAGGGGCTCGTGTATCTGGTGAGATGACCCGGGTCGTTGATTTTGTGTCGACTTGAAGATCTGCTTAAGAGCTTAAGGGGAGGGCGGGAGGAGAGGCCAGGCGTCGTAGACAGGGGCTAGGAAGGAGAGGGAGTGACGGGGAGGGAGTGTTATGGGTGGGCGGGTGGGTGGGTGGGTTGAAAGTGGGTGGGTGTTATTGAGGGAGGATGAAGAAGAGGAGAGAGAGGGAGAGGAGGAGGAGGAGGGATGGTGGTGATGTGTTAGAGGGAGTGGTGGGAGAGGGAGAACATGGGAGGTGAGGAGTGAGAGTTTATTTACATTTGAAAGGATTTTCCATTTGGGTGGTCGTATAGGCGATGTTAGGAATGGCGATGTATGCTTGAACACGCCCGGCACTCTCTCTCTCTCTCTCTCTCTCTCTCTCTCTCTCTCTCTCTCTCTCTCTCTCTCTCTCTCTCTCTCTAAAAGCCTTGGCTATGCCATCCTTATTTTTGTATCTGCTTTTATATGGACTGCATCTTCTTCAGTGGTGTTTAAGAAAAGAAAGAGAAAAAGCCGGACCACCTTGCTTGGACAACAGGGGATGGTGCCTGTGTGGTCTGTGTATCTACATAACTCTCTCTCTCTCTCTCTCTCTCTCTCTCTCTCTCTCTCTCTCTCTCTCTCTCTCTCTCTCACACACACACACACACACACACACACACACACACACACACACACACACACTGTTTTTCCAAGATCATTCATTGTTAGAATAGATAAAGCATCATTTAAAAAAAAAATATATATAAATGCTTTATTTCCGGGAAAGATTTAGAGCTTATAAACAGGAATAGAAAAAAAAAAACAAGAGTATATCCTATAGTAATGTACATCCTGGAAATATAAAGTGATGACCCAGCAAATTCACACAGGGTTAGTGCATCCCCCTTTTTTTTCAACCTCTGACCTTAGAGGGGATAAAGGTCATTTGCAAAGGTTGCGCAATAAGTCATCTGCATCGCTGCAGTGGTTACTCTGCGCAGGCATATGCGCAGTGAGAGAAATGTATATATATATATATATATATATATGTATATATATATATATATATATATATATATATATATATATATATATATATATATATATATATATATATGTGGTTCTTACCAGCTAGAACCATCGTACTTACTGTATTAAACCGGGAGCGGGGGGGGGGGGGGGGGGGGTCGGGGGGAAATATTCTAGGCAATGTTTTTATTAAACGTGGAATAAGTTCGGGGGCGATTTTCGTGCAAGTAAGGGTCATACGAGTTTTATGACGTCAGATTTTGCCGGTAATATACGTGGGTATTTTGCTGCTAATGATGATGGGGTGGGGGGGTCATGACTCTGGATCCACTGTTTTGGTTGACAATTACAGCTTTGGTAGAAAAGGGTCCGTGTGCTAATGAAGGGATATATATATATATATATATATATATATATATATATATATATATATATATATATATATATGTGTTTGTGTGTATATTTATAATATTATTATTATTATTCCCGCTGTTTCCCGCATCAGCGAAGTAGCACCAGAAAACAGGCAAGCAAGCATAGATATGTGATCTAATATTTGCATTAAACCCCCAAGGAAAATGAAGCATTCCAAGTTCCCAAGTGCACTGACGATGTGATCATTACACGAAAGTGCACTTGGGAACTTGCCGTGTTTCATTATCCTAGTGGTTATATTTATGGAAATATATATATATATATATATATATATATATATATATATATATATATATATATATATATATATATTTTTTTTTTTTTTTTTTTTTTTTTTTTATACTTTGTCGCTGTCTCCCGCGTTTGCGAGGTAGCGCAAGGAAACAGATATAATATATATATTACTGAAACTAGTACTTTTCTCTATGTGATTACTTTTATTGCATCACTCATCACAGAATGATATATCTGTTTTGAAAATAATTGAATTCATCTGAAACTCCATGGCACTAGTCCGAGGCTGAATGGTATTCATTGTCCAAAGTTTTTAAACTGTCGAAGTTTCTTAATATATTTTTTTTTTCCTCCCATTCCAATGAATTTTTTTAACTCTCGTTTTACGATTGCATTAATCTCTTAATGAATTCAGTGAGCAAGCTCCGCTCCACATTTGGATTTCATTCCTTTGTCAGTAGGACAGATTTTTTTTTTCCATAATCAGTTCTTTAATTTTTTTTTTCTGCACAGAAGTTATAGTATAATGCAAAAGTAATTAGATTATAGGATCATCTTTAAGGTAATGAAATTTTAGGGTTATCTTTAAAGTAAAATAATGACATTTTAGATATAACTTTTAGATTGATTCAGTTTTAGGGTTACGTTAATTTTAAAGTAATAGACTTTAGGATTACCTTTAAGAGAAAATAATCTTGAATTTCCTCGGAAGAGTGTGTAATGAATATTTGTAGTTACTTTTACGATAAGATGATAGATTTTTAGGATAAACTTTAAGGTAAAGTGATCAGTTTTTAGGATTACCTTGGAGACAGTCAAACATATTTAGCTGAGCTGTAATTCGAGAAATTAATCTTCGGTTCTTCGAAATATTTGTCGTATTAGAATTATGTACGTTTTCCTTGGTCTTCTAATGTATGTGTGTGTGTGTAAAATAGGAGTTTGTGTTAAAATGGGCACCATATAACCACCGTTGGCGTTGTGTGTTTAAATAGGTGTAAGGTTAACATGGGAGTAGCCTTTCTAACTTAGCTTCGTTATGAACAGCATAGGCCTACTGTGCCAGCATGGACGCTGGGAGTCAGCATAAGTACGGGGACCAGCATGGGTGTGAGGCGAGCAGCATGGGTCCCTCTTGAGATGGACAGATGGGGGTCTGATCGTTTCCTCTTCAATGAATGGGAGATGAGGGACATGGGGTCCCTCCCTAACGGGATGAACGATTGGGTTTGAGACTGTTTACCTGAATGGGTGAGATGTGTAGCACATAGGTCGTTAGTGCATTTATAGCGTGAGGGGGTGGATAGTTTCCTCCATGGGGAGGATAGTACCCTCCCCTCCTATGTGCTAGAGTGAATGGGTCGGGATCAAAGTGTGTTCAGCGAACGCGAGGTAGACTGTACGGGAGCGGGACGAGCGAAATGGGTTGGGGGAGGGTAAGATGGACCATCCAAGTTCTCAAGTGTAACGTGGATGGGTCGGTCCAGGAGGGCGCTGCCCTGGCAAATGGCTCATCCGGCAGCCAAGGTGAGGGAGGGAGGGAGGGGAAGACCTGTATGATAATGGACGAGAGGGGACCGGAGGAAGACGAGGAGGACGAGGGCAAGGAGATGGAGGAGGAAGAGAAAGACGAGGAGGAGGAGGAGATGGACGTGGAGGAAGGGGAGGAGGAGGAGGCCGGGAGAAGAGATCCCGAGGGGGTATTTCTAAAGGAAATGGCGAAGGGAAAGGGGCCTCCGCTCTACTGGCCCATCGTATATCTGCCAAAGACGACCTGGATCAGTTCTTCAGTAGGTGAGGTGTTTACATCTTATCTGTGGCTCTAATGCCGTCACGGGCAGCATCTTGACGCCACCGATAGGATAACGTTGATTAAGAGATAACGGAGAAGACAGAGTGTCTAGGTCTCTCACACTTTCCCAAGATGAAGATAAGTGAATTAAGAGACTAGGATTTAAGAGGTAAATGAGTGATGACTGAAGAAATGTGTGTGTGTGTGTGTGTGTGTGTGTGTGTGTGTGTGTGGTAGGACATGCCTGACATATCCGACCCTCCTTTACAAGGTGATTATGACCATAACACAGCCAGGAGGGCATGCATGACTGTTGTTTATCAGCGCGACAGAGACGCCACACTTGTCCTCGGAGGCTCGTCAAAGGACCAGCCAAAGAATCTGGAGGAGCTCGTCAGCCACGTCAGAAAACGTAGAGCGCGTCCCATAAACCCGATTCACCGGGTACCGAACCTCCTCTCGTAAGTCCCCATCCCCGTCCCCCCCCCCCGACTCATAAACAAGAGAATCCTTCATCGTACATCAAAGCTCTAACAGTATACACTGCTCTGGTTAATCTTAAGGTTCTTCTATATTCTTAAGTGAGTGATACTCGTTTGACCTTCTCAGGTTTGTGATCCACTGGGTTATCTAAACACAAGAGGGCGACCCACAGGCTGTTTTTTCAGCTGAGGGGCCCGGCCTGGCGAGACGAAACAGATTCGAAAACGAGTGATCAAGAAACGGTAAGGTGAGTTCTCTTAACTTTGGACAGAACGTCACATGCGTTACTTTTTTTTCGTATCATCAGCTACCGACAGCTTCGATATCTTGGGTCGATCTTTTTTTAGGATCAAGAGGAAAATTCTGAAAAAAAAGAAAGAAGAAAGCATCAAAAGGTCTTTAGTGGGATTACGAATCGTTGATGAGTGATTCCTTGTTGCTAAAAATATTCAAGCTATATGAATGACCCGCTTGTGTCGAGGACGTTTAATGGTGCGAGTTTTGACGAAATGTTGCAGGATGGGTTTGTGTGTGTGTGTGTGTGTGTGTGTGTGTGTGTGTGTGTATTCTTGTTTGAGTTGTCGGTACGTGTGTTGATAAGGTTGTATGTGCCACTGATGTTGAGTATGTTTATATGCTTTCGTATGTGTAAATGTTTGTCTTCATGAGCCTTCCCCTACACACACACACACACACATACACACACCCACACACACACACACACCCACACACACATACACACACACACACACACACACACACACACACACACACACACACACACACACACATATATATATATATATATATATATATATATATATGTTGTGTGTTTGTAAAAAAGATGTGCCTCATAAGGACGGATCATTGTAACCTCTTCGTCTCGAGAGGAACGACCCTTAAGCACGGTGGTTCGGTCCCCTTTGAACAGCCGTACGACCCCTGGGTTTGATGGCACGGACTCTGTAACGCGACCTTTGATTTTTCCGGGCCTGAGACCGGGCCGGCCTTGATGACGAAGCTTCTTCCTCTCGTTGTACAAGGGCCAGTCGTGTACCAAGTATCGTTGTGGTCAAGGATCGTTTCGTCGGTGTTAAGAGGGCAGTCCCGTCGTGTTCAGGGAGTCATTCTGGAGAGGGTGAATAAGAAAAAGCAGTTAAGAACCCTAAAACTCTCCCTGCGAATCATTGCCCTTAGTAACTAACCCTTAATACATACCAGAGAAAATAATGGTACAAATGGTTTCCTTAATATTTTATTTCTGGTCTCATTTGTATCCGAGGCCTTTGAACGTGTTCCATCCTCTCATATCGACTGATAGTCTTATATCACAATCAAAGTATCTTATATCTAATATCAAGCTGAGTCAAACCTACAAAAGCGTCTTCATCATGTAATATCAAATCTCGTCTCTTTTTTTTTCTTTTTTTTACTCGCTTAACAAATAAAGCTGAACGTCTGTGTGTGTGTGTGTGTGTGTGTGTGTGTGTGTGTGTGTGTGTGTGTGTGTGTGTGTGTGTCCCTGGCGTCACGCTGGTGCCTTCATAATTTTTTTTTCCTGGGAGACGTTTGCTTACGGTCCTCATTTATCACAGTTGTAGGATACGGGTGCAAGCAGAGACGAAGGGGGGGAATTGAAACAAAAGGGGAAGGATGCAAAAGGGCAAAGGATGCTGAGGGAGGGTAGTATGAAAGGCGAAGGAACCATGAGGATGGGCGAAAGTGAAATGGAATGATTGATGTAAGGGCGAAAAAGAAAGTGTTTGTGTCATTACCGTGATGGTCTTTACCATTCAGAATATAGCAAATATTTATGTTCTCTCTCTTCGCTAATTCTTCATTTTTCATCATGCAATGTTAGATTTTTTCATCATATGGTTTTTTTGCCGTAGAGATTGTAAAAAACGTTTCTCCATTTTTTCTTCGACTTTTCAAAAGAAAACGGTCTGCGTTTTTATCTAGCGCAAAACCCTTTGGTATGCACTCATTTGGTCCGACTTGTATTTTCGGTAGAGTCATTCGTTGTATAACTGGAGCGGTCGCTAAGATTGAGATAACGGGCTCCGTCTCTGCAAATCCTTGCCAAAGTGATCAAAAAAGTGGACAGGATCTTTTTTTTTTTTATTGGAGGGGGCAATGCATCTCCTTCTTTGCCCTGTTTATATAACAGAGTGAAGCCTGTCTGCATGATTACCTCAATAGATCGTGTGATAACTTGGGGGCGAAGTTTATCGCGTCAATGCTCTCTGGTTAGATTACTTCTTCTTCTTCTTCGTCCAAGTTTGAAGGTCAGCAGCCATTTCTTGTCTTCTGTTGATACGAGTTATCAGTTTGATGACTAAGTGTACCCATTTTTTTTTTGTATCATTCCTCCAGTGGCTAACACACATCAGCTTGCCGTTGAAAGGCACCGTATGTGTCTGTCTCTTCGCTCGAGAGGGCGAGTTCGTAAATAAACAGGCTATATGCTGACCAGCCTGCAGAAGGCACAGGAGGAGGAGGAGGAGGAGGTGGTTGGGGTATTCGCTTGGCCACTCTCCTCCGTCACTGCCGGAGATAAAACACAAGGGTCTTAATATACACCCCCTTCACTCCATCTTCTGATTGTAAGATAAAGCCGTAAGCCGCGGGGGCAATAAATTCCCATTATCTCGGTCGGAGATTGTTTGATAAGAAGGGGCCATATAAAGCAGCCAGGGCCGGAGGTGGCAGTGTTCGTAAGGAGATGTAGGGAACAGTAGGGTATTATCGTGGCCATAGGAACCAGCTCTGCATTAAAGGTTTCTTTTCCATGTAGTTTAAGGTACGTATATATATATATATATATATATATATATATATATATATATATATATATATATATACTTGACGTCTGGCCTCCACTGATAGAACAAAATTCCTTAATTCACACTAACATAATTTCTTCCCTTTTCTTGTTCAGTGACGTAATGAGGCTTGTTGTGAGAAGCTAATGACACTAATCAATTTTTATATATGTAATTATGCTGTTGTAACTGTTTTTTGTCATGGGAGTTTATTTTCGTAGTTGTTATTTCCTTCGACTTTCTTGTTTTTTGGGTTTTTTTTTGTAAATTATTTTTCTTTTATCTTATTGCCTAATTCTCATATGCCCATGTTTATATTTTGTCTACTGATGTTCATCGACGCTCAGTCTAGATTCTTATCCTGATCGCATACCGTTTAGTGATTCAGGTAGGAACTAGGGGTCTTTACGCCGTTTTGTACGTTCGTTATCAAATATTTCGTGCACGATTTCGTTATAAACGAAACGAAAAATATTGTATTCGGCCGTTTTGGTTTTCTTCTTTCATGAAATTTGTTCCTAACATAAAATGTTCAAAAAGATAATTTTTCCAGAGGTGATATATATATATATATATATATATATATATATATATATATATATATATATATATATATATATATATATATATATATATTAGATTAAAAGTACGTATGATGTACCTTATTCAAGCCAGAATCTGCACAATTAATGGCTTTATTCATCTTAATGGTCATCAGGTCAAAAACTTGTCCATTAATGGTTCTCAGTAATTGAAGGTCATTAAGGCCAAATCCTTACCACCCATTAAAAATACTTTACAAAAATTGATCATTTTCCGTGCCTCGTTCCTTGCTAATGTCTCAAGAGTAATGGTAACTACGAACCTTAATGGTCAGGGTCGAAGAACTTCTCCCTCCAAAGGAGTCCATGCTTTCCCTGTTACTGGAAGTAGCGCAATCTCCGAGGAGCAGGAGCTCCTGGAAAAGGGCCTCTGGAAAAAGGGCTCCAGGAAAAACACGAGTACCCTTTTTACCGAATGGGTACTTGGGCAATTATTGTTAGAATGACTGAAGAACAAAACACTGTCGTGTGTTCCAATAATATTCCTCAAGGTTGTCATTTAAGGTTCCTTTCCACCTTTCTCCGCTCCTTTCACTTTGCCTTTCCGCCTCTTTCACTTCTTTCACACATTTTTTTTTTCTTTTTTTTACCTCTCTTTGGAAAATTCCGGATGCAGATACGGCGCTAATCTCTGTTGAAGATTTTATGGTGGGCAGGGGGATTGCTTTACGAGTAATTAGACGAGGGGGGGAAAAATATTTCTCAGTGGGAGATAAGTTTTTGGGAATGACGGGTAATGAAGAAGCAGATGATGTGCCCGAAGTCTCTGCAGACGATGATGACCCGTGGGAGGGGTTGGGTTTTAAGGTGTCCCTCTTGTCTGTCACGTCTGTCCGTCCGTCCGTTTAACCTGCACAACATTGCTGTGTTATTTAGTAATGGAAAATGGCTTCTTTTAGCATTTGGTTTACATATCTGAATATATAAGTCGAATAGCGGAATATATATATATATATATATATATATATATATATATATATATATATATATATATATATATATATATATATATATATATATATATATGACATCAGCTCATTCAACTTTGATAAACAGGATGTCCTGGTTTTTTTATCATTAATGTTCTTTTTATAAGAAGAAATCGATAACGTATGTAACATGGCCATCCCTACACCACTGATTTATAACTTAGAAGACATTTTTTTTTATTTTCTTTAGTTGTCGAAACCAAAGAAGGAGATTCAAGTTCCTTCAGTACGTATGGCTGTTCTGGAACCCAGGTGTTCCTATGATGTGGCGTGACCTCCTTCGGGTTTCACCGTTCCTGTTAGCAAATTGGAAGGTCCCTCGAGAGGGGAGACTTCTCCCTCCACCTTGCTGGCTATGGAGGAGCGCCAACCGTGGCCTTCGAAGCCGCGGGAGGGGCGAAGTCATTGGGGAGAAATTGGAAAGGCCATTTGGCTCCTCTGCTCAGGTAGGGAGAGAGAGAGAGAGAGAGGGAGTCGGTCCATTTCGTTTTCTTCCTCCAGAGCGAGGAAGAAGATGGACCAGCCAAGTGGGACTTCCAGACGTTTTCCTCGCGGATGTTGGAGTTTGAGCTGAATTTTTCTTCACTTCAGGATTGAAGGTTTAGGTTACGGCTGATTACAAACAATCTTTCTAGTCTCATTTATTTTTTTGTTATTGGCTTCATTTTTTTTTTTAAAGTCTGGACCAGCTTCATTTTTTTTTTTAAAGTGTGGAAGTCTTTCACTCATTTTTTTCTAGATTCGGAATAATTTTTTTTTCTAAAGTTCAGAACGATATGATTTTTTTGAGATTTGGAATTATTTCAGTGTTCTGAAGTAAAGAAATGACTTTCATCATTTGAGGTTTGCCACAGTTTCATTTCTGAAGGTTCGGATCTGTTTCATATTCTGAGGTTCTGAGCTTCTCGTATATATTATTTTGAGGTTCACTAATATCATATTCTTTGAGATTCGAAACATTCAGTTCCATGGGGTTCGAAACCTTTTTTTTTTTTTTTTTTAAGCCTGGAACTCCATGAGGCGTGTAATTAGTATACCGGAAATTTCGTACTCTTTTGATTCTTACCAGAAGTTTTCGCGTTTTTTCCTTATCCAACAGAACTCCTGCAAGGCGCTGGATACCGAACAAGATTCCGGACTAATTTCGTCCTCATCTCCCAGTTTTTCTTCCTAGTGTAATCGCCCCGAGTCGAACCTACGGAGTGGTGAAGCTCTTGAATCCTTGGGTAATTAAACCATCTCATATGTACAGGTTGAAGATTTTGCCGATAATTCTCTTCGCTTCTCCGAAAACGAATTTTGAAAATGTCTTTCCGTCTTTCCAGGCCATTCCTTCTTGCATTTATGTACTCTCCCTGTTTATAGGACATTTGTTTTCTCTTTCCGTCTTCTTCGTATATATGATGCAGTGAATTTTCTTTCCTCTGTCTGAAAATGTTCACATTTAACTTCGTATTCATTGGAATTACAGGATCTTAGAATTTACCCTTAGTGCGGATAATTTGTGTTCCGGAAAATTTTTCATTTTGTATCTCTCCTTTATCAGATATACATATTGACCATCATAACTTTTTTTTTTTTTTTAGATATGTCATTTTTTTTTTCTAACACTTAAAGGTATTTTCAATTCTTTCTTCCTGAACACTTCTATAATACTCTTATATCAATATTATTTGTATATCTATTTTCCTTTTTTTCCAATCCGTACCACCACCTCCTCCTCCTCCTCTATCGTCGACCCTGGTGTGTGAACGAAGATTCCATTACCATTATCATCCTCACTGGTGTGTGTGTGCGTGTGTGTGTGCTCTCTCCATCACCATCATCTCCATCCTCATTTACGCCAGAGCTATTACTTTCCCCACATTTATAACCATCGTTATTCTGGCCGTATCATCACATTCATCCACCACAATCGCCGACACTTCACCATGACGGACGGTTTCTCCTCCACCGCCATCACCACCACCATCACCATCGTTATCATTTCCTCCATCATTAACTTCTGCTGCTTTACGTGTCCCGTCTCCATCTATATAGATTAGGAGTGTAGGTTGCTGTTACTGTCCTCCAGCAAGATAACTTCGCAATAGACCATCAGGTCTTTTGTTGTCTGCCTTTCCTATGTACTCCTACAGCAGATAACCTCGTCATAGACCATCAGGTTTTTCTGTTATCTGTCTTTTCCGTCTGATTTACCATAACTGTTCCAAAATCCGCCTAGACAGGCGACGAGATCACAAAAATCGTGACGTAATGGACAGAAAAAAGAAAGGTCACCCAAGGGCTTCAAGGTTGAAGGCGCTACGGCCTTGATGAAGAACCAAGAGGCCACACTGAAGGACAAAAGGAGGGACCTCCAGACAGTAGCGCCTCCGGCAGCAGACACTGAGACAGGTCTTGCTCCTGGGGGCCGCGTCAAAATGGCTCCCCTCCGGCGAGAGAAATTGGGCGATTTATTCCGCAAAGAAATTTTCTTTAAAGAAAGACTTTCTTCTCCTCCTCGCTCCGGGATAGAGGTGGGAGCTTAAGAGGGGCATATTTGGCATTTTCTTTATCAGAAGACGGGGAGAGGGATGGCCGTAGAGTATCTTGAGAGAAGACGAGGGAGAGAATATCCATTTTGGAAAGAGCAAAGAGACGAAAGAAAAAGAAAAGGAAAGGATGAGGATTTTTTTGGTTTTGGTTTTGTTTTCTATTGAGAATTTATGAATAATGTATATTCAGAAGAGAGAGAGAGAGAGAGAGAGAGAGAGAGAGAGAGAGAGAGAGAGAGAGAGAGAGAGAGAGAGAGAGAGCCAGCCAAGATGTACTTCCTCAAGATGAACCTCTTCATGAGAGACTGTCGAGGCGTTTCCCCCTCAGGAGAAGGTATCGAGGCGTTTACCTCCACAGGAGAGAGGGGTTCTTGACGTCAGGGCGAAAAACCAAATTCGGAACATCTCCTCCCAGCGTTATCTCCCAGCGTTATCTCCCGGCGTCCTCGAGTATTTCTGCTGCTGTGTCTCCCAGCGTTATCTTCCAGCGTTATCTCCCAGCGTCCTCGAGTATTTCTGCCGCTGTGTCTGTCCCCGTCACTGCTTTTGCGTCGTGTCTCCGTCACTGCTTTTTGCGTCGCGTCTCCGTCACTGCTTTTGCGTCGTGTCTCCGTCACTACTTTTGCGTCGTGTCTCCGTCACTGCTTTTTGCGTCGTGTCTCCGTCACTGCTTTTGCGTCGTCAGTGTAACGAGTCCGCGGAAGGCCTGCATTTCCGTGCAATTCCCAGAGACAGTGAAAAACACTCTCTTCCTGACGAAGATCTATCGTCGTTCCCTTAAATTCTTTTTTTTCTTTTGCAGTCGTTTTGTACGTTGTAGAACCTCGTCTCTAGACGTTGCAGGTTCAATACCGCCCTCGCATTCGGAGGGCAGCTGCTGGTAATTGCAAGAGCATTTTCATTAGGTGTAAAGTGTTATTCCAGGACTTATTTTTGTTTTCTCAGTTCGACGCACTGTTCTCGAGGCTAATAACGTCAGGGGAGGGAGGGGGGGATAACGTGTGTGTGTGTGTGTGTGTGTGTGTGTGTGTGTGTGTGTGTGTGTGTATGTGTGTGTGCGCGTGTGTGTGTTCAAGAGCATGATAACATCGTGTGCTTCGTGCTTGAAACTGATTTAAAACGCCTTTTGATCGCACGAGTGGCGCTATGAATAATTGAAGCTTCAGATATCATGTCTTCGTCGTCTAAGTGTTTTCATTTCTTTCTTATTTTTCTGGTAGAGATTCTCCCTCCAGTTTTGCCAGCTCTCTTCTTTAAGCTGTCAATTGTAATCCGGTGATCAACGCTGTTTTTTTTTTTCTTTCTTCTAAGTGGCAGAGGTTACGTAATCAAGGATATGACTCCTTCCCTCCATTCAAAACGAGGCGTTGTAAAGCCAGTTTAGAAAACCGCTTATTCCAGCGGTCTCTCTCTCAGTAGAGTTTACTGGGGGGGCGAGCAGGCAGGCGGCCGGCTGGGGTGCCAGATCATCGGCACTTTAACCTTGCACCACCACCCAACCTCCCTCCACCACAACCTCACCACCTCTTCCCCAACCCACCCCGACCCACCTCTTTGCCCCCAACCACCCCCTCTGGGAATCCCCTTGTGTCCCCCCCATGGCTTTATTTTCCGCCAGCACAAATCCCCGGGCAGTAAACCCTGCTGGGGGGGATTTGAAGCCTTAACCGGCCGAGGTGCAGCAGCAGCAGTAACAGCAGCTGTAACAGCAGCTGGAACAGCAGCAGGAACAGCCCTCTCTCTCTCTCTCTCTCTCTCTCTCTCTCTCTCTCTCTCTCTCTCTCTCTCTCTCTCTCTCTCTCTCTCTCTTGCCGTTCGAAGAGCCATTGTGTGTGTCTTTCTCTCTCATCAAAGAGAATGTAACACGAATGTAACACTGTTCCAGACAGCTCCTGGGCTGATATGTTGGTTCCAATTACCTACGCGGGGTCAGCTGACTCCCTTTGTTTCAACATATCGGCTCCGGTGAGGTGGGATCAACTAACTTTTGTTTCATGGAATTCTATCTTAACTCAGCTTATTAAGAGAGAGACTCTTATTGAAGTTCCCAAAAAAAGAATTAAAAAGAATACCTCAAGTACTCCTGGAAATGACTTTGCGCAGGTCATGATATTCCTAATCTTCATATTTAACTAACTGTTCGTGTTTCGTACATATCCACCTAATTTCTAGGTGCTAGTTCCTCTTAACTTACTGTCCTTAGTATTTAGAAATGCTCACACTGACAGATAATTGCTCGAAATGACGACGCCCAGAAAACCCACGTAATGCAAACATGCGCGTACAGTCGTAGAATTGATTTGAAGACTTGAAGGTGTTCGAATTATTTTTTTTTTATGGTGGGAAGGGGGGGGGGGGGGAGCTGAAGGTTACAGCAGGATGACACGTTGCCGGCCTTAATGACCCTGACAGTCGGTAGCCCCGAAGACCCAGACAGTCATCGAAGCCATTGCCAATCTGGAGAGCTCGTTGCCAAATCATCCATACGTTTGTGATTGTTGATTCGTCTTGGTTTTAAAATTTTTTTTTCGTCCCGCGCAGCTTATATTGAAGCTTCGTTATTTTCTTTTCGTCTTTAAGACTCGTGTACGTTTTCTTCTTTTTTTTTCATGAATATCACTGAATGGAATGTTGTGTCCTTATCTCTTTACTTGATTATGGTTGGCTTTCTTGTGAGTTCTTCGTCAAACTGCATCTAATTCATCCATTCTTGTGGGTCGCGTCTTGACTTTGATCGTGATTTCTCTCATTCCTCACACAACTTCGTTTCGAATTTCGACCTGCATAACCTGGTAGATGTAATGTCGTGTAGAGGAAATGGCTATGTCAAATCTCTGACGTCGTGCGCCTTTCATAATTGAATATTGTAATGACAGGATCAGCGTGCGATTATCTCTATCTACTTCATTGGCCTTAATGATAACCCTGGTTGGAACAACCAAGTAATTAAGGCTCATGACAGACCTCTTCAGTTATCTTTAAGAAAACAACAGTAAAAGCACCTCGAGAAATGTCTCTCCCCGCGCACTAAAACCTCATGAAGATAGCTTGAACAGAAGCAAGTGATCTTCGCAAACTTAACATACAAGTCGGCGTCCCTGCACTAAAAAACTTCATGACCAAGACTTTGTGAAGGAACGTGAAGTTGTCTTCGGGAATATCTTTTTTTTTTTTTTTTTTTTCCAACCCGCGCTGCTAGCATCTCTGGCCGATGGAGAGCAACGCCAGACGTCGTAAAAAAAAAAAAGTAAAAAAAAAAAGAGAGGGCGAGAACTGTTCATGGCAGTGTATGCGAATTGTCCAATCCTGCGAAGTTATGACCAGTCAGTCTCCGGGATCAGGGGCGCTGTGATTGGTGGTGGTGGGGGGGGGGGGGGGGGGGGGGGGCATGTATCGACGTTCGGACGCAGCATAACAAATGGAGGCTGATGCGCGTATTGGGTTTATGGTTATGCTTCGTGTTTGAAGACGAGTAGGTAGACGTACGTGTATATACACACACACACACACACACACACACAGAGAAGAGGTAGTAAAAGCTTTGCGGAAGATGAAAGCCGGCAAGGCAGCAGGTTTGGATGGTATTGCAGTGGAATTTATTAAAAAAAGGGGGTGACTGTATTGTTGACTGGTTGGTAAGGTTATTTAATGTATGTATGACTCATGGTGAGGTGCCTGAGGATTGGCGGAATGCGTGCATAGTGCCATTGTACAAAGGCAAAGGGGATAAGAGTGAGTGCTCAAATTACAGAGGTATAAGTTTGTTGAGTATTCCTGGTAAATTATATGGGAGGGTATTGATCGAGAGGGTGAAGGCATGTACAGAGCATCAGATTGGGGAAGAGCAGTGCGGTTTCAGAAGTGGTAGAGGATGTGTGGATCAGGTGTTTGCTTTGAAGAATGTATGTGAGAAATACTTAGAAAAGCAAATGGATTTGTATGTAGCATTTATGGATCTGGAGAAGGCATATGATAGAGTTGATAGAGATGCTCTGTGGAAGGTATTAAGAATATATGGTGTGGGAGGCAAGTTGTTAGAAGCAGTGAAAAGTTTTTATCGAGGATGTAAGGCATGTGTACGTGTAGGAAGAGAGGAAAGTGATTGGTTCTCAGTGAATGTAGGTTTGCGGCAGGGGTGTGTGATGTCTCCATGGTTGTTTAATTTGTTTATGGATGGGGTTGTAAGGGAGGTAAATGCAAGAGTCCTGGAAAGAGGGGCAAGTATGAAGTCTGTTGGGGATGAGAGAGCTTGGGAAGTGAGTCAGTTGTTGTTCGCTGATGATACAGCGCTGGTGGCTGATTCATGTGAGAAACTGCAGAAGCTGGTGACTGAGTTTGGTAAAGTGTGTGGAAGAAGAAAGTTGAGAGTAAATGTGAATAAGAGCAAGGTTATTAGGTACAGTAGGGGTGAGGGTCAAGTCAATTGGGAGGTGAGTTTGAATGGAGAAAAACTGGAGGAAGTGAAGTGTTTTAGATATCTGGGAGTGGATCTGTCAGCGGATGGAACCATGGAAGCGGAAGTGGATCATAGGGTGGGGGAGGGGGCGAAAATTTTGGGAGCCTTGAAAAATGTGTGGAAGTCGAGAACATTATCTCGGAAAGCGAAAAATGGGTATGTTTGAGGGAATAGTGGTTCCAACAATGTTGTATGGTTGCGAGGCGTGGGCTATGGATAGAGATGTGCGCAGGAGGATGGATGTGCTGGAAATGAGATGTTTGAGGACAATGTGTGGTGTGAGGTGGTTTGATCGAGTAAGTAACGTAAGGGTAAGAGAGATGTGTGGAAATAAAAAGAGCGTGGTTGAGAGAGCAGAAGAGGGTGTTTTGAAGTGGTTTGGGCACATGGAGAGAATGAGTGAGGAGAGATTGACCAAGAGGATATATGTGTCGGAGGTGGAGGGAACGAGGAGAAGAGGGAGACCAAATTGGAGGTGGAAAGATGGAGTGAAAAAGATTTTGTGTGATCGGGGCCTGAACATGCAGGAGGGTGAAAGGAGGGCAAGGAATAGAGTGAATTGGAGTCATGTGGTATACAGGGGTTGACGTGCTGTCAGTGGATTGAATCAAGGCATGTGAAGCGTCTGGGGTAAACCATGGAAAGCTGTGTAGGTATGTATATTTGCGTGTGTGGACGTGTGTATGTACATGTGTATGGGGGGGGGGGGGTTGGGCCATTTCTTTCGTCTGTTTCCTTGCGCTACCTCGCAAACGCGGGAGACAGCGACAAAGTATAAAAAAAAAAAAAAAAAAAAAAAAAAAAAAATATATATATATATAACTGACTGTTATACTTCTCTCGTGTGTCTCCCCTGATGATGTGATTATTACACGAAAGTGCACTTGGGAACTTATCGTGTTTCATTTTCCCCCGTGGACTCATAGGAATATATATATATATATATATATATATATATATATATATATATATATATATATATATATATATATATATATATATATTATCCCTGGGGATAGGGGAGAAAGAATACTTCCCACGTATTCCCTGCGTGTCGTAGAAGGCGACTAAAAGGGAAGGGAGCGGGGGGCTGGAAATCCTCCCCTCTCAGTTTTTTTTTTAATTTTCCAAAAGAAGGAACAGAGAAGGGGGCCAGGTGAGGATATTCCCTCAATGGCCCAGTTCTCTGTTCTTAACGCTACCTCGCTAACGCGGGAAATGGCGAATAGTTTGAAAAAAAAAAAAAAAATATATATATATATATATATATATGTATATATATATTGTTGATGGTACAGGGCCACCTATAAAGGTAACCGGTTCAAGATAGTTTGAATCTTGACAGTGTGTGTGTGTGTGTGTGTGTGTGTGTGTGTGTGTGTGTGTGTGTGTGTGTGTGTGTGTGTTTGTCGAGGCTTGCCTCGATTCATGGACATTCTAATCTCCATGGTTCAGGCATGATCATCTGATGTTCTAGATGGTATGTTGTGGTTTTAAGGTCTCCATAACATGCCTCCGTTACCGCCAGAGCTTGTTATTATAACCCCAGTTGCCCCCTTCACAAATCCAAGATAACAAAAACAGACAAGAGGATTATGTTATAACCACCCGGCTGCTGGAGTCTGACGAAGACCCCCCCCTCTCTCTCTCTCTCTCTCTCTCTGACCCCTACCATCTTGAAAAACCCTTCCTTCGCAACCACTCACATGGTTGAGCAAGACCGAGGTAGTGAATGAGCCGATGCTATTGAGACTAAAGTGATGAAAATAGAAAAAAAAAAAGAAATAACGCAGCCGTGGCTATTTATAGTCCAGGAATGGTCGAGGAGAGTTAGAGAAGGATTCGGTTCATTATCTTTTGCGTTCGTTCATCCGCGGGTGTATGGCTTGAGGAGAGGGGGATGAACAGGCCGCCCGCGCTCTGCCACCTGGGAGAGTTTAGTAGGATGTCTCAAGGTCCGTCTTAGCCACACCCTTAGAGCTCCCCTCCCTGAGAAGCGCCTCCCCATCGGACGACCCCCCATTCCTAGCTCCCTCCCTCCCTCTTTCCCCCCTCCATCACTCTCCCACTGCCCTCCTCCTCCTCCTCCTCCTCCTCTCTTAGAACTCCTCTCCCCCGCCCATCTCCTCCCGCCACCCCCTCCCAGAACGCTAGTAGCTCTAAGAGTAGCAGCAGCAGCAGGAGCCGCGACGTGACCCCGCCCATCTATCTACCTCCGGGTCGGTGGGCCGCCAGAACCTACCTGCTCATCTGTGTATCTACACGTTCCTCTCTCTCTCTCTCTCTCTCTCTTTCTCTCTCTCTCTCTCTCTCTCTCTGTCTATCTATCTATCTATCTATCTATCTGTCTCATGGGTGCTCGCGTAGATTTCATGGCAGGGCGCTGTTTGCCGTCGCAGTGTCGTAAGCATGGTTCTTTTCCTCTCCGTCATTACGAGAGACATTGCATCGTGGCCAGGATGTATGACTGATCAGGAGGCAGACTCCCACAGATATGATCTATCATTTGTATTTCTTCAATGTACCTCTTTTTTTTTTCTTCTTCTCCGCCCTGAAGAGGTTGGCGCCAGGAACAAACGAAAAATGATCACATTTGCACTTTTTTATTTGATATACTGAGAGAGAGAGAGAGAGAGAGAGAGAGAGAGAGAGAGAGAGAGAGAGAGAGAGAGAGAGAGAGAAATGCTTTTAGGATCTTTGATTAAACTTCACCCTGGGTGCGGTGGTAGTCGCTCCTCCTGAAAGGGCGTCGGAAGGGCCTCGGTCGGCATCTTGTGCTCCATATAACACACACACACACACACACACACACACACACACACACACACACACACACACACACACACACACGACAAAAAGCTTCCGTTGCTCTCCGGCTGAGTAGCTGTCACGGCTCCTGAAAGATAAGTCCTGCTTTTTGAGGGGGGATGGAGTGGCAGTATTACCCATAAGAGGATCCTCGGTACTGTATATACCCCTCTCCCCTCTCCTCCTCCTCCTCCTCCTCCTTATCTAGCCTCCGAGGGAGAGATTTAGCATCTGTCAAAACAGTCATAGGGCCGGTGGAGGGGAGTGTCTCTCCATGTGAAGCAAGAGAGACGAAAGTCAAATGAAAGGTGGAGGAGGAGGATGAGGAGGAGGAGGAGGAGGATGAGGAGGAGGAGGAGGAGGAGGAGGAGAGGGACGGAGATTAGATCTGTCGCCCGTGGGAGGTGTGGGCGTGAAAACCCTCCCCGACTCTGATCTGTTATAATGTTGTTATCAACTCGGGTCCTTCATGTCCCCATGGCTGACTTGAGGAGCATGTGTTTGGGCTCTTGAAAAGGGGCGAGGCCTTGTTGGAGATAAGGAAGGGGGGGGGGGGTGAGGTCGTTGCGTGTTGCCGTTGTAAACAGACGTTTTCTAAGGAGTTCTTTGTTTTGAGAAGAGGCGCTTGTGCGTAACACACGTACGCACGCACGCAGGGACGCATGGATGTATGGACGGACGGACACAGACGAAGATGCATGCAGACGGAAGCACACCAACGCATAAACACGCCAACGCGTAAACACACACACACACGGGTGCGTAAGAATATATAAGTAAAACAGATAACAGAAGACCTGTTGGCCCATGATTAGGTCATCTTTCGCGTGATTCTAAGCAAGGGCTGTTCGTATACATACCCGCGCGTATATGTTCATACCCGCGTGTATACACACCCGTACGTATACATACAGACGCACGTCCTTCGAATGTAACAAGAAGGAAGTCCTATATGGGGGTTAGTGTAGCAAGATGGCGCCCGGGGAGGGATTTGCTACTGCCATCCGAGCACAAAATGGTGCCTCCTCCTGGCTTCTCCAGCGCCTCCAGCAGTTTCCCCTGGAGTTCCCGCAGCAGAATCACTACCTCCCCCTCCCCATCCCTTCGTGGAGTGTCAGCATTAAGCCGCCCCCGCCTCCCCACCTCCTCCCCCTTCCATGATTTCCAGCAGCCTCCTCCCTCTCAGCAGCGCCAGTGCACCACCCTCCCTCCAGGCTCATTAATCCTTCCTCCCACCCCCCGTCCCTCCCTCGCCCGTCCTCCATTTAACGCCTCGGCGAAAAAGGTGTCGCTGATCCAGTTAACGGAAGCTGTAGGCTCTCCCCTCAGTTCTCTCTCTCTCTCTCTCCCTCTCACTTCGGGTGATTAACTGAAGGTAGCCGAGTGTCTGTGTGTGTGTGTGTGTGTGTGTGTGTGTGTGTGTGTGTGTGTGTGTGTGTGTGTGTGTGTGTGTGTGTGTCTGTCTGTCTGTGGGGTTGCCCGTCCCTCCTTCCTTACCCCTCCTCCTACCCAGACGTGGGGAAGGGGGACTGCTACCAACGCCCCCCCCCCCTCACCGGCCTGAAGTCCTCCTCCTCCTCCTTCTCTCTCGTCTATCTCCTCCTCCTCTCACCATCGTTTCCCCACCACCACCCCTCCTTCCCCTCCCCCACCAGCCAAGAAGTGGTCCGCCTGACTTCATAATGGCGTCGCTGCTCATTCCTCGACTAATCGTGATTTATTTTTTCCCCATTTCTGATTCTTTAACGCCAACGAAACAGAAGCGTGACTCGCGTGAATGTGTGTTTTGTCATGTTCATATATGAAGAGGATTTAAACCCATCTTCTCAAGGCTTTGTATCCTTGTAATCTCTAATTCCTGTATCCGCCTGGTTTCGGGACTGTAATCCCTCTAAATCTCCGCCCTGTAATCGGGATTTAGTTTCCGTCGTGTTTCCATCCAGGTGGAACACTTGAGAATGGGGCACAGTATCGGACTGACCGACAGATTTGGTTCTCTGAGGGTTTATCCCGACACAGTGACGTGCTAAATGCTTTGGTCATGTGGATCGGCAGTAAGTAGAACGAATGGACAGCAGGAAATAAAATGCCTTTAAGGAAAACAGTAAAAGTAATTGATAAAGGAATCATTAGGGACTCGGAAGACAGACCTTGAGCATATATGGAAGATAATTCCAAGGAAGAATTTGACATTTACTTGTGGCTGGAAAGAAGGAACGTCAGGCTGGAAACACAGAATGGGAAAGATACGTCTAGGACAAAGGAGGAAGGATGAGAGTTATTGAGATACGGAGTCCTGCAGGATATCGAGGGAGGTAGAAAAAAATAATACCAAGTATCCGTCTGTTTACATGAAGAGATGTATATAATGTTTTTTACATTTTTCGGATGGCCTTGGCAACAGGGCCTTGGATGTAAATCATTTTCATAAAATGCAGAACAGACAAGCCTCTCCTCTGTGAGATACATCTGTCGGCACCATTTTGGAAAGCATCACAAAGCCACGTTCATATTTTTGAACCCTCGAGTCTTGCCTTTAAGTAATCTTCTTGTTATCTTCAAGATTTTATGAGTGACAGAAGTAATGAAATACATTCTCTTCAGGCTGACAACCGGTAAAATTAGTGTAGTTTTAGAGCCAAAACGAACGCCCTTTTAAAAGTCTATCTCATTCACTGTCGAATAGAGACTGTAAATACATTAGTCAGTTTATCAGAAGGGAAATGAAAAGGTTCATGGGCTCTTTTATCATGGTAGCATCGACCACCTGGGATAACTCTGTATTGATAACAAAGAGTCCCTTAGTATGTGTGAGGTAATAAGGATAGTTTTCTCGGTGTGTAATTATACATTATTCATCCTTAATACAATAACTCGTCCAAACCAGTTACGAATGGTAATGAAAGCTTTGCCAAACCCCACAGCCTCATTGGCAGGTAGTCTAACTAACTTAATGACATTTTCCGAGGCGTCTGGAGTGCGAGAGCTCAGCCCGGGGGAGGCGTACGTGAGCTGGTCTTCAGCAGTGCAGCTGAGATTATGGTCTCTTGCTTCGTTGTTAGCTGGTTTACAGCAAAAGTTATGGACCAGGTGTTCTGCAGTAAAGGGAGCCCTCCACATCCTCCTCCTCCTCCTCCTCCATCTCCTCCTTTTTCTCCTCCTCCTCCTCCTCCTCCATCTTCTCCTCCATCTCCTCCTTTTCCTCCTCCTCCGCTTGCTCTTGGAGTCTACCATTAGCCAGATATTACTATGGAACTCTTCGTTGTCTTGTCGATCTCTCTCAGCAGTTCTGCAGGTCTCACTCGGGGGTCACTGGAAACATGGCTTTGGAAACCTTCCATTCGCCTTTAAGTAGGGTGGAAGAAGGGAAGGGAGGAATCTTCAAATCAGAGTCTTGGTTCAAAAGTCACGGAAAAAGAAAGAAAATTGAGGAGATCTGAAGAAGATGATTCATAAATGGAATTCTTGTGGGTTATGAGAGGATGTGAGGAACCGTGAAAAGCGAATCAGCGCTAGAATGAAGAACTGAAGATATTTTAGAGAGTAAGGGAAACACACGTGCGCCCCTTGAGGAAGATTTGGCCCCAACTGAGGAGGTAATGCGCCTTGTGAAGCCCAGAGGAGGAAGATGGTAACCTTCCGAAGCCCAGAGGAGGAAGATAGTAACCTTCCGAAGCCCAGAGGAGGAAGATGGTAACCTTCTGAAGCCCAGAGGAGGAAGATAATAACCCTCTGAAGCCCAATGGAGGAAGTAATGCTCCTTCTGAAGCCCAGAGGAGGAAGATAACTTTCTGAAGCCCAGAGGAAGAGGATGATATCCTCCTGAAGATGGAGGTCTCGGGAATTACACTTTCTTTGTTGAGAAAGGTTAGACACACAAGCAACTACAGTAGTATATACACAAGCAGCAACTCATCGCATCCTCCTTTCCAGGCTGTTTGTGGATAACACAAGAGAATAGAAACTTAAACCAGTTTAATAAGAGAGCAGAGCAAAGTAGATGACTCGGTAATAAGTATACTTGTAAACACTGACTGTAACTGAGGAGGCACAGATAAGGTCCCTCATCACATTCATAATAATTTTTGATTGTAGGATATAACCACAGGGATGCTGACAATGATAGATCATGCTGTTGTAGCTTATCAATGACTCCTTTTCTGATATCACACATCCTTCGCCGGATCATCCAGTTATGCTGCACATACGTTGCACAATAACCGGCTGTACGTGATGACGGGCCGTACATGCACCGGATCTGCGAGAGAGAGAGAAAAAAAAACAAACATTGCCGGGTTAACGATGATCATTGCCCTATTTACGATAACTGTTGCCCCGATTTTAAGAGGCGAAGGCAATCGTTCTGATGGTAGGTTGATGGCCCTGCCCCAGTGCTTTATCCTCCCCCTCAGCTGCCCATCGCTCTAACACTGCGAGCTGGTTGGCCCAATAACTCCCTTCATTATCATGTTTTATAGCTGCGTTCAGAGCTGTATATTGAACGCTCCGCGCTTTTAATGAGTGATTTTTTTTCCTAAAAGGGGTGGAGTTTTTGCATGGAGAGCGTTATAGGCAAGCATGCAACTATAAGGGCAGATATATTATCGTATAGTGAACATACACGACAGAATAGACAAGGTATAGGTATAGTTTTGCACACACACACACACACACACACACACACACACACACACACACACACACACAGGTTTCAGATGTTCTCATGTGACAAAAACATAGAATCTTTTATTATATTTCTTCCAGTTTACATAAACATTCCTCTAAGGTATTTTCTAAAAGGGTTTATTTCCTCGTCCATGAGTGTACATTTGCCCTCAGAACTCATTTCCTCTGTACTTTTGAATGTGTGGCTCTTCTTTACTAAATATTTACGTACATTTTCTATCCATTCGTAAACTCCAGTCCAGCTTTAGGTTGCAGACCTGACTAGTGTGTCTTCAGAACTAGTAAGATGGTCTTTTTTCTCAGTGAGACTTCCCCCTCTCCCCTCTTTCTCTCTCTCTCTCTCTCTCTCTCTCTCTCTCTCTCTCTCTCTCTCTCTCTCTCTCTCTCTCTCTCTCTCTCTGGAAACAGTTCCATTAGGGAGGGCAGTGAATTGTGGCATTAGCCTACCTTGGGGAGATACCCCCAGATCGGGCAAAATTGTCTGCGGAGGATCCCCTCCTCCACTCCTCTCTCCCCACGCCAGGATAAGAGGATCTTGCGGTTAAATGGTTTCTGCAGCCAAATGGATTCTGCGGTTAAAGGGATTTGGCGGCGGTGAGATGGCGCAGCCAATATCATCAAAGGATATTGGGTCTCGTATCAGCAAATTTCATTTTAAGGTTACCAAGGTAGTAAGGAAATTTCAATTTTTTTTTAAAGGTAGTTGGGTTGGATGTTTTATCCTGAGATACGAGACTAGTTAGGAAAACTCATTTTAGTATACAGAGGTTGTGAGGAAACTGTATCTTATCATACCTTGGTAGTTTGGAAATTACTTCCACAGGTACCGATACATTAAGAAAATATTTCAAGGCACCACATTGATGAGGGTTCACCTTCGTAGTCTCTATCATGATCTTCAGATGAATTCTTAAGCTTCGTTCTTCAACTTTAGTTGTCCCCAAGTTTCTTCAGTGGAAACAACGCACCGATAGAAAGTCATTTGATATATAGTTCTGATTTTCTTTCTTTCAAATCTATAATTTCTAGCGAGTCGTCCAGAAGTGGAACGAGTTTACCTTCTGAAATGGAAGAAAAAAAAAATATCACTTTTGATTCATCACTTTTATAACGAAAGTTAGCTCGTACAATGAAGTTTTACGATGACGGTGTCCTTACAAGAAAGAGAGAAAGAAAAAAATGGAAATGTTAATAGTCATTAACTCCAGACGAAACATTCACAAGATGGCCTCTTGCATTTATTTCTTACATAGGTTGGCTTTCTTGATTCGGAAATAAGCTTCAGAAAGTTTGCACTTCTCCCTTTAGCTGCTCGTAACGGCTCCTGAATTCCTCCTCCACGTCTATCCTTGAGAACGAGCCAAAGTAAACTCGTGCACCCCGGCTTCTTTAAGAATTCACCACCGCGGAATAACTTCTGCTTTGTGGAGATAGATTTCATCTTCGTTTTGGTTTCCTAAATATCTCTTCCTGCATTTTGACTCCCCGCCCTCAAATCCTTGATAACTTGTAATTCCACTCTGTCATGCTAAAACATTTTCTCTCATCCTACTCATCTTAAGATAAAAACCATACACGCCGACCTTTCTCTTTCTTCTGAGTTCAAGGATAACCCTTCAACCCCTCGGACCTGCCACGCCCTTCGACTCTTGAAGGATCCTCGGAGGAATATGGACAGTTTCTTTGTCCTCCTCGTCTCCTCAGACTTACCCTCAATATACAGTTGGATCCCATCTCTGCCAGAATTCTTAAATAACCATAAGCACTTCGGGGTTCTTTCCCCTCTCCATCAAGTCGTGTACGACCTCCCACACCTGTCTCGTCTCCTCCTCAGCACCAGAAAATATAGACACACTCGCTGTCACCCTCCCTCCTCCTCCTCATGTTCAGAATTTCTTATGCCACGTCAGTCTCCATTTTCGGCAACTCTAGTTTGAAATTTAGATTTGTTGGCTTTCTTTTCCTCCTTGATTCTGAAAGAACCAGTAACGCATTGGCTTCCTCCTCTTCCTCCTTTCAGTCTCAGAATCGGGTCTCACACACACTGGCTTCCTTGCCTCTCCATTTTCTCTCCTCCCTCCTCCGCCTCTCCGTCCAACCAACTCAGCAACCCCTCTCTTCCTCTCGCAACGCGAAAATGGAACTCCTTATCGCGTGTTTTGTCCCGGACGACGGCTATCAGGCCGGGGAATGATGCGGGCGTTACACAAACACCGTGCCGTAGCAGGGGAGGGGAGGATGGCTGACTTGGTGATGCAGAACCGATACCCACCTCGCCTCGCGATGACTTTTCAAACGCCGAAGAGCCATTTCGCCTCACCCGTTCTCCTCCGCTTGAAGAGAACCCGAGTAACAAAACCCTCTCGTTTCTTTATTGCAAAATCTCTCTCCCTATGGAGGAAGAACGTGTCTGTCACTCTCTTTAGCAAAATGGCTCTCGGTGAAGAAGTTTCTTTGGCAAGGCGTTTGTTTTGTATAACGTCTCCTGGAGGCTGAAGAGACGCAGTCCTCTTATTCGAAGACTAGAAGGGAAAGGATTGCTCTTGTCGTTATGACTTTAGATATTTTAAGTCGATTGACTGATTTGGATAACGATAGACACCTCAGAGTTGGGACAGCGTTGCTAACATACACGAGTGGAAATGTAAAACACGAAACATTAAGTAGGAATTGAAAGAAATGCACGTATTTATTTTTTTCTAATTTGTAACCGAAGAATTGATGCTTGAAATTTGTAATGCGACAACTAAGTTTGTGTGAAGGAAACTTGAGTAGTTTGAAAACAAGACAGGAATAAATTAGGCTTTTGGGGTTCTTCCCATGGGTGAATAAATTAGGCTTTTGGGGTTCTTCCCATGGGTGCAAAATGGTAATTACACACGCACACACACACACTAATCACCTAGTCACCGTCGAAGAATCGGCAAACCAGTGAATTTAGAGTTGTTAACTTTTCATTGCCCCCCGTCCCCAACTTGTGTTGAAGAAGAAAAGAAAACGAAATGAAAGAAAGAGAAAAAAAAAAAAAAAAGGATGAACCCAACTCTCAATCTACTTTCAGACTCGCTTGTTAACGTCTGCGGTAATTCCCTGTGGTATTTTATTGTCGGACTGTGGTTAGTGCAGTGGTTTGAGATCGTAAGGTCTCGGGAGAACAACGAGACGAAGGCCTTAGTGTCTCCCTATCTCTGTGACGGGACGGGTCCCTTTCACGAAGGATTGCGCATGCGTGTGCGATCGCGGATGAGCGATGATGGTTATCGTGTATATCATCGTCATTGTTTCCTGTCAAGAATGCGTATAACTACGCATCTATTTTTTTTTTTTAGAAAGTTTGTATTGAAGCTTAACGTTCGAGAATGCGCCATGGAGAACTTGAACAGGTGTGTGTGGTGTTATAAAACGCAATGCCAGATGCATCATATCTTGTGTTATGTATAACCCTGTGTTGTGGATGCAATATGCTGTGCAGACATGATGTTAAACCCCGCATATATAGAAAATACTATACAATGTATGGCGCCACATAGTTTATGGTACGTTGATTTTGTTCAACTTGTGTTAAAGAAAGCACGTTGGAGTGTATGTGATTAGTATGTGTTGGAATGCATTAAATAGAGCGCGCTATGCATCAGCCCCTGTGCTAAGCATATGTTAAATTTGTTAAAGGACTCGTGATACAGTGTGTGTGCGTGTGATGTATGATTTTAACCCGTGTTAAAGCGCGATACAGCCTATCGTCCACTGGGTCTGTGTAAACTAGCGTGTTATAGAACCTATCACAGGCCCACTGAACGCCGCAGTGATCTAAAAAGAACTTACAGAATCTTGGTAGCTATTATCTTGCCCCGGTTTTTGAGGTTGAGGTTAAGTGCCACTTCTTCATCAGGAACATCGAATCAAATTGCTCTTCGCTAGTAGACTCCCCAGCCAGTTCTTGTACCCGCAAAGGGAATCCAGATGTCATGTACCGAGCGTTGGCTTAATGTATCTATAGTCTCTTCTTTTATGATTTCCTCAGGACCCTCTTCTTGACTTCTAGTTAATGCGATGCTTCTGAAAGGGAATTTGGCAGCAAAGACTTCGCGTACAGGGTGTTTTGATATTGACTTGTTTGTTTGTAGTGTGAGTCATTCACACGAATTTGACGCTGTTTACCAAACGCTTCCTCCTGTTCTCTCATCGGATATTTTTGGCCCTAAGACAGAGTAGTTAGAATAGCCACCCTGATGGTTATATGAAAAATGGGGACGCGACAAAAATGGTGCAGGATGAGAGTGAAATAATGATATACATCATTGGTCGTCCTTCCCCTCTTACTCAGCAAACAAAATCGTATTTATGATAGTTTATCAAGAGGATCCAGAGAAGGTGTGGTTGAACGGTTTTATTTTGACATCTGGGTTGTATAGTTGGGAGAGCTGTGGACCAGCCATAAGAGAACTCACCTGGTCGTCCATGTGACGGTAAATACCCACCTCGGAACAGCTGGTGAGAAGGTGTCACCACCCCGTGATTGTGCAGCTGGTGTGAGAGACTGGGGGTAACGTGGTGTTTATGAGCTATTTGTTATGACCTGTTGGTACATAGGGATGGATGGGTGGGGGTAGGAAGCGGGGCATCTGTAGGGAGCCTGCCTCCTGCAGCGTGTGATGGCTGTTTGATTACTATTTGTGTGTTGCGGGGAGAGAGTTATACACCCGTGTTGCTCCCGTCTCTTAACCTTATGTATATGTACCCGGTTTTTACACACACACACACACACACACACACACACACACACACACACACACCGAAGTTAGTAAGAGTCCATTCTTACCTCCAGTGTGAACTTGTGTGTTTGGTGATGTTAGATCCGCTGCGCCATGAAAGCTAGGCTGCTGCATTTCGTGTATATTCAGTGCTTTTGAGGACGAAGGCCTCAAGTCTAACCCAACCTAGGCAGAGAAGGAAAATCTTACGAATTCCGGACGTGTGTGTATCGGGTTTAGGGCTGATTATATTCGTGTGTGATCCCCCTCACGAATCCGTGATGGGTGTAGTAAAAATAGCTGTTGATATTCGTGCGAGTCCACACTGATATGTGTGTGTGTGTGTGTGTGTGTGTGTGTGTGTGTGTGTGAATGTTTTTCTGTTTACGCTTTCGTTAGTTTGATACACCGATGGAGTTCAGGCTGCGTTAAAGGGGTGTTTTTTTGGGGGGGGGAAACCGTCGTGCTTGCAAGTCGCACACGTCTCAGGAGGCAGTACTGCCAGATTGCTTGGTCCCTCGCTTCTTCGAGTGGCGAGGAAGGCTGCTTCGTCCTACAGAGTCAGGGATTGGCTTGTGTTGCGGGTTTTTTGGTGTTTCTCTCTCTCTCTCTCTCTCTCTCTCTCTCTCTCTCTCTCTCTCTCTCTCTCTCTCTCTCTCTCTCTCTCTCTCTCTTTCTCTCTCTCTCTTCTCTCTCTCTCTCTCTCTCTCTCTCTCTCTCTCTCTCTCTCTCTCTCTCTCTCTCTCTCTCTCTCTCTCTCAAACGCGAGATTTTCTGCAGTGATGTGACTGGAAAAAAAAAAAAGCTCATAACTGGCCAAAAAAAAAGGAAAAAAAAAGAAAAATGATTCTGCCACATCGTGACGAAAATCTGGCTGGCCAGTTCCAGGACTGCGGAACGTTTTTCATAATTTTTTTCTCTTTTATGTTTCCCATAAACGTTTCCTTATTCGAGTCTCATCCCCTTGTAGTAAAGACAGACAGACTCCTTCCTCTTCTCTTTCCCGACCTCGTTAGATTCTTTCCCTCTCCCTCCCTCTCCTACCCCCAACCCGCCACCCCTCCAGATTATATACATGACAGAGCGAAGTGACTGGAGATTAAGCAGTTTTGGAGTCATAGATGCGAAAGGAAGAAAAAGAAAAGAATAAAAAAACGAGAATCGTACGTAAAAAAAAGAACCACAGACTTGAGGAACAGACGAAGAGGGAGGGAGAGACACACACACACACCAGAGCCCCCCCTGAACGTACCAAAGGTAGTACATACAGGCCACGGCTCCCCGCTCGCGAAAGACCAACGCCCGACCTCAGGTTTCCCCGAAGACCCCCCCAACGTTTGTCTGACCATCTGTTTCATTGAGCGTCCGGACTCACGGACCGTGTAAACGTTTTAGTGGGTTCCCTGCGTCCCGGTAGGGGTGGAGGTGGGTACCACCAACCCCCCCCCCCTCTCTCTCTCTCTCTCTCTCTCACTCCCTCCCCTGATGTACGCGTCCCCCTTTCCCTGAATGGGGGTCATTAGTAGGGGTAAGGGGGGCTAAATTAGTCGCCCCAGTGCTGCTCAACAATCGCACAAGTGGGGTAGGAAGAGGGGGCCAGACAGCCACTGTGAGCGAGTGTCGGGAAACTAAACGTTGTTTGCACTGAATTACATCCAAACGTTTCGTGAAAGAACGTTGCCGCAGAAGCCAACGTTTAATCATAGTACACGAAAACTTTATAGTAAGATACAGAGGAACATTATGATGGTATAAACACAGTCGTAATCTTATATCGTCTCAATAAAGACAAATCCAGACATTAAATGTTTGTTAGAGAATGTTAAAATGCCGTTAAAACTGATGTTTATTTAGCAGCAAATGTTTGTGTGTTGTATGATTGAGAGTAAAAACATTTTTCTGTATTTCGTGCATAGATGTTGGTTAGGTGGCGCTACGTGTCTTATCTGTATTGTTAATATCTCATACCCTGAAGTATTTCTCGTGCCGTTTTACGAAAGAAATTCATCTTCTTCATTGTAACGTAAAATGATTATCTTATACACTTGCTCATACATACCCATAAGAATTGTAACTTGAATGATTATCTTTTTATACATCTTCATATATGCTCATAACTTCTATATTCGCATCGTGTATCCCTCCCCTTTTATCATCACTTAAGATATGTAGGTGATAAAAGTATACGACATACCTGTGATTACGGTCGAAAGCCTTTATTCATCCAAAAAGATACATGATCATAATCAGTCTGTTGTTAAATGATAGGTCGGTAGGAAAAAAAAAATATATATATATCCTGCTCGCCATTTATTTGCATGTATATGATTCAGAGCCTAAACAGGTTTACAGATGAGACTCAAAAGTTTGCATTCATCACGAAATCTGTTCCATGAGTTGCAGATTTGCCAGCTGATGTCCTCAGCAGCTTGTTCTCTGGAAGGGAAAGAAAAGACAGTTAAGCTTCGTATAATACAGCTCATGGCAGTGTTTAACACTCCGGTATAATGTGGTTCAACGTAGTGGTGCATGACGCAGTATAACAAGACACGATGCGGTGTAAACATAGCAAAAATAGTAAAGACTATCATAATGCAGCTTTCTTGTTTAATACTGTTTGATAGTATAGGAAAATTAATACACAAAAACACAAAGATCGTATGAAATATTACAATGGAGTCTTAATACACCGCATCAAAATATCTTGGAAACTGTGGAAAAGCACAGTGATACATCTTAGGTTTAGAAAAGAGAAGTACAGGATAATGCAGTGTGAGGGGAAGACAGAAGTGCTGTGTGTCCTTGTACAAGCGAGCACCATTGAAAACTTTTGATGAATACGAAGGAAGTTGATAAAACCACTTAACTTATCTCACCCCAAGCTAGGGATGAGACCAGATGAAGTTGTTGGTAGATACTAGTAATTTCCAGCTGATGGTAGAGATACTGAAGCGACGTTGAGGCATGGGATGGATAGACATCAAAGACTATTGATAAGGGAACATATAAGTTAGATGGAGAGAGATAATCTTAGTGAAGTGCTGGAGGGTAAAGAATGTATGCCAGTGCAGTGCATTGGGACACGCCATGACAAGTTAGCGGTTAAAGGCTTTACCTTGATCGTCTTTGTGGTAAGGAAAAGGTTGAGACTGAGATAGGAAATGACAGATGACTCTGATGCCTTTGTTTCCTCTACATTGCCTCAAACCACAGTCGAAGTGTGTGTCGTTTGTGAATAATTTGGAAACGGGAGATAGGTATAGAACAAAAAGGCTTATGGTAATGGGAAGGTAATTGCTAAATGTGGATTTCCTGTGTACTGGGATATGGTTATGGAATAGTCTTACTGTACAGGAAGGAAGGAAGGGAGGGGTTTCAGAAAAGCACCAACATGAGGGGTTGCTGACCATCTGCATGAAGGAGAGAGAGAGAGAGAGAGAGAGAGAGAGAGAGAGAGAGAGAGAGAGAGAGAGAGAGAGAAGAGAGAGAGAGAGAGAGAGAGGATTCCAGGGTTCGAAGACTTGGAGAGCTCCCTCGTCTGTGGTCAGTCTTTCGCTTTTCTCCTTTTCTCCTTCCATCTTTTCTCCATCCCTTATGTTACCCGTTCCTTCTTTTTACGTCCGTCTTCATGCTTTTTACTTTCTTTATCGGTCTGTGTGCTGTTCTCCTCTTTCTCTTCTCTTTTCCCTCCATCCTCCTCTTGAATACCTCCCTAGCTTCTCCTCTCCCTGCTTCCCTCCCTCACATTTCCCTCCCTTCCCTCGTTCTCCTCCTCTTCCTCCCTTCTTCCCAGTTAACAATAGCCATGGAGGAGGAACAGTATGCCCGGGCCGCCTCTCCCTGCGTGGTTGGGGCTGGCAAGAGCTGCTGACTCTGCCTCTTTAAAAGACCGGCCTTCATTTGAGAAGAAACTGGAGACTTAAGGGGAGGGTGGGGCTAGCCTGAGGAGGAGGAGGAGAAGGAGAGGGAAGGTGGGATTGGCCTGAGTGGAGGAGGAGGAGGAGGAGAGGGAGGGTGGGATTGGCCTAGGAGGAGGAGGGAGGAGGAGTATGGATAAGGATTGAGCATGTTGGCTGGAAGGAAGGCATGGCACACTGGAACGTAAGGAACATATGAGACAGTGGTATTAAGGGAGGGGACGAATGGCCGCTGGAAGGAGAGGAACCTGTAGGACAGATGAGGGGGTGTTGGTTAACGTAGATGGTAGACGTGGAGATGAGGAGATGATCAAAGCAAGACATAGATAGGTAGATAGATAGAGATAGAGAGAGAGAGAGAGAGAGAGAGAGAGAGAGAGAGAGAGAGAGAGAGAGAGAGAGAGAGAGAGAGAGAGAGAGAGAGAGATAATGGTGGAGGAGCGGTTTCTGTGACTATACTAACAGGGAAGATTACCTTAAGGCGGGTAAGTAACAAGACGAAGGTTGGGAGGAGTAGAAAAGAGAGAGAGATACATAAAATGTGTTACGTTTGTGGCATCAGTTATTAACTGGGCACAAAAAAACTACTGATAAGAAATTTACCTTCTGTATGACTGAGGAGTCGAACGATCCTCCATGTGTAATCTACAAACGCTAATTCAGAGTCACGAAAAGTCGTATGAATGTATAGTCAGAAGTTGATAGCAGAACAAGGAAACATAGCCGACCATTGTATCAGTAATGAAGAGAAATAGCCGACCATTGTATCAGTAATGAAGAGAAACGCCCAACATACTGTTGATCAAGAAAGAACTTTATATAATCCTTTGTTTCGCAATGACTTTCCAGAAACCGAGACACACTCGATTTGGCGAGACTTTCAGCTCCTTTTTTTTTTGTATTTTTATTTTGAAGGTGTGTTACAGAAAGCGGTGGCAGATATCACTGATGATAATCATCATTGAGTATTCTCATTATCGTAACATTAAGTGATGGCAACTGATAGCTGTGATAATGCCCAGGTATCTGGCAACGTTGTGGTGAGGTAAATAGAGATGTTTATAGTAGCAGTAGACAAAAAAGAAAAAAAATTCTCTCTCTCTCTCTCTCTCTCTCTCTCTCTCTCTCTCTCTCTCTCTCTCTCTCTCTCTCTCTCCATAATCTCTCTTATCTCCATGTGTTATCTACGTTATCTCCCACCGTTCTGCGACTTCCTCTCACTCCGTCATCTGTTTAAATTTTTTTTCCCTTCTTTTGCATCTAATCTGATCAAGTATTATGGGAATACCAATGGGAGCTTCGTTTCTGTCCTTTTCATATTTTTATTTAAACTGGGTTTGAATGTAGTCCTGTCTATTAGCTGACTGCAAAGAATGAAATGTTTTGTGTATGTAATTACCCTTCGTGCCCTGTCTGTAAAATTTGTGTAAATGTATCGTGGCTTTACTCCTTTGTGTGTTTACACACACACACACACACACACACACACACACACACACACACACACACACACACGCCAACTTAAGCCAGGTACCCATTTATCGAATTTGCGTACATACTGATTCATTTTGCACACATTTATTCACAGCAGTGCTCTCACTGTCCCTATATATATATATATATATATATATATATATATATATATATATATATATATATATATATATATATATATATATATATATATATTCTATGTACTTATCGTTCTGGCACACACTCCTCATGGCTTATGGTTATAAACTTCATTTTGCCAGCGAGTCTGTTCTTAATATCTCGAGTGGGAGAAGAAATCCGACTCTCCAGGCTCCATTGTGCGTACAGGCTGTACATGACTTTAAAGTTGAACAAGGAAGAGACAAGCTTCACCAGGAGGTAATGTTGAAGCTTGGGAGTGTCAAATATAAATCTGTTGTGCATCCTCTTATCTCCTGGGGATTAAGCTTGCGAAAAAGCTTTTAAGACGAGATAAAGCTTCGGATATGCTTGATTTAAACGTTGTTCATATTTTTGTTTTGCCTCTGGTGATTGGAAATCATTTTCTTTCCCTTATTTTTCAAACTTACTCTTGACCTTAAATGTGGATATTTTATAAATGTGTTCTCATAATTCTGAATCTTCTTCCACGTGAATTATAGTCTTTCGTGGATCTTGTGATTAAGCCATCAAGGTAGCATAGTACTTAACTGATTAGATCTTGTTCATTTCATCACTTGATTACATGTTCACATTCACAGAATGTTAATTGAAGTGATATTCTGTTAACAGGATGCGGATGTCTTCAATTTACTTTATGTGCCGGAATATCGCATTCAAATGCCGTTTTAACGACGAACAGAAGCAGCTCGTGAATAAGTACCACGTTGAAAAAAAAAAAAAAGGCAGTTTAAATTTAACATAACACCGTGTGGCCATTTTGAAGCGCAGGGGAGGTATTTTCCTCCATCCCTATCCCCCCCCCCCCTCCTCCAACACGTCATGTACTCGTATCATGATTACGGTAATCAGTCTTAACAACACAGGTCGTTTGGCCGCCTTCTCTCTCTCTCTCTCTCTCTCTCTCTCTCTCTCTCTCTCTCTCTCTCTCTCTCTCTCTCTCTCTCTCTCTCTCTCTCTCTCTCTCTCTCTCTCTCTCGTATATATTACATGTGTGTTACACCTTAAGTGCTGTTCACAGTGTTGCTGGCATTCGCTTTCCCAGTAGTTACGTCTTGGTGAGCCCCCCTTACCTGTGTGCTGTGAGGAAGGCTTATATATATATATATATATTTTTCTGTGTGAGCTCTCCTCCCCATCCATTACGTATGTATATATGCATATATTCATGTATGTAAATGGCTGTATGCTGTCGTATTTTTCTTATGAAAGAGGGGAATGGCAAAGTGCTGAAGATCCAGTGGTCAGAAACAGATATCCGATCCTTGCCGGTCTGTGTCATTCCTTATGTTCCCTCGTCTGTTGTGGCTCCTAAACACTAGTTTCTTTCCCTCCTGCTTTGCATCTTTGCCACGAGCTGGCTCGTAAATCTCGTCTCCTCTTTCCCAGTCAATATTTTTCGCTCCGTCATTTTCTTTAGCCGTGTCTCCCTTGCCTCCATTTTTCTTTTGTCTTCGATTCTTCCCTCGACATACCTCAGTTACCTTCTCCAGTTTATCTCTCGTTTGTTCTCATTTCCCTCTCTCCCACTTTTCTCCTTCCCTTTCTCCTTCCCCCCACCCATCTCTTCATCCCTCCCTATTTCTCACACTTCCTCTTCTTCCCCTTCTTATCCCATTTCTTGTAATTCTTTCAGGTATTCCACATCACCATTCCTTCGCAGTATATTCCTTTATATAATAGATAATACAACTACGTTCATTCTTGTACATTCTTTTCTTCCTGGCTTCAGCAAGGACGTCGTCAGTTTCAGTATTAACTCTCTCTCAGCTTCAGCAATCACTTCTTCAGCTTAGTAATGTCTTCAGCTTCATGAGTGACGTCGTCATTATTCACGAAGTGCTCCCATATTTTTTCCAGCCTTTACTCCTCTTCTTCCACTGTTTTGTCTTTCTGGTCAAAAGTATATCTTCAGCATCGGTTTTCCTCAGCATCAGTAGCACATCCCTTTAGATTCATTAGATTTCTCAGCATCAAAGTTTCCTGCGGTTTGATCTCGAAGCTTAATTCCATTGCCTCCCCCTTACCTCTAACCCAACTTATAAAATGCTCTCCATATACACAATATCCCTCAAGCTCTAAAGCGTCCGAAACTTCCTTCGTTTGACGTTATGCAAACTGGACGCGAAAAGTCTTCCAGTATTCCAGTCTGTCTTGAGGTGATTTCTTCTGGACTCTGACCAACACTTCCAGATTCCATGTTCCCCAGAGACTAATTGCTTAAATCCTCCATAGTTCTCCAGCCTTTCATTAGTTTCTTTCTTCTGGAAGTTAACCAACGTTCTTAGATTCCATGCGCTTTGCAGACTGATTTCCGAAATTCTACCAGTCTCTCTTCGGTGAGTTTCCTACGTGTATTATTAGCCTGTCCTCTCCTGCTTACATAGCTTCCTCTCTTACTCTGCTAGATCATGGAAACTCCGGTTATCTCCCCACCTACCATTCAGAACTCTACAACTTTTCTAAGACTCCCTTAATCGTATTATCTCCCCTTATGCCTCATTGAATCCCTTGGACAAGTCGTGTCTTCCAGTTTTGATCATTCATATCTCGCCAGTTTCCATTATCTGCTTTTCTATATTACTCCTTCAAAAACTACCCAACCTTAGGTATATCCAGAGCTTATTTCCCAGTAGTTTCCAAATCACACTCCCTGAAATTACCCGTAGATACCCTCGAGAAATTCGTCTCCTGCCAATAACTCCCAAATTTCCCCCCTTTAAGAATCCTCATACGTACCCTGTTAAACTCACCATATCTTAATATCTTACAAATTGCTCCCCACAAACTCCCTTCCTCACAAGGCACCCGCCAGAACTCGCCAGTTTCCGCTGTCCTTCAAAATGCTCCTCCTCTTCAAATGTTCTTTCCTGCTTACGATGTCTTTAGTGTTTCCACCGAAGATCACAGAGCCTCGCATTTATTTTTTTTAACCTCTTCCTCCGACGTCTGTGGGTCGATGGCACATATAGATAGATAGATAGATAGATAGAGAGAGAGAGAGAGAGAGAGAGAGAGAGAGAGAGAGAGAGAGAGAGAGAGAGAGAGAGAGAGAGAGAGAGAGAGAGAGCCAGTCATTTCATTCGTTGAGACGCCCTCCTAGAATTTAAACGCGTGATTTAACCACTTGAGGGGGGGGGGGGGGGGGGAATGTGGGACCCCTTTCAGTTCCCACTCGTTCGCGGTCACTTAGGAGAAGGTCACTACCGCTAGCCTTTTGTGAGAGTGTCTTTCGGTCTATTGATCCACTCGATCATGCATGACCAGAATGTCATGTTGAATACCCGTGTCATGTTTTCTGATGAGCTTACATCAAGCCTTCTAGTGTTCCACGACCCTTCGTAATTCAGTGCTGATCCACATCAGGAACTGCTATGTCATTTGTCACTAGAAAAGATTAATGAAGAAGGTGACGAGATCGCCTTGAAGATTAACAGCTTCTCCTGAAGCAGGCTGACTCTCGTATGATTAGTGCGCGTGTGTGTCGTGGGGTGAAGCCAAACTATGGCTATATATTTCCGTAGATTTCCTTTCGCTGCAGCGTTCCCGAAGATAACTCCGGGAGCGTTTGGTCCTTTATGGAATCGTTAACACAAGTATCAAAGGCTGTTCATGGATGGCATTCATGTCATGTCTTTCGTTAAAAGAACGATATACCTACGTATATGCGCATATGTTTAATCCGGCCTTTAGTAAAACAGAATGACTTATTTAATCGGGTTTATCTGGGTGACAGAGAATGTAGAAATACGAACGGGCCGTCACACTTCTCATAGTCGTAACTGGTTTTATTATATCGTTCGTATTGAGGTGTAGGTACTTATATGTTAACGATAGATATGCTTTTAGAAATGATAATTCTCTCTCTCTCTCTCTCTCTCTCTCTCTCTCTCTCTCTCTCTCTCTCTCTCTCTCTCTCTCTCTCTCTCTCTCTCTCTCATACAAACTCCTACACTACACGAACACGCAGATCTTATGCCATCTATAAAACTAGAATCGATTCAGTCTGTTTCATCCCACAAGGGGAAACTCCTTTACTAACACAGCTCATAAGACGCAGCAATTTCATCTGCACCCTAACCATCCACTGTGCCTAAACCTCCTTTTCCCGCGTGTATTTCCCCCATCTCCATACCGTGTACCTTCGCCCATTTCCCCCTTTCCACTACCTCCCTACGCCATATAGAATCATAAATTATTCCCAATTTGCGTATCCTCACCTTTACTACAGGGTCTGAATTTGCAGCCAACTCCCATAAAGACCTGTTACCAATGGCAGTGAGCCGGGCGCGTACAACCTCACCTTAATTAACACTCTAGACGCTATAGGTGTTTAGACAAGACTCCCTCGCTTCACCACCTTCGTGTTGCCCCCCCCCCCCTCCTCTCCCTAATCTTTCTCCTCCTCCTCCTCCTCCTCCTTTCACTTCCTTCCTTTCCCTCCCTTCCTTTCTCCTCTTCCTCCTCCTCGTCTTCCCCCTTCCCTTTCTTTTTTTCTTCAGAATGACTGAAGAGTTCGTACCTTTACGACGAAGACCTTAAAGTTTCAATGTTGAATTATTACCGTCAGTGGTTGGTTTAGAAACCAGGAGTTAATCCTCCGTATCTCAAAAAGAAAAAAAGAAAGCAAGTTTCGACTGTTTGTAGAGAGCGACCAATGCCCTCCTCCTCCTCCTCCTCCTTCTTCCTCCTTCTTCTTCCTCCTTCTCCTCCTCCTTCTTCCTCCTTCTTCTTCTTCTTCTTCTTCTTCTCCTCCTCCTCCTCCTCCTCCTCCTCCTCCTCCTCCTCCTCCTCCTCCTCCTCCTTCCTTCCCTTGTATAAGACAACTCATGCTTTCAGTTTCTTCTTTTCCTCTTCCTCTCTTCACCCAACTCATACAGTGAGGTCTTCCTACTGGGAAAATCTTGTCACAGGTGCTCGTAGGTAGGTCGGGACGTTCACACCTTTCTAGGCTACCAGCACCGTCTATCATTTCCCCTTCCCCTTCTCCCAATTCCCCCCTTTTCTTCTCATTCTAATCCGTCCTCCGCCCCCCTCCCTCCCCTCCCCCCTTTAGCCTTACCTCTGGCAACCTGCAGGAAGGGAGGGGGACGGGGGGGAAATAACCAAGCACCCGCCTCCTTAAACCGTCTTGATATTTCGCCCATTCTCCCCACCTCCCCCCCCCCCCCTAAATGGCTCCCCGGAGGCCAGTGGGGGCATTTCTCACTTACCGGACTAATGCCGCGATGCTCCTCCACTCAAATGGACCCCCGTTTTGTTATGAGGGCGAGAGTCGCTTGTCTTAAGCCGACGTGAGGAAGGTGTGGGGTGGGCGTGGGTGGTGGGGGGGGGGGGGGAGTTGGTGGTGTGTATAGGTACGTGGGAGGGGCTCCTCCTTCTTCTGACGGCTACATCAAGAGATGAAGAGGGGAGGAAGTTACTGAATAAAGGACATAGAGAGAGAGAGAGAGAGAGAGAGAGAGAGAGAGAGAGAGAGAGAGAGAGAGAGAGAGAGAGAGAGAGAGAGAGAGCATATAGAAATAGTGGGTGTCTAAGGCGATACTGTATGAGCATATATTTGGAAGGTGCTTCCTTTAAATCGGGTTTTTGCAATCCACGAAAATACTTTTCTGTATATATATATATATATATATATATATATATATATATATATATATATATTATTTATTTATTATTATACTTTGTCGCTGTCTCCCGCGTTTGCGAGGTACATATATATATACATATATATATGTATTACACAAACACCGGTGTTTTGAGGATCGTTTTATAACCAAGTTTTACGACATGCAAGCATGTATCACACAGCTTTATAGATGACTGAAAAATCCGCGAAGAATTTTCAAAGATTGTTTAAATTTCGTAATATGCCATAAGGGCATTGCTCCCAGGTCACCTATTATCGAGGTGGGAGTCTTCCAAAACTCTTACTTACGAGCAGCTATTGAAGCTGGAGGTCAGGACTCGAGATGAAGTTGTCGATCTTAAGTATTTTTATTATTCTTGGTAAAGGATTTTACATTTTTCTCCTCCAACCCCTCCCACACCACCCGATTTTTTTACATTTTTCTCCTCACCCCACCACCCCCCCCCATTCGGGTCGTTGCCCCTCGCTCAACGTAATCCTTCGTTAAAACTTCCCATCGAAGCGGAGGACTTGCAGCAGCTTCCTGTTCTGTCACGGGGACCTTATGGTGCTGGGAATTCTTCTCGAAACTTGCCTGCGTCACCGATGAAGCTCGTTTCTCAATGGTCGAAGGCCAGTGGCGCCCCCCTTAGGTGCGAACCAACCTGGTAGCTATTTTTTTTTTTTACCAGCAGAAGTTATTATTACCAGACTAATTTATCCAGAGTATTGATAAGATTTAAAAGAGAGAGAGGGGAAAAAAAGGGCGGGCATTGAAAATACGTGAATGCTAATCCGTTGAGCAGTAACTTCGAATATTCCTTTTGAAAATACTTCAAATGATTCTAATATCTCTCTCAGAGGTTTACCTTGGGGGCAATCTGTATCATCTTTTTTTTTATATTCTTATTCATTTACTGCTATTTTAAGATGGCTGGGGATGCGATCTAAGAATTCAGAATTAAAACCAAGCCTTTTAATGCAGCTTAAAACCCCCCAGCCCACCTTTCCTCCTCCTCCTCCTCCTCTCCTCCTCCTTCTTCTATTCTTTCCCCAACCCCCCCAAAAAATATTTTATTCGTCTCTTTATCCTCTTCTTCTTCTTGTTGCGTCCGGCGTTCATGCCTGTGCACTTGTGAGATAAGGATTCATGGTTCTTTCTGTATTCATTTATAGAGGAAAATTTGCCTGCGAGCCACCGGGTTTTGGCAGTACAAAAACTCGTCATCCAGTCAGGTTTGTAGGAGGAAGGGCGCCACTATTCGCATCCGAGCTGATTAGATACTCCCTCGGGCGATGATCCTAAAGCTTTTTTCGTTTAATCTCGCCTTTATAGGATCTCCTGTTGGGACGCCCACTCCTACCACTGCTGCTTCTTCCCTCGATCGAGTATCTGAGTTTGTGGAAGCCTGAGCCACCCCTCCACCCGTTTTCTTCTACCGTCTATCCCTATCTTCCCATGTCCTGTCTTCTTTTTGATTGCTTGGTACACGAACAGCCTGCGGAGGCCAAGTTGATTTCCTCCTCCCTTTTTTTAATCTTTTCTTTCACCCAAGATGACCTTTGGCAGGGTCACCTTCTGCTGTGGCTTTGTGAGGTATCGTTTTTCCTGTGCTTGAAACGAACAATGCATTTCGTACTTCAGCTTACTAGCCATCGCGATCTAACGATATTAAGACCAGGAAGAATTTCAGAGGCGAATGATTATCAAAAATGAAAAATAAAGTGAATTTCAGTTTCTTTGTACTGCAGGAGAAATAAGAACACTTAGATGCTAATAATGTTTTTGGTAAAGAACTAAGACGTATTTTTTCGAGCCATCAGGATCTTAAAAAGATTAAGGGACAGAAGAATCTTAAGGGAAGGTGATTATAGGTTCATGATGATGAGATTAAGAAAATGGAAAATGCAATTCACTAATTGACATTAGAATTAAAGGAGAAATGATTACAGTGACAACTTGGCTTCTTTGTCTTTGCATCTGTAAATGGGTCTGTGCACACATTTGTACATTCAGACTGACAGACATCCAAACATACATGCATATATATATATATATATATATATATATATATATATATATATTTTCCAAAAGAAGGAACAGAGAATTGGGCCAGGTGAGGGTATTCCCTCAAAGGCCCAGTCCTCTGTTCTTAATGCTACCTCGCTAACGCGGGAAATGGCGAATAGTTTAAAAGAAAGAAAAGAAAAGATGTATGTATGTATGTACATATAAGCTAGCTTTGATATAACTATACCAGCACAATAGTTTGGCTGAAACTTGGACTATACTCAAAAGATCTATAAATCGAGCTAACTTTTAAACTCTTCTAACTTAGCTGTACTTACGAAAAATAATCTTTTAAGATTAGCTAACTTTTATACTCTTCTAACTTCTCAGTGCTTACGAAAGATCTGTAAATGTTACCGAGTCTCCTGTGGTTTTCTAAGTCGGTCCACAACCGTCTCAGAGAGAGAGAGAGAGAGAGAGAGAGAGAGAGAGAGAGAGAGAGAGAGAGAGAGAGAGAGAAAGAGAGAGAGAGAGAGAGAGAAGAAAAAAAGGGGTTCAGTCCTCTTCGTAGTCGTGATTAATGAGAGGCTTCAAAGTCTCCACTGGAATGAGAGTGTTGGAATTTCGGTCTACGCAAATGATCTTCCCGGCGTTCCTCACGCCCTGTCCGCGCCGGGAGATGACCAAGGTGGACGTGAGTCATTCATCTCCAGGAGAATTCATGTTGCGGTAATAGTCTGATGGATTAGAATGGTACGTGCTCGTGTGTGTGTGTGTGTGTGGGTGTGTGTGTGTGTGTGTGTGTGTGTGTGTGTGTGTGTGTGTGTGTGTGTGTGTCCGTTCCGCTGAGCATCATCATCTTTTCTCAAGGCCTTCGTGTTGTTGACCTCCTCCCTCCACCCCCAAGTCCGTGGATTAAGTGTGTGTAATGTCATAATGCAAGAGTCTCTCTCTCTCTCTCTCTCTCTCTCTCTCTCTCTCTCTCTCTCTCTCTCTCTCTCTCTCTCTCTCTCTCTCTCTCTTGGACTAACCCCGTCTCTGTAGGTATTCTATGTCCGTGTCAGTGTGAGAGGGGAGGGGGCGAGATGATGCATATGATATTAAAGGAGTGGAGGGGGAAGAGGAAGAAGAGGAGGAGATGGGTGAATGGGGGTCTCATGGGGGGAGTGGGGTTCTTTATAAAGGGGAAATGGGTCAGTGAGGGTCTTAACTGAGCGGAAATGGTTGTTGATTGGGGGTCTTAATGGATTAGATGGGTGAGTGGTGGTCTTAATGGAAAGAAAATAGGTGAGTAGGGAGTCTTGATTGGGGAGGAAATGGGTGAGTTGGGCATTTATTAGAAATAATGGGTTAATGTGGGTCTTAACGGAGAGGGAGATGGTGAATGAATGGGGGTCTTAATGGAGAGGGTAATGGGTCATTGGGTTAATGGAGCTGTGCGAAGTGATTTGAAACAAACTTGGATGAACGATTTTGACAACGTTTAAACGAAATGATTAACGCTAACCAACATTCGTTTAAAAGGAAAAGAAAAATAATCATATCCTCCTCCCGAGCCTAACTACGCGTGAAGCCTTGCTTGATACGAGAGAGAGAGAGAGAGAGAGAGAGAGAGAGAGAGAGAGAGAGAGAGAGAGAGAGAGAGAGAGAGAGAGAGAGAATTAACTTTGACTTGTATAAGGAAGAATAATTTCGCGTTAGAGGTGTCCATAACACAGGCAAACGTCTGTGAGCATTCACAAGGACATACTAGGTGTGGGTTGTGATGCTCATCTTTATCTGTTGTTGGACTAATACAACTCCAAACGTTTATTTTTTCTTTTTTATTTTTAAGAATGACGATGAACAGGTCCCTCAAACTTAACGCATCTTTTATTTTTGATACAAATAAACAAGTAGATACGATCAAGACATGATTATTATTCAGCGTTTATTAAAGTGCTTACCTAAAAAAAAAAAAGAAGAAAGTCATCCTGGCTACCTACCCGTAAAAAAAAAAAAAAATACCAATTTAGGAGAGCAGCAGTTCCAACAACTTGGGGATAAAAAAAAAAATAGCCAAAAAGTTCTTTGCTGTGTCTGGCGAGCATTGGCATCCTCAACCCTGGGCTAGTGCGGCTCGACCAATGACCGGGCGCTACGTCACGGGACGGAATGGGGGGAGTGAGGGGGGGGGGGCCGCTCTGGCAGCCGTAGGGCGGCGGTGTTCTAACAACATTGCTACATAAAATGAACACGCGTTCTCGCCTTACTGCTGACATAATTCAAAGATTATATTTTTTTTCCTCTCTCTCTCTCTCTCTCTCTCTCTCTCTCTCTCTCTCTCTCTCTCTCTCTCTCTCTCTCTCTCTCGGGGAGTAGATATCAAGACTCCGCGCGGTTCAAAGAGGCGGCGGCAACCCTAGGGGTGAAGGAGGAGGAGGAGGAGGAGGTGGTTGGAGGTTGGGGTTGTGGTGAGGGAGGGAGGTTTATATAGGACGTCTTCCGATAAATTTGCATAATTAGAGAAATGCATTAGAGGATGCGAATGGCTTCCATCACATTTTGCATCTAAATGACGGACCAAAAAAAAAAAAGTAAAAAAAAAAAACCACCTCGGAAAAAATAGCCGGTCGAGCCGACGTCGGCGGCCGACGGGGGCGTTAACGACGCCGACGCGACGTCAACTTACGCATTTTTTCTCCCCCTCCCGAACACTTGCCCATCTCCGAGGGAGCGCACCAGCAGGAGCAGCTTACCTTACTCTCCCTGGTGCCTTATATACTCCCTTGTTTCACTTAAATCCCTCGCCCTGGCCGCCCCTTACCCCTCCTCTTCCTCCTGCTCTCACATCCATCCACCCCACCCAATCGCACGCCACATCTTCCACTCCACTCCCTCCCCACCCTCACACCACCTCTTCCTCCTCCTCCTCCTCCTCCTCCTCCTCCTCCTCTTCATCCAGTTGGAGCCATTTACATACCCTCGCTAAATCAGTCCGAACAAGTACACTGCGCGAGAAGTGAGGAAGCTTACTTTAATACCTTTGCCGTCAACACAGCCAAAATATGTGTGCAGATATCGCGAAATATGTGTACAGATATCGCGAAATATGTGTGCAGATATCGTGAAATATGTGTGCAGATATCGTGAATTTTTTTTTTTTTACGACCTTCTCTCACTTATCTTTTAACTAATTTTCTGCCCTGGTTTGTTGAGACAGATGTACGTGAATATATATACATTTTTTGCTTTCTTCTGAGAGAGAGAGAGAGAGAGAGAGAGAGAGAGAGAGAGAGAGAGAGAGAGAGAGAGAGAGAGAGAGAGGCAGGTGCTTGTCGTGTCTTTTTTTTGCCGACCATATTATGCAAAACAGCAAATTGGCCCCATTCTGTTAAAGCTGTTTTATACAGGGCTGGGAGGTAAAAAAGAGACGAGATTCGAGATGAGAGAGAGAGAGAGAGAGAGAGAGAGAGAGAGAGAGAGAGAGAGAGAGAGAGAGAGAGGAATATTCCAGGTGATGTACTATTTATCAGCACAGAGGGAAAGGAGCCTCACAGTTTCTCGTGTGTTTCCTTTTCCCATAATGACAGCCATGCCTCCATCTAGCTTAACGCCCCCCACTTCTTCTTCTACTACCCTGTGGTCGGTCCAGACCTGATATCACCGGCCAGCTCGGCTGATAACGAGAGAGATACAATTATTTTCTCTCTCTTTTTTTTTCTTCCCCCTCCTCCCCTTGCGGCTGAGTTAGATAGCAACAGTGAGACATTCTTAGCTCGTCTTATATATATATCTCTGTTGGTCCTCAGAAGACATGGTTGATAACCATCGTATTGGCTGTAGTGTGGCATTAAAGAAGATACAGTAATTCACGTTTTTTCCTCATCGTCTGTATATATATATATATATATATATATATATATATATATATATATATATATATATATATATATATATATATATATATATATATTCTTAAGAGTCCACGGGAAAAATGAAACACGATAAGTTGCCAAGTGCACTTTCGTGTGATAATCACATCATCAGGGGAGACACAAGAGAGAAATATAACAGTCAGTTGATGATGTGATTATTACACGAAAGTGCACTTGGGAACTAATCGTGTTTCATTTTCCACGTGGACTCTTAGGACTATACTTGATCACGCACAAAATTGTGATCCTTTCCAATATATATATATATATATATATATATATATATATATATATATATATATATATATATATATATATATATATATATATATATTTATTTATTTATTTATTTATATAATGTTGCAAGAGGTCACAGCTTTGTGCGCATGATCTAGTGCATGCTGATAACAACGAGGAAAATGAAACACGTCCTACATTTTCCTCATGAGTATCAGTGTATGTATATATATATATATATATATATATATATATATATATATATATATATATATATATATATATATATATATATATATATATATATATATAGTGACCTCGACCAGGAGACGAAGGAATGCCTTAAGACTTATTCCTATGCTAGATGAGATTCATAGATAGCAATAATGAGCCTCGTGATTATTCTAACTGGTTCCTCCACAATGCGAAAGAAAGAAATAAAAAAAAAAAAGAAGGATGTAAGAATATGCAGACCCATTCATAACCGGAACTTGTGGACGGGGAGTGAGAAGGTGGGGGCGAAGAACCAGCCAATCACTGTCCCCCCCCCTCTTTAGTGGGATGCTGTTAGCCAATCAGAGGCCCAGGATGGAACGTCGTTATAGACATTGAGAGATTAAGAAGGGACCTGTTCGCTGTTAGTTAGTTAGGCGTTTGTCAAGCCTGCTAACTTCCCCCCCCTCCCCAATCACACCCATTATCCTCCCAGGCTGAAAGCGTATTTTACCCCACCCCGAGTTCCCCTTCCCGGGCTCAAAGCGTATTTATTGTGTCCCAAGCGTCACCAGGGAGGACTTGACATTGAAGGAGGCAGACGGACGTCTCCTCACCCATGAAGGTCAAGGGACTTACTTAGCACAGACCACCTCGCCGTGTCGTTGGCTTCCCCCCATGTTCCTCTTATCGCGTATCTAGGACCTCCGAGATAAATCAAGATTTCTCGCTCATTTATATACGGGCGAGGCTGGGAAAGATGATCTCGTGTGAGAGGTTTGACGATACCCCGCCTGTTGCTTTTTTTTATTTTCTTAATTGTACATTTTTTTTATTGCTTAGTACGTGTTTGTGCATAGATATGCAAAGAAATTTTTTTGGATTAATTTTGCGTATCCTTTTTTTCACTCTCTAGGTATTATATTCGAGAGGAGTAGAAATTGTTTATATATATATATATATATATATATATATATATATATATATATATATATATATATATATATATATAAATATATAATTACTTTTGTGATTACTTATTTGCAAAGCTGTTTATCATACATTTTTCATTGTTTGGTGTTGTACATACAGTTTGTCTATGATGCATTTTGCATACACAAACTATCTATCGTTTCTTTTTTCATAGATATGGATTTGTGCTTAGCTTTAGTGTTTTACATGATTCTGTATGTGGATATTGTAGACTCTAATCTTACAATAATATCATCACTATGTAATATTACTGAATTTGATGAATAAATATGAACACATAGATAAGCAGAAAATTAAAAAGATAAATGTATGAATCAAAAATATATATATATATATATATATATATATATATATATATATATATATATATATATATATATATATATATATATATTCTTTTCTTTCAAACTATTCGCCATTTCCCGCATTAGCGAGGTAGCGTTAAGAACATAGGACTGGGCCTTTGAGGGAATACCCTCACCTGGCCCAATTCTCTGTTCCTTCGTTTGGAAAATTAAAAAAAAACCGAGAGGGGAGGATTTCCAGCCCCCCGCTCCCTCCCCTTTTAGTCGCCTTCTACGACACGCAGGGAATACGTGGGAAGTACTCTTAATACCCTATCCCCAGGGATAATATATATATATATATATATATATATATATATATATATATATATATATATAAGTTTATGAACGCTCGTTGTATGTTTTGGGCAATCACATGTTTACCAAATGGCGTCCTAGCTTCGTTTCTTCGATGTATATCAACTGACTGTTATATTTCTCTCTTTTGTCTCCCCTGAGGATGTGATTATTACACGAAAGTGCACTTGAGAACTTTTCGTGTTTCATTTTCCACGTGGACTCATAGGAATATATATATACACACATACACTATGAGTGTGCGTATCCCCTAACTATCTTCGTCTATTATCCTCCATCTTATCCGGGGGCCTAAAAGAAGTATATGCCAAAACAACACAATTTACAACTTTCGCCCGAAAACGCAGAAGTTTTGCGATGAATTTAGATGGGTGTAAAATTCATCTTGCCATAAAGCGGAGCAACGTTCAAAGTTCAGAGCCGTAGGTCTTCTTCTTCTTCATATTTTAGGGGCTTGTCTTTATCCCCGGACCTCGGCCAGGTCATAAATCAAGGGGAGGAGGAGGGAGGGAAATGGGGGAGGAGGAGGAGGAGGGGAGAAATACGCGTCGCGAGATCGCTGACTAAGTTGGTCCCAGACTCATCTGCTGATGGTGAGCCATGATTGGGAATGAAGGCTTTAGCGTCCAATAGAAAAAAAAAATGGAACTTTCTTGGATATATACATTTTCTTTTATATTTTCGTTCATGATGAAGTAACATGATAAAATAACTTGTGTCTCAACTAGCGATTGATAGTGTTTAATGGAGGCATTGCATTGTCGACACTGTCTCAACTATTTATTTAATGGTAAACTGATGCATTGTAGCTGCTGGTCGGTGGCTGTCTGTGGCGGGTACGGCGTGGTTTTAACACTTTGAAGTATCGCAGTCAACATCTCCATCACAATATGAGAATAGCCGATAAGGGTCGAGTTTCTTAGATTCGTTTTAAACCCTCAGTAGATTTAATTACATCAGTTATCAACCTCAGTGATGTTCGTCATAGAAAAAAAAGAGATAAGATTTAATATAGTTTGGAAAAGTTTTCAGCTTTAGATGTTCCATTTTTATCAAAATTATATCAGATTTACTGTCAGCGGTTGCAACATTGGGGGCGCAGGGAATGCAAACTTTGCAAATATCAAAAAGTTTAAAATTTTTTTTTCCGAGTTGCAATTTGTTTTCCCTTTGCATTTTCTCTTTCAGAACTCGTGCACACTTATCACGCTCACATCACGAATATTCTCACTTCAACCATATATATATATTTTAGGCAGAAATGATTTCGAATGATCTGTTTCCTAATTTTCCATTTTATATACCTTGAAATTTAGGAATCTGCCTATTCATTTCTCATTACTTTCAGTTCGATCTTAGAATTCCTACCTTCTTTTTTCTTTCTTCCTTTCTCCCTTCCTGCTTCTTCTTTATAGATACTTTTCTCCTTTTTACTTCCCTTTTCATTGTTCTTTTCTGGCTCTTCAGCCTCGCCTCCATTTCCTTTACTACCCCCCCCCCCTTCTCTTCCTCTGTATCCTCCCTCCCCATCCTCCTTCCTCCATCCCCTCCCCTCCCCTCCCCTCCCTCATCTTCCCTCCCTCATCTCCCCTCCCTCATCTCTGCCATAACCGGCGCAAATTCCTTTTCCGACTTTTTCCTTACAACATACTGAAAAAATTTTCCCATTTCCTCCTACGGTCGTTGCTTCTGCCTTCGCCTCGCCCAGGACCGTTCCACAACCCCATACCTGCGACGCGGGTTTCCTCCCCCCCTCACACACACACACACACGCACACATCTTTTCATATATTATTTTTCCCTTCCATTTTTTTACGGAGGTCTCTCATGTTCTGGAGATATTCTCATCGTCGACATTCGTCTGTAAATGCCCCGGTGATTATTCCTCCAAAGAAATGTCTTCCTTGCGAACCATAGACGCAGAATCCCGTTTTCATAAAACTTTCCATGTGTTACATTATTCCGTCGTCTGATTTTCTCTCTTTGTCTGATGTTTTTCTTCCTTTTTTGAGAGGTGGAGGGAGGGAGGGAGGGATGTTAGATGGATGTTATGTGTTTCTCTCCCTCCTCTACAGCTTCCCTCATCTTCTTATGGTACTTTCAGTTGACGTGGTGTCGGCCAAGAGCTTTGAAGACGTGATCTCTGCGTGTTCGCGTCTCTGCCTTGATGTCTCCTTGTGTCGCAGCTCTCTTCTTGCAGGCGATACAAGAGTTCCTTTCGGTCTGTCTCGCGAGTAATGGTCTCCTCCGCATGCCTCGTGTCTCTCCATCATTTTCCTGTTGGTTCGATCTGCCTAATGCTACCCCCTCCTCTTTTTTTTTTTTTTTTCAAATACTCAAACTCGCTGCTCTCCATGTCCTCAGAGCTCCTCCTCTCTTCCTCCTTTTCCTTTCCATCCATCTGTCCTTCCTTCCTTCCATCCTTCCTTCCTCCTCACACCTGTGCTCCCAGCACTCCTGTGCGAGAGAGAGAGAGAGAGAGAGAGAGAGAGAGAGAGAGAGAGAGAGAGAGAGAGACACCCAGTTTCTACTAGTCTTCCTCCTCCCACTCCCGTCTTCCTTTCCACCTCTCGATAATTCTTTCTCCCTCCCTCTCTCTCTCTCTCCCTCCAGCCAGCCAAGAAGCTCTCCCAGTCTTCCCATCCTACGCCACCTTCCCTCATCCTTCCCTTATCCCCATCTACAGCTTCCTATCCAGCCAGTCGTCCGTTCGTCCGTCCGGCTGGCTGGGGCTGGCTGGCCGGCCATCTATCTTTCCAGCAGATCCCTTGCCACGGAAGTTTCCCGAGAAAAAAAAGAAAAAAGAAAGAGAGAGAGAGAGAGAGAGAGAGAGAGAGAGAGAGAGAGAGGGAGAGAGGGGTGAAAAAGAAGTCAGGTCCGGGTGCCTCATCCGTCACCATTTGTAGGCTTGTGACGTTGGATATTGGTGGAGTCAGACACTCTTCGTCGTCACCAGGCTCAGCCAAGTCTCGTTTCCCGCGGATATATTGGGACTTGCCTGATATATCTCTGATGACTTTTTTGAACTAGATTCCCCTCTCCCTTCGTCGTGGCGCCTAGGAAGAAAAAGAAGAAAAAAAGGAAATCTTTGCAGTGTCTTTTAAAGCCTGGGAGATTTTTATTTTTTACGTTAAATTTTAGGTAAAATTTATTGGATTTTTTTTTTTTTTTGGACAGGTATTAAATATTTTTTGGTTCGATGTATTGTAAATTTTCCGTACAGATATTAAAGAATTTTGGTACACTTTACTAGAAATTTTATATACAGTTATCAAACATTTTTGGTGCAATTTATTTGAAAATTTCTGTACAGGTATTAACTAATTTTCCTTTCCTTGCTGATGGTATATACATATATATACATAACACTGCTTTTGAAATGATGCAGTTTCGTCGAGGACCCTCTCACCTTAAAGGAGCACATCTTACCCTGCTGTCACGTGGAGCACAGTCGAAGCTGCATGGATCCCTTGGAAAGGGGCCCATACAGCTAGATAATGATGATGATTATGATAATGATAATGATGATAATAGTAATAGTAATGACGATAATGATAATAATGATAATGATAGTTGTAATATTAATATCAATGGGGATAAGAATTATATATATACTTCCTCACGTCATTTGCTAGGAGTCTCTTGCTTTCTCTTTAGGATTCCCGCAGCGCTCAGGAAGTCGACCGCGTCCGTAGAGTGAGACCTCAGGTCACAGAGTGCTGTGAAGTTAGTTGCGAGTGCGTCTTATGTGGGGGAAAGTGCATCGTGGGGATGAAGGATCTTGGAGATATGTAGTGTCGGGATTCGTCGTGTTTTAGGGAAAGGACGATGTCCAGAGCGTAGATGGGAAAGTGGGACTCGTGTGTGTCTGGGGAGTGTGGTTTCAGATGGGTGTACGGCCGGCGGATTGGTGTTTTAAGACCGAGCTGAGAGGGTCGGGTTATTTCAGTGTATATATGTTTTGTTGTCGGTGTTCCTGTGTTTTACTGGATGGGAGGATTTGCTGAAGCGTGAGGCAAGGATATATATATATATATATATATATATATATATATATATATATATATATATATATATATATATATAAATTCGTACTCAGTGTCTGGCAGGAAATGGTGTTTTACTGACTTCCTCCATTAGCAAGAAGTCCTCACGTCTCCTGCTGACGTTTTGCCCCTAGACTTAGCGTCACGTCTTACGTAAAATGTACACAAAGACAATGTCATTGCTCGACTGTACCGACGTCACGTGATTACGTATGGATGATAGGGTCATTTGCATAATAATTTTACTTTAAACTTTTTACCACCCTTTTCTTTTCGCGGTTGAGTGTGTGTGTGTGTGTGTGTGTGTGTTTCATGGACCAAGTAATTTTGCGAATTATCTTATACTACCGCAGGGAATAGGTAATTTCTACCTTTTTTCCTTTTTTAGTAATCGTTTCAGCTCATCTTCCTATGATAGGGCAGTTGAAAATACACTTAAATCTGAAAGTAGTTTGGATTTACCATGACTTAAAAGTTTTAAGAATATTGCGTGGGTAAGTGACTGTCTTCGACGCTTCATGCATGAGATTTGCCCTTATAAATTACTGATATAAAACTAGATTTTGTATTTCTTTTTGATTGGTCTCGGTAACCTACTGTGATGCATGATTAGCAAGGGGTCTACCGAGTGTTTGAAGATACGCGATAGATTTTCTTTTAAATTTTTGATTCAAAAGAATTATTATCAACCTTATTGGTATTCAACGGCAGTGAAAATTGCATGTATGTATGTGTGTGTGTGTGTGTGTGTGTGTGTGTGTGTGTGAGAGAGTGTCACACGCGCTCACAAGAGATGGGGGACCCCACGCTTTGTGAAACTCTCCCCCCCTAAACACATAGGTAACGACACCCTTAGAATCGCAACGTTTCGGAAAGTCAACACGTCGATCCCCTGTATCGAGAGAGGCTTTGAGGCCGAGGATCGTCCCGAGGTAGCGTCGTCAAGGATGGGCTGGTTGTAAAGCCATCATTATCATCATCTCTCGTCGTCTGTGTGGGTCTTAAAGCCCTCCCTAAGCAGGATCATATGGCATATGAACTCGACCCCAAACGATGCTCCTCGATTGTCATCTTGAATACGTGGGTTCGTGTCCCGACTCTATGATACCGTCTGTGTCGTTTGTTAATCAGCATTTTTTTTTTTAATGCTCTCAGCGTTTTTTTTTTTTTTTTTTTTTTTAACTCCCTTGGACCTACCTGGGAGGGTGGCGATAAACCCGGAGTTTGCAGGGTTTCAGTCTTGTAATCCCTCAAACTCCTGTGGGTGCTTGCCCTTTTGAGTCGGATGCCACGACGCTTTGAACGCGACGGTGCGACCATTTGTGCACGACGGTACGGCCGTCGAACACGACTGTACGACCCTTGAGCACGACGGTCCGACCCTTGGGTATGACCGCGGCTGGTGGGGTGTCCTTTCACCCAACCTTTAAAGGACAGACAATCAAAATCAAGGGTCGAACTGTTCGTGCGCTAGGAAGATTATGATCAACACCCAGTCAGGATTCAACAGTACGTGCCAGGATGTCATATATATATATATATATATATATATATATATATATATATATATATATATATATATATATATATATATATATATATATATATTATAAAACTCCTTTTCTAAGATGTGAAAGGAAGCCTTGATCTCTATGAACCGCTTTAAATAAGATCACATAAACATTACTCAGTCGACGTCTAATAGATAGATAGATAGATAGATAGATAGATAGAGAGAGAGAGAGAGAGAGAGAGAGAGAGAGAGAGAGAGAGAGAGAGAGAGAGAGAGAGAGAGAGACCTAAGGCCGTGGTGGTAGGGTTTATTCAAGAAACATAGAGCGGGTCTGTGTAGAAATATCCCGCTAGATATTTTTTTTTAACGCCCGGGTTGTCCGTCAGTCATGTTTATTGTCTTCTGTTCCTCCATAACCCAACCTACCCAATTGGCCTCCTCCCCCCCCAATAAAACATCACCCCGCCCGATCCTCCCCCTCCTCACCCCCCTATCTCATGGTAGAATATGCCAGGAGATGTATAATATGTATATGTGGGGGAGAAAGCCTGGTTGTATATTTTTCAAAGCCTTGTCCTCTCTCCTCTCCCTCCTCTTCATCCTCACCCCCGCCACCCATCCCAGAGAATTGAATTCAGAGCAGTAAATTCTGATTGCTTGCTACCGTGTCGCTGAAAATTGTGTAGGGGGTGTTGGGGATGGGGGGGGGGGGGGGATGTTGGGGCGGGGTGGAGGTACGTACTGCTGCGTGCGATGCTCTCGCTAATCCCTCGTTAATTCACTTACGCCCCGAGAGCGGACCATAGGTCAGACGTGATGGCCTTTCCAGGGGAGGAGAGGGGGTCAGTTCAGTCCCTCCTTCTTTTTCCCTCTTTTTTTTTATCTCTCTCCCCCTTTGCTCTCTCTCTCTCTCTCTCTCTCTCTCTCTCTCTCTCTCTCTCTCTCTCTCTCTCTCTCTCTCTCTCTCTCTCTCTCTCTGGTCCTCTTCCTCCTTTGCTGTCTCTGGTCCTCCTCCTTTGCTGCTTCTGGTCCTCTCCCCTTCTCTTTTTTTTTCTTCTCCCTTTTTTTGGGTCCAGCTTTTCCTCGTTCTGACCCCTCCTCCCCTTTTACACCTGGCTATCTGTTGCCTCCTCTAACGTACCCTTTTCCCCCCCTCTTTCTCTAGGTCTCCTTTTCTCCCCCTAATTCCCCTCCCTTTAATTCACCTCTCCTCAGCCACACCTCTATCCCACTTCCCCCCTCCTCCTCCTCCTCCTCTTCTTCCCCCCTTCCTTTTTCTCCTACCTTTCCTTTCCCTCCCCCTTCCCCCGTTTTACAGTTTTATGGTTAATTAGAAAGTAGACCCGGTGCGAGTTCGCACGGCTGGGCGGCCTCCCCTCACCTAGATCGGACATTTATTTACATAACTAACGAACGTTTAAACATGGAAGCGAACTGTGGCAGCGGAGGAGAAAATGGAAATTAGCCTTCCGTCGGGAGGGGTTCGGCTGAAGGGGGGGAAGGGAGGAGGAGAGGGTGAGGGGGGAAGGGAGGAGGAGAGGGTGAGGGGGAAGGAAGAGGGTAAGGAAGAGGGGAGGAGAGAGATCCCCTACCTCCACCATTCCCGAAATTTGCTCACGGGAATGACCTCCTATAGGCGCCCTCTCCTACCCATCTATTTCCCCCCTCCTCCCCTTCCGCCAGATTGCCTTTTTTCCCTGGGAAAAAAAAAAAGGCACCTTTTTTCGGGAGATTTGTTCGGAAGGCTGGCACACAGTTTTTGAATGGTAGTGGAGTCCCTAAGTCTTTCCCAGACGTCTTCTCCTCCACACACACACCACACACACACACACGGACGTACATATACAAACACAGACATATACGCTCACAGACATGCACATTAACATAGATACAAACGCACACGTACAGACGTGAACATATACAGCGACATAATCAAACACACACACACACACACACACACACACACACACACACACATATACAGACAGACAGACAGACACTGACGTAACATAGCCCCCCCCAGCTTCCCCAACCATCTCGCTATGTTAGGAGCACGCATGCTAAAGTGTCCGAGCAGAGGATACAACACCATTGGACTCTCTATACAAGAAAAGAAGAAACACGTTTTCTCCTCCCCGACCTCTTCATAAAACGATAAAAGCAACCAAGAACGTTCCCTTGCCTTACCCAGAAAAAAGGTTTTTATTTAAAAAATTAACGCTCAGTTACCTATATATATATATATATATATATATATATATATATATAAGTATAAACGATGTTAGGTTTGGTAAATAGAGCGGTCTCTTGCGCATTCTCTTCATATAGACATGAAAATAATGTTAGGTTAAGGAAATGGGATTGTGCGTCTACGAAAATTCTCTTCATATGTGTCGATTAATAAACACATTAAGATTCTGTGGGGGTAGTAAGGATACCTTTACGCATGCCTCTTGTGGTCAAGTGCTAGACGGAGGATTTCGTTTCCTTTTTTGAGATTCGAGGATTGGAGGAGGAAATAAGTGGTGCTTGAATGCAAGTACCTCGGTGGAATTTCACAGCTGTGGCATTCTTAGGTCATCCACGTCTCTCTCTCTCTCTCTCTCTCTCTCTCTCTCTCTCTCTCTCTCTCTCTCTCTCTCTCTCTCTCTCTCTCTCTCCGAAATAAGATGAAATAGATAAATGGCAAAGGACTTCTTGTTATATATATATATATATATATATTTTTTTTTTTTTTTTTTTTTTTTTTTTTTTTATACTTTGTCGCTGTCTCCCGCGTTTGCGAGGTAGCGCAAGGAAACAGACGAAAGAAATGGCCCAACCCCCCCCCCCCCATACACATGTACATACACACGTCCAGACACGCAAATATACATACCTACACAGCTTTCCATGGTTTACCCCAGACGCTTCACATGCCTTGCTTCAATCCACTGACAGCACGTCAACCCCTGTATACCACATGACTCCAATTCACTCTATTTCTTGCCCTCCTTTCACCCTCCTGCATGTTCAGGCCCCGATCACACAAAATCTTTTTCACTCCATCTTTCCACCTCCAATTTGGTCTCCCTCTTCTCCTCGTTCCCTCCACCTCCGACACATATATCCTCTTGGTCAATCTCTCCTCACTCATTCTCTCCATGTGCCCAAACCATTTCAAAACACCCTCTTCTGCTCTCTCGACCACAGCGCTGGTGGCTGATTCATGTGAGAAACTGCAGAAGCTGGTGACTGAGTTTGGTAAAGTGTGTGGAAGAAGAAAGTTGAGAGTAAATGTGAATAAGAGCAAGGTTATTAGGTACAGTAGGGGTGAGGGTCAAGTCAATTGGGAGGTGAGTTTGAATGGAGAAAAACTGGAGGAAGTGAAGTGTTTTAGATATCTGGGAGTGGATCTGTCAGCGGATGGAACCATGGAAGCGGAAGTGGATCATAGGGTGGGGGAGGGGGCGAAAATTTTGGGAGCCTTGAAAAATGTGTGGAAGTCGAGAACATTATCTCGGAAATCAAAAATGGGTATGTTTGAGGGAATAGTGGTTCCAACAATGCTGTATGGTTGCGAGGCGTGGGCTATGGATAGAGATGTGCGCAGGAGGATGGATGTGCTGGAAATGAGATGTTTGAGGACAATGTGTGGTGTGAGGTGGTTTGATCGAGTAAGTAACGTAAGGGTAAGAGAGATGTGTGGAAATATATATATATATATATATATATATATATATATATATATATATATATAAAGGTTGAAAATTGTTGGGATGTACGTGGCTTCAGTCATCGACCGGACCTATAGTATTGAACCTGGTGTTTGCTTTTGGCCTCTTGTTTGATCAAGATTATTGGCTCGGCGAATTATTTTAATCTTTGTTTATACTGAACAAATAAAAGGATGGCAGACGCTGACAAACCCACAGTGCATTACTCTTATATATATATATATATATATATATATATATATATATATATATATATATATATATATATATATATATATATATACATTCCTATGAGTCCATTGGAAAATGAAACGCGATGAGCTCCCAAGTGCACTTTCGTGTAATCATCACATTATCATGGGAGATACAAGAAGGAAATATAACCCTCGTTTGATATACAACGAAGAGACGTAGCAAGGCTGTATCACTGGGTGTACGGTCTCGACAGAGACCTCACTCCAAGGGAAGTCTCATCCTTTCCCTGATACTTTACGTAGTGCAGCGGTGAACTCCTGGACAAGGCAGCCTGGAAGTAACTCGCGTACATCCAGTTTATAAACTGCATCGTTCGATATCTGGACGAGGCCCGCATCAGAGCGACTGACGTCGATAAATCCGCGAAATAAGATAATAATAGATGAAGTCACATACTAATGCACCTCGTCCTTCCGCTGGATCCACCCTGAGGGATGACTGTCGGGTTCTTTATTCCATCATTATATATCTATAATTTACATTGAAATCGCCACCTCTTATCTACTCCAACAACACTTCCCCCCCGTTTAATTACCACCCTGTGCCGGGGGTTGACCGCTGATAAGCTTATCTTTCGCATTCTTCTACGAGAGATAGAAAAAAGTAAAGGGGGGAGGTGAAAAAAAAGAATGCCCAGCTGGGAAAATTACACTAAGAAATCTTCCTAGGTTTTTAGAATTACTCTCCTGTGAACGCTTTGAGCGCTGCACCCACCTGGGTTCGCCGGGGGTAAACGCATGAAGACTTCCCGCTAATGGTTATGTAATGTGAAGTTATCATGTATTTAGGTAATATTCGAAGGCGATGGTCTCTTCTCCCCGTTTTCTATTTTTGTGTGTGTGACTCGAAGAATTTCCGGCTCTCACTTTTTAGATGTTTTTGAAGCAGAATTTATTTTTTTTTTTTTGCGTCTTGAAATGATGTTATTCGTGGAGATGTTGGCAGTTATGAAACGCATGTTCGTCATACTGTTGTCATTTGTGTAAACCTCAGTTGGAACTGTGATCAGAATATATATGATTTGCGCAGCTGATAAAGGATTAGTATCTGTCCTTAGAATCATGTCCAAGCGATCATATTGGGACCCGAAATGACTCCGGCCTTACAAGAATCCTCCCTCCCAAAAAGAAAGAAAAGAAATATATATATATATATATATATATATATATATATATATATATATATATATTATAATAAATTATTGTCGAGAAGGACCATCTTCACGTCTGGTCCCTCCTCCACATATATTATTGTGGCGCGACATGGCCTGCCTCGCCACAATATCCTCCCCCTCCCCGCCTGCCACAGCCCAAACTGGGTACTTGTTGTTTCTGTTTGTTTCCCCGTGTGTGTGTGTGGAGAGAGAGAGAGAGAGAGAGAGAGAGAGAGAGAGATAGAGAGAGAGAGAGAGAGAGAGAGAGAGAGAGAGAGAGAGAGAGTATTTAACTATTTATAACTACGTATTTGTACTGTGTGGGGGGTAGGAGAAGGGTTTTACACTCATACCGCCCCATACTGTAGGGTTTGGTACAGAATGGGGTTGGGGTTGTGGTAAGAAGCGGGGAGGAAGGGAGGAGGGGGGAAGAAGGTGATAGAAATGATGGGGAAGGAAGGATGGGGGTTGGGGGGTGATGGCACCTTCTACTGCACTCGATGCAGCAGCTGCAGTAGTAGCCTTCTGCAGCAACAGAAAAAAAAAAGAAGAAAAATCCCTAACCCTCTGGCCACTGCGCCTTCTTCCCCCCCCCCCCCCATCTTCTTCTTCTTCCTCCCCCCCTCCTTCTTCCTTCCTTTCCCCCCAACCCCTCAACACAGACTGCGCCGGCGGCTGCTTCCTTTACTGCGCACTTTATGAAACACGCGCCGTACACTGAGCGAGCGCCACATATAGCGAAATCGTGACCGGAATAGGTCTACGGGATTCTCCGGGGGGGGGAGGGGGGGTGAAGCGGAGCGGGCGGGGGGGCGACAGAGGCCGAGACCCCGGGACCCCCCCCCCCTCCTCCCTCCTTCCTCTCCACGGTAAATATTTCACATGTCACATCTTTGAAGGGAACGGTTTTTGCTTCTACCGCAACTCCCGCCTGCGTAACTCTTATTTTTCTCAGTTTCCTCCTCCTCCTCCTCCTCCTCTCTCCTCGTCTTCCTTTTTCTTCTTCTTCTTCTTCTTCTTCTTCTTCTTCTTCTTCTTCTTCCGCCGTCGTGCCATTTTTCACACTGGGGAATGAACAAAGTTTCCCCCCCGATGTTCAGACGGTTTTCCGTGGCAGCAAGTTATCGGCCAGGTTTTATATCTTCGTCTATCAGAACTTTTTCCTTTTCCTTCCCTCGATCCATTTTCTCTTGAGAGGTTTTCTTTTTATTCCCGTCCCCTCCATAAATTTTTCTTCTGCGTTTTCTTCTACAAATTCCCTTTTTTCACTTCTTTGGATTCATTACTCATTTTCTCCACTTCATAAAATTTTCGTGGCCCAGTATTTTATGATCTCGTGTTTAACGTCTCGCGACATCTCGGTTAAATATATATATATATATATATATATATATATATATATATATATATATATATATATATATATATATATATATATATTGTAGTAAATCATATACACACGAGGCACACTGGTTTCAGTAAACGCTCTGGAAAAAATTCATATAGATGCTGTATGCTTTGAGCTGTATTTCAAACCATTTTCAAAGATTAGCTAAAAAAATTACTTGAAATATAGGCAAAAGCTTGGAACCTGTGTTTATTTTTTCCAGCAAGTTTACACACACACACACACACACACACACACACACACACACACACACACACACATATATATTCTTTTTCTTTTAAACTATTCTCCATTTCCCGTGTTAGCGAGGTAGCGTTAAGAACAGAGGACTGGGCCTTTTTTGGAATATCCTCACCTGGCCCCTCTGTTCCTTCTTTTGGAAAATTAAAAGAAAAAAACGAGAGGGGAGGATTTCCAACCCCCCGCTCCCTCCCCTTTTAGTCGCCTTCTATATATATATATATATATATATATATATATATATATATATATATATATATATATTTATATATATATGTGTGTGTGTGTGTGCGTAAATTGTATTTGCTTTGCTTATAAAGCTATGGCAACGAGGAAACGGTTTCCCCTACATAGCGGCCTCACATTCCTTCCCCCAAGAGCGTTCGTAATTGTCTCTCTCTCTCTCTCTCTCTCTCTCTCTCTCTCTCTCTCTCTCTCTCTCTCTCTCTCTCTCTCTCTCTCTCTCTCTCTCTGTGCCTCCTGGAAAAAAAAAGAGGTCGTTACTTTTCTTGAGAGAGAGAGAACACCAAAGAATATTATATAAACTAGGAAATTACAGATGTATTAAAGTAAAATATTGGATTAGATTCTAGTCATAACGTTGGCAGTAAATTTAGCTGCTAAGTGTGTAGTCCCGAAAGCTTTTATTTTTTAAGTAGAAATAACAGAGAGCAATATGTATATATATATATATATATATATATATATATATATATATATATATATATATATATATATATATATATTATCCCTGGGGATAGGGGAGAAAGAATACTTCCCACGTATTCCCTGCATGTCGTAGAAGGCGACTAAAAGGGGAGGGAGCGGGTGGCTGGAAATCCTCCCCTCTCGCTTTTTTTTTAATTTTCCAAAAGAGGGAACAGAGAAGGTGGCCAGGTGAGGATATTCCCTCAAAGACCCAGTCCTCTGTTCTCAACGTTACCTCGCTAATGCGGGAAATGGCGAATAGTATGAAAAGAAAAGATATATATATATATATATATATATATATATATATATATATATATATATATATATATATATATATATATATATATATATATATATAAGAAGTTGCTACACCGACAAAATTAACAGCAAGTGGTTAGGCCCAAGACGCCACAACAGCATGCTGTAAAATTCTTGTAAGAATTCACAGCAAAAAAAAGATTAAAATTAACAACAGGACACAAGGGCCCCTCGACACCGTAGCAGCAGAATTAGCGGCCAAGTAAAATCCAGGAAAAATGAAAAACTACAAAAAAATTTATGAATTGAAGAATTAAAGGAAACGAAGGAGGCCTAGAGGAAGAGGCAGCAGGAGGAGGAAGCGGCCCAGCAGCCCTTGGAAGCGACAGTTCCTCCAGGAACAGCAGCGAGAGGCACAGCAGCAGCAGCAAGCTGTAACAGCAAAATTAGCCACATTCACAGAAACCCTGGAGGCAATAACAGCAAAATTAGCAACCCAGCGTTACATCTCTTGGAGGCCGTAACGGCAAAATTGGTACCATGCCGGGTATTCACGGCTCCCGTGACAACAGAACCACCAACCCTGCGTTACGGGGGGGGGGTTGTAACAAGCTTTACGGGGGGGGGGGTCGTAACAAGAACATTCCCCACAAGCAAAGACAAGGCGCGCAAGCAAGCAAGCAAGCAAGCAAGCATAAGGATGGAGGGCGGGGAGGGCATCCTTTTGATCAAGTTGACAGTCTGAGTGATTCGGGTGGGTGGGTGCGGGTGGGTTGGGAGGTGGGGGGGGAGGGGAAAGAGCTTTAATGCATAGACATAAAATCCATCAAAACAGCATCTCGGCCCAGCTTGAGGTACAACGTGAGTAGAGAGAGAGAGAGAGAGAGAGAGAGAGAGAGAGAGAGAGAGAGAGAGAGAGAGAGAGAGAGAGAGAGAGATTTTCGGTGGTCGAGCTTGCTCGCTCTCTCTCTCTCTTTTTTTTCCCTTTCCTTTCCCCCAACCCCCCGTTGCGACCTGCGTCGTAGTAAGTTCGCTCTGGGCTCTCGTAGTTTTTTTTTTTTCTTTTTACCCTAGTATGACCTCGAGGGGCAGTTTGACCCCGAGCTAAGTTGCCGGGATCCAATGGTGGCAAACTCTTGGTAGGGAGAAAGGCCCCGAGTCCCCTCCCAAAACCTGACCATGGGTCGACTGCCGGCTCTCCGCCGATCGTTAAAGTTGTTGATGGCGGCGCACAATGGTTTCACGCTTAAAAGAAAACCCACGAAAGGATAAGTCCAAACCCCGCTGGATCCGTGGGTAGACGGGGAGATCCACACTCTACCGAAGGACCACGAGACGCGGGGACCATATTTGCGAAATTCCGTGTCACCGGGAATCCCATAAATTAATGTGCAGTTAGCCAGTGACGGCGAAGGGGCACAAGGTTTAAAGAGGCTGCAGCGGTATCGTAAACGCGGGCAAATGGCCGGGCTGGTATAGGATTGCTAGAAGTATCTTCAGTAAGGCTGCAACCTTCTTCCAAGCAGGGAGCTGGCCCCTTACGCGTCTCGCGTTGGATTTTTGCAAGAGTCAAATTTCGTCAAAGGTGCACGTATTCCGTTAATCCGCGGGAGGAGGAGGTGGGGACGTTGGCAAATTAAGTTTTCCTTCGCCGCGCAGCATGCCAATAGCCCGATCTCCCGGGAGAGAGAGAGAGAGGGAGAGAGAGAGAGAGAGGGAGAGGGAAGAGGAAGGAAGGAGCGCCAAGTCGGCGAGGAGTGCGCGCGCGTTCCAGCCCAGAAATATGCGTCGATGCTGCTGCTGCTGCTGCTGTTACTGCTGCTGCTGCCGCTGCTGTTGTTCCAGGCTAACGCTGTTCTTATCCCCAGTGTTTCTTATCAGTGCTGTGAACTCTCGTAGGTAGGAGGAAAAAAAAAAGAATGTTATGTTATAGTGGCTACTTGTCAACGGTTTCTCCCTCGTGTATCGATAGGTGAGTCGATGTTTATATTTTGTATTCCGTGTGTGTGTGTGTATGTGTGTGTGTGTGTGTGTGTGTGTATGTGTGTGTGTGTGTGTGTGTGTGTCTGTGTGTACGTATGCATGTAGGAGAACTGTGGTTGGCAGGCGCCTTTCTTGGGCGGGGGGAGCTAATGCTATGCTGGTAGACGAAGGGCAAGTTTTCTCTGTTGCTGGCTATGTTGTGGTTGTAGTGCCAACGCCAGTAAGGGGGGGCCGGCTGGCACAAGCGAGAAACGGGCTGTAGAAGCAGAGGGAGACGTTGTGTACAAGGAGGAAGAGAGGTGGATGCGATAAAGAGGACGTGGAGAGAGAGAGAGAGAGAGAGAGAGAGAGAGAGAGAGAGAGAGAGAGAGAGAGAGAGAGAGATAAGATTGGTTGAAGCATCACTTTCGCCACCAGCATTGATTTGCACTCGCAAGGCCCTTGCTAGTTCCCACCATCCCCCCCCCCTACTCACACACACACACACACACACACACACACACACCACTCCCCTTCTACCCCCACGGCACATCTCATAATCACGAGAATTATTACGTATAATCCTAATGTACCGGCGTTTACGCACCTCACGGCCCCCACAATTAGCCTCTAGGTGTGGTGGCGATAGAGTGCGACTCGGGCGTGTGGTGTTTTTTTCTTCTGAAATCGCTAACGTAGAGGGAGGTTTATCCTCGGCGGGATTGTTGTCCCATACTGACGGAACTCTCTGAAGGTTGTAACCCCTCGAGCTAGTTCGTCCTGTGATCGCGGGGTGTGTCACGCTCGTAATCACTGTGATGTTGCAGTATCCAGTACAGTCTGGCGTAATGTGACGCGCTCATCACCTTCCGTCTGTTGTTTCTCCCTTTGAATGAAGGTGAGCAATGGCCTTAAAAATCAGGTCTCTCTCCTTTCCTTTTTCCACAACACCCTCGCTCCTTCTATCATACCGTAAATATCCCCTTTTTTTTCCCTTCTCCTCCTCCTCCTTCTCTTCCTCCTCCTTTTTTCCGCTGTAAGGCTCGTCCGCCCGCCCGCCCGCTGGCCCTCCCTCACCGCCGTGTGTTGCCCGCCTCACCTCCCTTCTTGTCCTAATACCCCCGGCGGCATTCGCTTGCCTCCTCCCCGCCGCCGCTGCCGCCGCCACCACCGCCGCCGCTGCTGCTGCCTCCGGTCTCCCGGCTTCCCCGGCATCACCTCACCGTCTCCTACCCCCTGCTCAAGCCGGTGCAGTGCTCGAGAAAAATGTATCATCGTATCTCTCCCAGAAGCGGAGATCCATCTACACGAGTCACGGTAACTTTTCCTGAAGGCAGTGTTCGTCCGTGTTCAGCGGAAGAGGAGAAAAATATCGTAAATCAACCGAGACACAAGCTCTCTCTTCGCTCCTCAGCGAAAGGAGAAATTTAGATTTATTCCCAGGAACCTAAAGTTAAGATCCCAGTCGGTTCGTGTATATATATATATGAAAAAACCCTCTTAATTTTGACCCTCCGGAAAGCTCGGCATCTTAGAAACACTAAACTAATTACTTCTCACAACAGTTACTGTTAGAAGGGCAGCGCTCCCAGTCTCAGAATCCTACGAACATGAAATATTTGACATGTTTTTTTTGGCACGTGCAAAGAGCTGGGTTATTTATATGACCTGCAGGTACCTCACAGGGATGACCTGGGCTGTGTTCAAACCGACACAGAGTCTTCTCTGTAGCATCATGCAAAGCCAGTTGGTTCTTGGTAGACCTTTGATCTAATTTCGGACGCCAAAATTTCGTTCAAATTAATTTGGGATGAGAATACTTCTATGGTATTTTCCTATCTATCTCTCTATCTGTATACCTACCTATCTATCTATCTGCCTATTTATCTATCTATTTATCTTTCTATCTATCTATCTGTGCGCCTGATGATTTGTGACAGAAACGTGAAAAATGATTGAAATGAGGTTAGAGGCGAGTGCATGTAATGTGTATGTAACGAATGACTCATGCTTGGGTCTGTTCTGTATTGGTATTTTTTTTTTATAGAAAGCTTCATTGTAGCTGCTGCAGAAGGAAGGTGCACTGACGGCTTATTTGCTATGAATATTGTGAATATTTCACCTGATTTCATATATATATATATATATATATATATATATATATATATATATATATATATATATAATATATATATAGTTTCATTTGTAATTATATACATTTGATTAGTTATATTTATAATCATATACATGGGATGTGGATGTGAGCCTACATTTTATATGTATATATATATATATATATATATATATATATATATATATATATATATATATATATATATATATATATTGATCACACTAGTCCGTGATGATAGTTGTTAAGGTAAAAGTTCAGATGATTTTATTGCACATGTAGAAATATATGTTAGATAAGATTATCAAAACTCCTACTGAATCACGATTTCACCTTCCTATATATAATTTTCCCTTTAAGGCCCAGTCATCTGTTCTTAACACGACTTCGCTAACGAGGAAAATGGTGAATGCGTATTAGAATATATATATATATATATATATATATATATATATATATATATATATATATATATATATATATATATAAAGTTTGTATATATTTACATATACATGTATATTACCCCAGGCCTCACAGCACCATTCTGTTGAACGTTTTCTAAACAAGATTCAAGCGGTCCAATTTTCGCCGTGCTGGGGCGCACGGAATTTATAATCTAATATACCGAGACGAAACGGATCATTCCCGTTGGCGGAATGAATCATTCGATCGGACGGACCGGACCTGGAGGAGGGATACCCCCTCCTCCTCCCCCCCGCCCCCCCAGCCTCGCCTCCTCCACCATCACATGAGCTGGCTACCAAAAACTCCTACATCGCCGCGGCCCGGTCGGCCCGCCCGCTTGCCTATCGCCCAACACAATCTATCCTTAATACACAAGATTCCCAAAGCCCTTCCCTTCCCTCCCCTCGAAGTCACACGGGCGCCCAATTTCGCTAAATAGCCCCCCAAATTACGGAGGAAGACAGCGGGAATCTTCGGCAATTCCCACAAACTGCTTATTACATGAGGTCGTTCGAAGAGGAGCAAGGCTCTCTCTATCGACGGGACGAGTTCGCATCCGCCATTTTGGGGCACCGCGTCAGGCTGGCCGACACGGCGCTCTCGCTCTCTCACTCCCTCTCCCTCTCTCCCCTTCTCCCTCTCACTCTCCCTCAACTCGCCTGGCTACTATTACTTATTCATCTACGTTTTTCTTCTTTTATTTTTTTTACTGTTTTCTCCCCTGCTTCTACCATCCGCTTCCACAGCAGCAGCGTTTTTTAACGCCGGTGTTATGTCCTTTTTTTCTCTCTCTCTCTCCCTCATCTTGCCCGCTGCGACTGCCGGCGCTTGGCTCCTCCCTACAGGAGCTTGCAGGGGAAGAAGGATTTTGGTCTGGGTTTTCTTCGATTGGAGGTGGTTGTCGGGTATTGATCGGCTGGTTCTCGAGGGTGGAGGCCGCTCACTAGGTGTGGGCTACTGTCTATGAGAAGGAAGATCTGATTGTCTGTATCATGTCTTTTTAAGAGAATTTTATATACTAACCATGGAAATTTATATATATATATATATATATATATATATATATATATATATATATATATATATATATATATATATATCAAATCATTGTTATTGCTTTTGAAGAAGTACATGGATTTTCTTTTATTATTTTATTATTATCATTATTATTATTATTATTATTATTTTTATTATTAATATCATTATTATGTATTTGTTTTATTAATGCTATTAATATTATTATCTTTAGTATTATTGTTATCGTTATTAATTGTGAGAATAATAGGAAGATACCGAAGGAAACTATATATGAGATAACTTGAACCTAAACTAACTCTATAAATACACACACACACAACACACACACACACACACACACACACACACACACACCATTGGCAGTTATGAAATTGTTGGCCACAGGGTGGGGGGGGGGGGGTGGTAATAATTTCTACCACAGCGCTAGTTTGGAAATTATGTAAATATTTAGTTAAGACATAATGATGACAATTAGAGGCTGGTTTCTTCTCCGCTCGTACCTGCCAAGTGGTGGGATTTATTGTAGTCTGTGCATCTTTTCCTTCTCAATCATTTTATGAAGTAATCATGCCTTATGCGGTGTATATATATATATATATATATATATATATATATATATATATATATATATATATATATATATATAATCACTGAATGGCCATCTATCTACTCTTTCCTTATTCGCTGAAAAGAAACTATTCAGTCAGGTTTGTGAATAATAAGATTTATAAATGAATTTTTGCAGCAATCTTAACATTCATTAGTATATATATATATATATATATATATATATATATATATATATGATAGTTTCCATATGATCACTAGATTTACTATCGGAGTTACATTCATGCTTTGAGTGAATGTCTCGGGTCATTAAAACAGAACATATAGTATTAGAATATCTCCATAAAACGTAATTATCGCATTAATCACATGATTAACATACACGTGAAAGACGGAGAGAGACGTTATATACATACATATTCACGTATTTTGATTCTCGGAATGAATTAAATTATATTTGTGATATTAATTAGAAAGATAAGATCCGATATAATTATTTCAATCTTTCCCCTCTATGTCAGGTACCTTTTAACTATGCAATGTGGCTATCGATACCATTTTGTTACTTTCTCGTAGAGACTGAACCAAATCATCAATGAAGTTGATTAGATGTATGTTGTACCTGCTTAAGAATTCACGTATTAATTTAGTCAATATATATTTTTTATGATAACATTTGTATTGGAGTTTAGTACGCACTATTATGAAGCGATTCATCCGTAGAAAACCAGTGCTTATAATTTATTTTCATGATTTTTTTTTTATGCGATAAGTCTTCCGTGTAGTGGTAGCATTAAACTGGAAATTATTTCACGTATTTTGCTGAGGAAATGCCCGACGCAAATTTATTTATTTTCTTATCTTAATTAGAGTAACTAAGGTACTGAGAGCGTAATACTGTATGTATGTATGTATATATATTTTTTTTCGTTACTAAATATCTACATCATTAAGAAATAACAACGGAATTTACAAGTCTATTTTTTTTCTTGTATAAATTGGGACGAAATACGAAGGACATTTTTTTCTCCCACAGTTTGGTGGTCTTGTTCTCCCCCTCCACTAAACGGACGAGGCCAATTTGTCTCCACGCTAAGTGGAGCCTCAAATCATTCCTTCGGTGAGGTATTTGGAGGAAGGAAGAGGTAGGAGGGGGAGGAGGAGGAGGAGGAGGAGGCGAAGTAGACGTTCAGGAAACACACTGTCGGTAATATTGGGAAGGAGCTTACCAGTAGATGGATGTAGGGGTCGGCGGGGGTCTCGTCGGGAGGGAGGCCACAACGCCGCTCCTCCTCTCCTCCTCTGACGTAACCCTCCGCCGCAAAGAGTGATATGCGGCGGGTGCTTCATCATCCGCGCCTTCGTTGTGCACGCCCTTGCGAAAAGTGCGGCCTCCCGTCCCTCTTGTAAGAGGGTTGCTGCTCCTGCTGCTGCCTCCTCCTCTCGACCTCCTCCTCCTCCGGCAGCTACGAAGGAGGGTTTTGACGAGCATTACTCGGGTATATATGTACGTAGGTACATACATATCCGTGCGTTTGGTTCTTACTGGAGCGAGTGAAAGGTCTCACTTGACGAGGCGGCATCGACGTCAGTTGACGAAATAAGAGACCAGAGAACTTCTCGTTTCAAATGAGTCCATTCTGACCCTGCTGCTGAGCGTAGCGCACCCATGGCGTTCTTGGAGCCTCTGAAAAAAGGGATCCTGTGATAAATAAATGAAATGAAATATATATATATATATATATATATATATATATATATATATATATATATATATATATATATATATATATATATATATTGTGTGTGTGTGTGTGTGCGCGCCCGCCGTAATCATGCATATCTTAGCGAGATTATATCACGCCATCTCTTTTGGCTTACCTAACCAGCTTGGTACCCAAGGGGAGAGAGATAGAACAAATTCTGTTCTCTGGTCCTCCCCTGTAACACGAGAAGTGAACACGACCAGCCGGGGTTACAAAACACGCAGTGAAAATACAGAAATTACTACATGGAGCAAACCAAGCGTATCCCAGACGACTGCAGCTGTTTCCAGACACACACACACACACACACACACACACACACACACACCCTCTGATTACCTGCCACTCCACATCTTCCTGTACGGGTACTGCCTCTCCCTTCTTTGTGTCCTACTAGATTTACCGTCCACGCTCTCTCCCCTCCTCCTCCTCCTCTCTCTCTCCCTCCTCTCTCTCACTCTCCCTGTAGTCGCGCCGGGTCGTCAGACATCACTATTAATTCCTCAACGACCTCTAATTGTACTTTTCCATCCCTGTGAACGAGATTGTTAGAACTTATGGATCCGTCTCACGGCATTTTAGCCTCTCATACTTCAAGACGGGATTGTTTGGCCGAGTCTGTTCGCCGCCCGCCTACCACCACGGGTCGGTCTGTGTCGACCAGGGAGTGTATACTTGACGGAGCACTAATGTTGGCGATTAGGGCTCGTGGTTGGCGACGGTGTTATGTCTGCGAGAGGTTCAGAGGTACGCTGCCGTCGCTTCGCCTCCGTTTGACGATTGGGTTTGGAGGCACGTTGAAGGCACGCGGAGGAAGTGTATATTATGTCTGGAAGAGGAAATGATCGAAGATGTAAGACCTAATTTCCGAAGGTGATATTTTTTTCTCAGTACAGAGATATTCAATCATTTTTTTCAGCTTAAAAGAAATAGAATATTAGACCCCAGAAGGAGCTTATCTTTGGAAATTGAATTATGCTCGTAAGAAAAAAAGTCCTTTTTGCCACATTGGTGAATGTAGTCCCTTATATGACTTGGTGGTCAATAGACTCTTATTTCACGGAGCCATCATTTCTTTACTGGCGAGGCAGAGAATACCCCATTTTGGCCAAAGAAAAACACATGCAAGAGGTTGCGTGATCCATGTGTTTGTTTTACCGAAAGGAAAATGCAAGAAGGAACGACTTGAGTCAAGCAGTTTTATATATATGTTTGTTTTTACATATATAGACTGAGTCTGAAGGGATTGACAGGCCTGAGAAAAGCTGTCCCAGTGAAATGATAACGTGTGATAACGTCCTGGTAATAACTCGGATATGAACCAGGTATGCGCTGATTGCACCACCTTGTGGATAAGACGAGGGCAGATTTGTTATCATGCGGAGTCCTGATATCAGCTAAGATAGATAGATAGAGAGAGAGAGAGAGGGGGGGGGGTGATATCGGTTGTTGGAGAGAGAGAGAGAGAGAGAGCGAGAGAGAGAGAGAGAGAGAGAGAGAGAGAGAGAGAGAGAGAGGGTGATATCGGTTGTTAGAGAGAGAGAGAGAGAGAGAGAGAGAGAGCGAGAGAGAGAGAGAGAGGAGAAGGGGGAATGGAGGGGAAAAAAAAAAGGTGTTAATAATGAAGCAAGAGCAGTTTATGCTCTGCTCCACGATTGAAGCACGTCAGGGGTGTGTTGGGGAGGAGCGGGGGGGAAAGGGTTGGGTTGGGGTGGAGGAGGTGGTGGAACTCATTGTGAGTCATTACCTCCGACGGGCGCGTTGTGAGGGCCTCGCCTCCCTTACTCACACTTCCCACTCATTACAACGCCCTCCGCCCTTACCGTGCCAGGTAGCCGACGCCACTTCCTCCTCCTAACATCTCCGCCTCCTCTCCCTCCTCCAGGCACTCTAACAGAGAGCCGGATGATATTAAATCTCTTAAGGCAAATTGAATCATTTCCATTCGCCTTCGCGTTGATTTCTTGGTTACCGGGAGCGTTACGAGCGTCGTTGCAGCCGTGTTGCAGTCGGTGCGTGGCCCGGTTTTAGGGAGAGAGAGAGAGAGAGAGAGAGAGAGAGAGAGAGAGAGAGAGAGAGAGAGAGAGAGAGAGAGAGAAACACCACCACAAGCGGGCATAAACAGGAGACGTGCATATTAATAACATAAACGTCGACTTGAATATATATATTATATGTACATATTTCTTTCTTGAGGGGGAGTGGATGGAGAGAGGGGGTGTCGGGCGTCGTCGGGAGAGAGGGAGGGTTGGCGAACGAGTGGGAAAGAACTGCTAAACTGGTTTTTAAAGAAACACACAAACGCACAAAAGTATAATGATAATAAAAAAGGTAAGAAGGAAGTGAGAGAGAGAGAGAGAGAGAGAGAGAGAGAGAGAGAGAGAGAGAGAGAGAGAGAGAGAGAGAGAAAAGTTTCAGAGGTGTCATAAACTCTGCTTGTAGTAATTTACTTGTAATTTAGCTGCTTATCGCGCAGCACTGCAGGGCGCCTCAAATTTCATCAACATGAAATCCGGTTGTGGGTGTTTGCTTGACCCCTTATTTTCTTTTTTTTTTTTTTTTTCAGTCGTGTGTTTGTAGATTTGATTAGCCTGTGCCCCAGCGAGGGAGATACGACGCCGCGCTGTCCTTGCGGGAAAAAACTTGGAAGGAAAAAAAGATTGTTAGTTCAACGCGAGCAAACTGGCGTAGACAGACGTACACCCTGAGAGGTGGGAGGGAGAGGTGATGAGGGAGAGGGGGAACTGACTGATGAGGGGAAAGGGGGACTGATGAGTGGAAGGGGGATTGATTTAGGGTAAGGGGACTAATTGGGGTAGGGGGACTAATTGGGGTAGGGGGACTAATTGGGGTAGGGGGACTATTTGGGGTAGGGGGACTAATTGGGGTAGGAGGACTAATTGGGGTAGGAGGACTAATTGGGGTAGGGGGACTAATTGGGGTAGGGGGACTAATTGGGGTAGGGGGACTAATTGGGGTACGGGGACTAATTGGGGTAGGAGGACTAATTGGGGTAGGGGGACTAATTGGGGTAGGGGGACTAATTGGGGTACGGGGACTAATTGGGGTAGGGGGACTAATTGGGAGAGTGGGGGGGGGGGGACTTATTGGACGGAGGGAGACTGGTGAGGGGGAGAGGGACGGATGAGGAGGGGGGAAAGAGGATTGATGAGGTCTCCCGGTGGTCGCGAACGAAGGTGTGCCTCATAAGGTACTCTCTCTCTCTCTCTCTCTCTCTCTCTCTCTCTCTCTCTCTCTCTCTCTCTCTCTCTCTCCCTCCCTCCCTCCCTCCCTCCCTCCCTCCCTCCTTCTCCCCCTCTCACCACCACTTTATCACCGGCTCCCCCTCTCTCTTGACCATCTTGCCCGAGCTTACCCCCCCCTCGTCCCATACGGTCCCCCCCCCACCGCTCCCCTCCTCAGCAGGAGGAGTTGGTCCCGCCCGGCATGACATGGCTAGTCTCCTAGACACAGTCTTGTTTAGCCAGCTGTTCCCACCTTTTACCCATCAGAGCCTCGGATGCCAGACTCTCTCTCTCTCTCTCTCTCTCTCTCTCTCTCTCTCTCTCTCTCTCTCTCTCTCTCTCTCTCTCTCTCTCTCTCTCTCTCTATCTATCTATCTGTCTATCTATCTATCTATCTATCTATCTGTCTATCTTTCTCACGACAGACAGGCCTCATAGGAACGGAAAAACACGAATGACTGCCGAACCCTAATAGCGTAGAGAGAGAGAGAGAGAGAGAGAGAGAGAGAGAGAGAGAGAGAGAGAGAGAGAGAGAGAGGCCGGTAAAGAAGATTAAGAAGGTTCGCAAAGATTCAACCGACGGGAAAAAAAAGAAGGAAAAAATGAAAGTGTGTGTGTGTGTCGTGGGGGAAAATAGGGTTGGGGAAAAAACGTATTTCGACAGTAAAGGGGACCAGGAGAGAGAGTGTGTGTGTGTGTGTGTGTGTGTGTGTGTGTGTGTGTGTGTGTGTGTGAGTGGTTAGGCCTTGCGTGGGGGAGCTATAGACCACGATATCTCTCGGCGAGCCCTATGCCAGCGTATCTCTGAGCCACACTCCCCGAAGCTTGAATTTTCTGTATTTATGAACGTAGAGAATAAAGTAGAGCTGAGCTAAGCGAAGCTAAGCTGCACGGCGGATATTGCATTATCTCTCGCCACACCACACCCACCCCACGAGGGTGTTAACATCTCTAGAGGCTTCGTTTATACAGCCGCTGTGGCAAATTGAGAAAGATTAAACAGAAAAAAGAAAAGAATTTTGCTGTATTTATATATATATATATATATATATATATATATATATATATAGCTGTATTTATATATATATATATATATATATATATATATATATATATATATATATATATATATATATATATATATATATATATATATATATATATATATATAAGGGAGCGGAGGGCTGGAAATCCTCCCCTCTCGTCTTTTTTTTTTTTTTTTATTTTCCAAAAGAAGGAACAGAGAAGGGGGCCAGGTGAGATATTCCCTCAAAGGCCCAGTCCTCTGTTCTTAACGCTACCTCGCCATTTCGCGGGAAATGGCGAATAGTATGAAAGAAAAGATATATATATATATATATATATATATATATATATATATATATATATATATGTAAAACCACAGGAGACGTAGGGAGCAGATCTTTTTATCCGTAGCCAGAGAGAATTAGTCATCAGCTTTATCGCACGTCTTCAACTCCGTGATGCAGACGGACGCAACGCTCGCCAGGAAAAATGGTCGCTGGTAAAATTGATGGTCTTTAAGACAAAGACTTGCCTCACAAAAGATACGAAGGTTGCAGGTTATCACACAGTTTGTTAAAAGCTACTTTATTTTTGGATTGCAGTTGGAATGTGATATGATTTATCTTTATCATTGTTATCTATCATCTATTATTATTATTATTATTATTATTATAATTATTACTTCATACAACATAAGGACTCCTTTTTATGGGTCTCCTGCAGCCTCGAGGCTGCGTTGCAATCAGATGCAGGGAAATGATGGACTCCAGTGGGATGGGAGGTCCCCCGACGAGCAGCTCCAGATCCCTGGAGATGGGACACATGTAGACAGCTCACAGGAACAGCGGCCGAAATGATATCCGTAGAGCAAAGAGGCGGGAGCAAGTCCACGACAGACGGATGATAGGAATGGTTGAAGAGAGGTGATCGCAGGAGAGTTAATAAGCCGGAGGGATTTCCATTTTGAGGGAGAGGTGGAGGGAGAGCCGTCCCACATCTGTTAATCAGTACTCCATTACCACTGAGGTCGGGGAAACTCCCCCAGTAATTATGGGGTAGCTGCTCAGGAGATAGATGATGACTTATCACGTCCAGCTTTTGAGAAATGTGTCTTCCAGTACTCTGTTGTGGCTTCCAGTACTCTGCTGTGTCTTCCAGTACTCTATTGTGTCTTCCAGTACTCTATTGTGTCTTCCAGCACTCTGTTGTGTCTTCCAGCACTCTGTTGTGTCTTCCAGTACTCTGTTGTGTCTTCCAGTACCCTATTGTGTCTTCCAGTACTCTATTGTGTCTTCCAGTACTCTGTTGTGTCTTCCAGCTTTCTGCTGTGTCTTCCAGCACTCTGCTGTGTCTTCCAGTACTCTCTTGTGTCTTTCAGCACCCTGCTGTGTCTTCCAGTACTCTCTTGTGTCTTTCAGTACCCTGCTGTGTCTTCCAGTACTCTGTTGTGTCTTTCAGTACTCTGTTGTGTCATCCAGTGATCCAGTGTGTCTTTTATGTTTATTATATGTAGGGTTTCCAGTCAGGAGTGAAGGGTTTATGTGAGGGGTTACCAGTTGAAAGTGGAAGGTAAGGTTGTGCTCACCATGTTTATTGTGTTGTTGAGTTATGAAATTTGATAATACGAAACCGAATGAAAATTTAGAGGGAGATACAGGTACAGAACCCATTTTTTTTTTTTAATGAATCGGGTTACTGCTCCCCCTATTCGTAGGTGCAACACAGGTCCGAATTAAGAGAAGAAATATGCTGAGTATGTGAAGAGGAATGGCCATCGGAGTGTGTAGGGGAACGAGAGGTAGTTTAGATATGTAGGGTTGAATCGGCGGAAGAATGAGTAGGGTTAGAGGTGCGGGAATCTAGGATATATATATATATATATATATATATATATATATATATATATATATATATATATATATATATATATATATATATAAAGTAAATGCATATATTTATTTATGGACTTCTAGCGTTGCAACTTCAGGACCCCCTTTCATGTGAGGCTTTTGCAGTGCTCAGGAAGTCGGCCACGGCCACCGGCCGGGACCAGAGGTCATTCAGTGTGCTAATTGTATATGTTTTTCTGGGTTGGGTACATTGAATCGATCGACGCCTGAGCTGCTTTTTAAGAGATGGGTTGCTTTCAGAGCGCACACGTGGAAGTCTGACCTGCGTTAGTATGGGGATGTAGTTGGAGGTGTAGGGGAGTTCAAGGTGAGGGGAGAGGGACGGTTGCTTAATGTGTGTTGGGTCATGTCGGTGCGGGTGCGTTTTTCGTCGGTGTGGCTTTTGCGAGGCGCGGAGGGACCTGTGAATACAGGAGGTTGCTTTGTGAGGACAGGGTGAACATTTTTAACTTCTGCGTGAAGGATGGAGGGTCGTTATGTAATGGCTCAGAACGGAGGGGGTGGGATATTACCGGTGCTTAGAAGTGGGTGCCGGACACGTTGGAATCGGTTTTGCCTCAGTGCGTTAGCGTTGTATCCCTGTCGTTTTTAGGGAGCCCGGTGATTGTTCCGGGTCCTCTGTTTTACGTAGCTTGTGGTTGTTTTAAGGTCGATTTCAGAGGGTGGGTAAGCAGCCACGTTGAAGCGGCTATATAGTAGTTCTGCTCCTTTTCCTTTGTCCGGAGTTAGTGCCAGTAAGTGTTCTGAGGGCATTTACCTTGTTTATGGACTTCGTGTTGATGTTTGTGACGTGGGGAGTAAATTTTACGAGCGTCTTTCGCGATGTGTAGTGGAGTAGTTGGTGTTATCCTGAATGGGAGTGGATGATCATTCAGAGTGATGTGAGGGGTGCAGCTCGCAATCGCACCTGTCAGGGGGAGCTGCTGAAGACTTGGCAGTGCATTTGTGCATGGCGGTTGGAGGCGTTTTGTCCTCTGCAATGCCACTGTTCTAAATGTATGATGTAATGTTGCGTGTTTACTCTTGCCTGTATATGGCTGGGGTCTTGTGATGTAATTGTGAAGTCGTCCTCATTACGGGGCGTTTCCTACTGCGGTTTGTGAGGGGCGGAGGAAGGTCATATACATACATATATATATATATATATATATATATATATATATATATATATATATATATATATATATATATATATATATATAATGTGTGTGTGTGTGTGTGTGTGTGTGTGTGTTTCTCCACCCTTTCAAAAGCAAACAAAACAAAAAAAAAACTTCACACAAAACAGATCGCTCTGGCATCCACACTCGGCCGCTTAACAGCCACAAACATACAACACCTGCAGAAGGGAGCAAGAAATAACCTTCAGTGCAATCCCATCTCAACATGCTCGCCACCTATTTCCATGCAGGAGCAGCTAGACCCCCTCCCACCCAAACCACTTCATAACCAACCTCCCAACGCCGGAGCAGATACAGTATTAGAAGAAAAAGAGAACAACACCTGCTCCACGTCTCGGCAGTGTGTACTCACAGATCCCTCCTCCTCATAATAGATAGACTGATAAACGATATCTACGCTGTAAAGATACGACCACCACTGAAAGACAAGTTCCACCCCAAGTTAGTTCTTAAACTCTATTCCACCAGACGGACGTCAGACTGAAACTACGCTCCCAAGACATGTGCGAGCTATACTTTCACTCTTGTGGTCTGGACCAATTGCCCCATCCATTGCAGCCATGGATTCGGTACATCACAAGAAACCTTCATGCCCAAAATGCTATTTCCACACCGAAGACACTGAACACATCGGTTACCCTGTACCCCTGTATAGATATAGATAGATATGAACAGATAAAGATGGATGAATAAATAGATGAAGAGATAGATAAGCAAATGCACATGCATCTAGTTACATTCGTATGTATGCAAATTATTTTCTAGCACGAAAATACTGAAACACACCAGAGATTTTCCGGATTGCTTCGAACAATATTTTTTTTTTTCTCCTCGAGAAAATTCATTTGGCGAGGAATTCTGCGTCGAATATATACTGTCGAGGGAGAAGCTCTTGACGGGACGCCCTGGGCATTGCCGGGAACCCCGGGATAATCCCAGGGGTCTGGGATTATCCCAGAAACCCCTTCTGGACACAGAGAGAGATTCCTCCATGCAGCGGAGGAGGGCATAAATGCCATCATATCTATAGTTGGAACTGCAAAAACAGGCGTATCCGGGTCGTCCGAGCTGACAGCTTTATGGCTCCGCGTTGATATTATACTAGAAGAATTATACTCGCGTCTTTCGAGAGAGAGAGAGAGAGAGAGAGAGAGAGAGAGAGAGAGAGAGAGAGAGAGAGAGAGAGAGAGTTAGTGAGTTAGTTTGCCTCTGCCAAAGCTCTGATACTCTCCCTCGTGTTTTTAAGTTTGGATTAGGGTTTTCTCCCGCCCCCCTCCTCTTCCCCTCATCCCCTACCCTCTCCCCTCCCCACAGGAGTCCAAACGAGTCCACCAACAAAACATTTGGGAGGAGGGAGGGGGAGGGAGGGGGGGGGGGGGAGATGGAAATTCGAATCGCGCTTCTTTAAAAGTGGCGTGTAAATCCCGACATGCCCGCGCCTGATCCCTCTCCTAATGCTCTTGAGGTGGAAAACAAAGTAAGTAATTCCTTCCCCCCCCCCCCCCGCCACACCTTGCTCCTCCTCCCTTCCTCCCCCCCCCTCCCCCCAGACAACACCTGATCCCTCCCCCCCCCTCGCCCCCGTTCCCCACCCACTCGCGAGTCTATGTAAATCATAAGTATGTTGTTGGGTGAGGATATGAATTGTGTTGCCAAGATGTCCGTCCGTCTGTCCGACCGACCGTCCGTCCGTATGTACGTATCTATTCTGAGCAGGTTCTGTAGGCGACGAGGAAACAAGATAATATTTTTTCCCTCCCTCGTTCGAGTTCTTGCGCTGAATTAAAATGGCACTCGTTACGGCCGTGTGTACCTGCCTGCCTGTATCACAAAGGAATGAAGTCCTCAGTTTTTCCTTTTTTTTTTTTTCTAATGCAAGTTATGATCTGGTTGTGGTTTTCCTTGGGCTCTCAAGAGTAGTGATGCAGCCAGAGACTCTCTCAGACTTGAAGCAGCAGCTGCTTGGAATACATTGAGCGGATCTCGACGGGGTTCTGTCAGTGAGCCGACGAGAAGCACACCTGCCTCAAGCCACCAAGTACCCGTGAATTCCACGATCTCGTCCTCGTTGGCGCGTAAGTCTCTTGTGTGCCGTAGAACTCTGTGTGGGTGAGCGAACCCTCAAACGAACGAGCGGGAAAGGTAATATGGATCTGGAGGGCACTTTTTTGTCTCGATGCTGGATGCAGATCAACTTTCTGTGTTGTTGTTGTCTTTGTCTTTGTTTTTGCCCGTCTGTCTGTCCGTATGTGTGTGTTTGCATATTGTTATATACGTTGCTTTGTGTGTGTGTGTGTGTGTGTGTGTGTGTGTGTAATAACATATTTTTATAGCTGGGTGAGGGAGTTCTTCACTCATGGAGCCTCATGAGGGTGTATGTATGTGTGTGTATTTGCGTTTGTGTGTGTGTGTGTGTGTGTGTGTGTGTGTGTGTGTGTGTGTGTGTGTGTGTGTGTGTGTGTGTGATATATGCACATAATTCCTTTGGCCTTCAGACTCGTTGTGACTGCGGGGTCTCGGCCCCTCGTTCTGCCTGCTTACCAGTTTCCACCCTCCTCCTCCTCCGCTGCTGGCTGGTACCTGTTCTCGTTCGAGAGCATTTCTCTCGACGTTCCCTCCTCCATCCCCCACCTCTTCACACATCCCCCCACCCACCCCACCTTTCGTACACGTCCCCCACCGTCGTTCCCTACCCCCCCCCCCCCCCCCCCCCCCACTCTTCTGTTCAAGATTCTTGCATATTTTAGGGACCTCGGAGGCCGTTTTCTATTTGTTGTTGATGAGGGTGACTTGGAAGTCGGCGTTGTTGACTTTGGCATCCAGAGTCCTCAAGTTCAAAAGACGCTGATGCCCCTCACGGGGAAGTTACTAGACTCGAGGTGAATTTTAGGAGTTTCTTACCGCTCTTTATACCTGCCAACATTTTCCAACTTTTGATACGATCAGTTAGTAAAAAGGAAATGTATATATATATATTTGCTAAACACATTTGAATTCAGCTTTCGTATTTTTCTAAGACGTCTGAAACGGCGAAGGGTTTTCTTTATTGTTATCATTGTGTCTTGAGAATGATATTATCTTTGATAGTTGTTATATATTTTCTCTCTCCACCACCCCCCCCTAAATACAACCCTTGAATAGTGAAGCTAAGTATCGTCGTAGAGATGTTGTCTGGATGATATCTACCGATGTCTTGTGGTTGTATTAGAAAAGTTGATATATATATATATATATATATATATATATATATATATATATATATATATATATATATATATATATATATATATATATATGTGTGTGTGTATATATATATTATTTTTCTTTCCTTTCCTGTCGGGGAAAGAGTGCATGGCAAGTATCATTTGGTCATTCCACTCAAGCAAATTCGTGTATGGACGATCCCGCTTGGCCACGAAGCTTAAAGAATATTGCAGTCCTTTGATGTACAGATCAGCAGATACCTGTACAAGGGGAGCGGATTATCTCGGGTGGGCCACACCCTGTTCCCGGTCCAAACTTTATTTGATGTCTCTGACGCGAGATGATATCCGGATCAGCGGCGACAACTTTTGAAGTCACTTCGATGAGGTGATGTAACGCGGAGTCCGAGACAGTTAGTTATACAGGGGCGAGGTGGTTGGCTGTGTTAGGTAGGGTTCAGGGATCAGGCCAAGATTCGGAGAGCCTCAGAAAGCTCAGAGGGTCTGAGACATTTCGAGTAGGTTTTTGGGGCTCGCCAGAGAATGGGTCACTTTTAGATTGTCGAGGGATTGTGTGTGGGGGGTAGACGGTGTGAGCTGAGGTAGATGGAGAATGTTGAGAAAGACCGAAGAGGGTGTTGAGGTAGATTGTGGGAGTTGTGAGGTAGACGTTTTATTTTGTAGGGATGAGAAGTATATGGTAGGTGAGGGATGTACATAGAGGCTGGGAAAGGCTTAGGGGATTGGGAAGTTTAAGGAATGGCCAGGTTTCATGGGTTTTGCAGATATAAGGAACTGGGAATAATCTCGGGGGGGAGAGAAAGGTGGTATTTCGGAGTTTTTAAGGGAGGTTGAGCTATCTTGTATGATTGCTGTGAGGGAGGAGAGGGGCTGAAGACCTCCGAAGCCATCATGAGGTATTCGTGAAGAGCATACTAGGGTTGCCACATGTCAACATTGCTTAGGGATTTCCGACAGTATTAAGGGCCTGGAGTGTTAGGGTCAGACTGTTATCAATTAGGGGTCACGTTCAGGGAATTGGGAGTTGGTTAGTTTGTTATCGCTAGATGATAAGGGCTGAGGGGTTAGTGTGAGAAGGGCTTGAGGATGATTTTGGGGTATGATGGGGTAGACTGAAAGGATTAAGTTGGATTTCAAGGGTGGGAAGGTGTTCAGAGGGCGAGAACAGTTTTAGTTAAAGTGCCTGGGGAAGGTTAGGACAGATTAGGGAGATATTAAAAGGGTTTTGAAAGGGAAAATGAGGTTAGGGACACGATAAAAAGATTTTGAATAGGATGATAGGCTCATGGAGGATAGAGAGACGTTAAAGGAATTTTGAAAAAGTTGGAAGGCTTAGGAAAAGGGAGGTCCTGGAGACGTTAAAGAGATTATGAAACAATTGAGAGTCTTAGAGGTGGGGAGTTTTAAGTATATGTTGAAAGGGGTTTGAAAAGGATTAGAGGCTTAGGGAAAATTGGAAGTCAAGATGACGAAGTGGTTTCGAGGAGGTTGAGATGCCTAAGGAAGTTTAAACAGGTGGAGGAATTTTGGCTGTAGGTTGAAGGGGCTTCGAAGTAGAGCAGAGCTGGGAAAGGACAAGGAGTTAGAAAATGATAAGAGAATGGGAAGCAATGGAAGGCTTGGGGAAATTAGGAGAAAGTAGAGAGATAAAAGGGCTAATTGAGGAAGTTAGAAGGTACACTGAGGGGTTTGAATCAGCTTGACGGGTTCAGATTAGATGAGGATTTCGGGGCACATTAAGGGATTGAAGGCTGTTTGAAGGGGTTGACTTAGATAAGGATTTCGGGACACATTAAGGGATTTGAGGCAGTTTGAAGGGGTTGACGTAGATGAGGATTTGTGTGTAGAGTAAGGGATTTTAGAGAGATTGATGGGGACAAAGCCCAAGAGAGTTTGGATACAGATTACGGGATTTGGAGCAAGTTGAAGGGTTCAAACTAGATGAGGGTTTGGGTACAGATTAAGGGAATTTAGGCAGGTTGAAAGGGTTGATCATGGTTTGGTTTCAGATTAAGGGTTTTCAGTTAGCCTATGAGTCTGTTATAGGTTACAGGAGCTTAAGCAGTGTTAAGGGATTAATAGAAATCAGTTGGTGGTTTTGGGATGATGGTAAAGTGCAGATGGTGATATGAGATAGAGAATGGGGCATTAAAAGAAGAGGAAATGAAAATTTAAGAGCATGGACGGATATTTCAGGAACAGATGAAGACAAAGCGAGGCCATAACGGAAAGGTAAAGTGAATCATTGAAGATAAAAGAATGGAAAAGAGAAGACGAAGATAAAAGCAAGTGAGAGAAGGAAGAAGAAACTGCCAAGTTTGGAAGAAAAGAGAGTTGGGTGGTGGTGGGTGGCAAGGAAGATGGAAAGAAAATATGATTTGTAAGAAGTAATAAAGAGAGAGAGAGAGAGAGAGAGAGAGAGAGAGAGAGAGAGAGAGAGAGAGAGAGAGAGAGAGAGAGAGGGGGGAGGATAGAAGGCGAGGAGAGTGTTGAAGGTCAGTTGTAAGGGAAAGGTATAAAGATGCTGCTATCCGAAGAATAGCGGGCAAATGGTTGTTAAAGATCACCCTAAGGCAAATGCAGGAAAGGTCTAGATGCAGGAGGACGAGACGAGAGGAGAGTAAAAAGATAAAGGGGAAAAGATTGAAAGACGAGGAAAGAATTGGCTGAATTGGAAAGAAAATGGAGAACATGGGGGAAGGGTTAAGGAAAGGGGAGAGTAAAAGGATAGACGAGAACGAAAGAGACACTGAGAAGGAGACTGCATTTAGTCGAGAGAAAAATTGAGGAGGAGACGGTGGATATAAACTGACTAGAAAGACAGACAGACAGACAGACAGACCCACGCAAATGCGGTCGTAAGGGGAGGAAAAAAAGATAGAAAACCCTGGAGAGATGGGAGAGGAAGAATGTCACTTGGAAACCTCCCGCTTAGGGCTATCAGATCGGCCGTCACCATTCATACAAACTGTCTCAAGTCTCGGACGGCCCCGGCCACTCCGAAATGCCTCGATCTGCAGGCGTGTCCTTGTTGCACGGCGCGACACAGAGAGAGAGAGAGGAGACCCCTCCTCCCCCCCTTCCCAAAAGGTCCTCGTCGGTCGCCAATTGGTTCGTGGGGCACTCGGAGTGGGCGAGTCACCTGGGGCAGGGTCTCTCTATGGTTGGACTTGCCTTATCAAAGTTCTGATTTGGTATATATATATATATATATATATATATATATATATATATATATATATATATATATATATATATATATATATATATATATATATATATATATATATACACATATATTGCCAGGACTTAATTCTTGTCGTCTCGGATCACGTAGCTGAGTGTGGGTTCCGCTGTTCTGTCTTAGAGAATTAAAGAAGGAAAAAAGTATTCTTGTGATTTTTTTTTTTTTTTAAAGAAATTCAGACCGATTGCTAAAAGCTGTGGAAAATATAAGGCGTCAGTGTAAGACTTGTAGAAAAGAGATACATAGATTCTGATTGTTTTAGTCTTGTACTGTGTAACATCAGTCCTTGGTTCCTGCTTCTTTATATATTCGTTGAAGCCTCAGATGAAACGCTAATTGATAATCCTGTATTTCTATTATATTTTCATGTTTTTCCTAAGTTTATTTTGTTCTTTTTTTCCTAAACCGCCGGATGTTTGAACCGACTTCCCAGGGGACAGATAATTTACCCAAGGGAACACCCTCAGGAACCAATTAGCCTCAGCCATGGCTTAAGTAACACTGTGATCTGTGTTCAGGGTTCGAATACTTGAACATTACCCGTCGTGAATCACCGGAGCTAATCCTCCCACCCGCCCGCACCAACGTTAGGATTCGATGAATCAGGACGGAGGGAGCGAGCTTATCCCGGATAGGCGGATTGAGAACAGATCAGTCGGGATAGGTCAGCCAAGGACAAGCATAGCCGGGATAGGTCGTTGGTTAGAGCAACACACTGTCTCGGGCGTTCAGTCGTGCCGCCCCTCAAGGAAGACTGCTTGGCTTGTGACAGGGTGTCGGGAGGAGGTCCAGTTGACCAAGGGTATTGCCTTATGCCAGCCCAGCACGTGTAGCTCGTCAGCATCATCCTCTTTGGGGATAACAAGCCCCTGATTCCTCTTTGAAATTTTCTCCTATGACCATTTCTCATGGCAGTGAAACGACTTGGGGGGGGGGAAACACAGGAGATTTCTGGGGTCTTGTAACTGCTTTACTGAGTGATTCTTGCTTTTATATACTTTGATTGCTAATCATTTATGATTTGTTTACTCAGATGTATCCAAATTTCCGTCTGAGTCACTGTTTTTTTTTTTTTTATACATTTGATTTTCTTGATGTCTATAAAGTCATCATATTCATTTGAGTTTGATGAGTTTTTCTGATTTCATTGTCTGGCGGGGTTTTTCTAATGCTTTTAGTCGCTTTAGTCGAAGACTTTGGAGGCGATGTTAATTGTGCATGAACAATAACTGTGTGGTGTCTTTGCCTCTTTGTATCCTTTGGCTTCGACTGCGTGGCTCGGTGTGTCTTGATCCTGCTAATTAGCTGAGGTATCAGAGGAAGTGGAGCTGAGACCAAGATCAGTGCTCAAGTGTACTCGAAGTTTCATTTAGCGATATTGGAGGAAGGAGAGAGGGGACCTCTGGGGGGGGGGACTCGTCAGATATCTCTTATCTCGTAGTGAGAGAGAGAGAGAGAGAGAGAGAGAGAGAGAGAGAGAGAGAGAGAGAGAGAGAGAGAGAGAGAGAGAGAGAGAGAGAGAGAGAGTACGAGTACTTACGACGAGAATTTTATCATGAGATACGGCTGGCTAGCGCGTGGCGCTCACCACACTGCGCCGCTCTCCCCACTTAACAAGAAAAAAAAGAGAAAGGATTAGAAAAAAAGATAAGGAAAAAAAATAAATTAGGAAGGATGGAGGACCCAAAGAAACCAAATCCTTCGCTTTGGAATAGAGAGTAAAGACTGGGTCGTCTTATCTGTCGTGGTAGCTAGTCCAGGCCAAATCCCCGCCGGGCTGGTGAGGGAGCGAGCACTCCGTCGTCTTGGGGCTGGTTCGTTCATGGTATGCAGTCGTTTTGGCGCGACGCTGAGGCTCTCGGGCCTTCACTCCCTGTCTCCCTCTCTCTCTCTCTCCAAGACCCCCTCCGCCGTCGCTGCTACAATAATAGAGCGCAAGAAATGTTTCTCATGCTTTCGCCCGGCATGCTTTTGTTTAGTACGCTTTTGGTGGAGGGAGGAGAGGGAGAGAGAGAGAGGGGGAGAGAGAGAGATCCTGGGATACGGTAGCCCACCTCTCTTAAGGCCTTTCCAGCACTGGTACGCACCGCCGCCGCCGCCTCGCGCGCCGTAAAATGCAATGTACTTCTGTACAAACACCGTGAGACGTGACAGAGGCACGTCCCGGCAGTCTTCCCTCGAACTTATTTTCGAGCGAGGTGCCTCCCGATGGCTTTCCTGATTGCTCCTCCTCCTCCTCCTCCTCCTCCTCTTCCACATCCCCCCCTCCTCCTCCTCCTGGCCTCCCTACACCTTTGCCAATACTTTGTGAAACTCGCCCGAAACCCCCTGGCAGAACGGGCCGGATTGGGGGGGCGGCCGGTGTGATTTGTGAGTGTACACGCCATCTATTGAGCATCTCCTGAACCCGCTCGCGCTCTCTCTCCTCCGGGCGGAGGAGGAGGAGGTGGTGGAGGGGGAGGAGGGCGGTGGTGGAGGTGGTGGCTCGAGCTTTGAAGAGCAGCGTCGGGCGGCGCGGCAGGGGGCGCATCCCTGTTGGGTCGCAGTGGTAGGATGCGACGAGGGGGTTAGGAACCCCCCACATCTACTACTACTACTACTACTACTACTACTACTACTACTACTACTCCCGTTGCCGTGGAAGGGGAGGAGGGGGTAGAAGAAGAATCCCATATGAACGGAATTCATTCACAGGATCAGTTTGGCGCTAATCTCTCCCGCTAGTGTGTGTGTGTGTGTGTGTGTGTGTGTGTGTGTGTGTGTGTGTGTGTGTGTCTTGCTTTCCACATCCTTCGTAAATATCCCTTAAGGTGAGGGGGAACAAAAATGTCATAGACGATTCTTGGCATATATATATATATATATATATATATATATATATATATATATATATATATATATATATATATATATATATATATATATTCTCTCTCTCTCTCTCTCTCTCTCTCTCTCTCTCTCTCTCTCTCTCTCTCTCTCTCTCTCTCTCTCTCTTCCGTCATGGATCCCCACCTTGCTCTGGAAACCCTGCCTCACTCACTGTTGTCGAGTTCCATCACGCAACGCCAAACCAGATGAGTACGTCATTCACTCTGCAGGAACAGGGGAAAAAAAAGGGGGGGGGGGAATAGGGTTGGGGTGGGGGGTAGGGGGGGGGGAGAAAGGGAAATCCGAAACATGAGGACCGTTCGAAATGGTGTGGAAAACGGGACGGCCGCTTTGAAAAGCGTTTTCTGAAACAAAATCGCCGTTGTCAGTAGCACTCTCGCGCCATAACACATACACGGGGCCGGAGTGGAAGGCAGTTTGAAGCGAGCACTTCCATGCTGAAATTGTGCCAGTTCTGTTTCACAAACAAAGAGGAGAGAGATAGAGAGAGAAAGGGGAGAGATGATAAAAAAAAAGAGAGGGAGAGAAAGAGGGAATATATATAGAGGGCGAATCCCCAGATACGGGATGACTTTCGGTCGTGAGAGAGAGAGAGAGAGAGAGAGAGAGAGAGAGAGAGAGAGAGAGTAAAAGGGGCGGGTGCTGAGTGGGCGGAGTGAAAGAGAGCGGAGGGGCGGAGCTTTTCCCCCTGGGTAGGGGGAGAGGGAAGGAACCCCTGTAGAGATCAGGGAGAGAACGGAGGGGAGAGAGAAAACGTGGGAAGAGAGCAAGGAGCAGCCTCCAGCGAGGCAGCTCCCACGTGTGTGTGTGTGTGTGTGTGTGTGTGTGTGTGTGTGTGTGTAATTACCTATTCTTACTGTACGAGGAGGGAGTTCTACATTCATAAGGTGGGGAGGGGGGCATCTCTCGAACTTTCTCTCCCACTATATAACTTTTTGAACTTTGGTATGCTGACAACATTCCCAGCCTCGTCACGTAGTATATTCCATTCATCGTGGGAGTATCTCGTCTGCCATAAAGAAAAGTATTTCTTCACTAAGCCTTTCTCTAAACACCCTTCTTGCTTACTTTCATGTTCTGGCTTCCAGTTGCTCTTATCCTCGCATCTCTGGAAGGACTGTTCAGCGTTGGCATCATCAGATTTTTTTTTTTCTTTCTAAAATCCTCACAAGTCGGATGATCAGGTTGCCCCTTACTCTTCTCTCATCTTTGGGGAACAGTTTTTAGGGCAAGTAACTTCCCTCTGTAACTCTGGTTTCTTGATTGCTGTTACCATCTTCATCGCCTTTCCCAGAATACTTTCTCTGTTAGGTCTTTATACCTCTTTAAGTGAGGTGACAGAAGTGTCTTCTTTAAGTGTGGTGACAGAAGTAGTTTTCCACGTGGCTACCTAAATATTCCCTTATCCATGTACCTGAATACGATTTTAAGAGTTTCCAGCGGAATTTGTCTACTATTCTCTTCCTAAGGTGGGGCTTTTGACAACAGACTGGATGCAGTGTCGAACCCGCCCCCAGTCCCTTTCACACACACATAGTCCTGCAGCTTATGTCTTTCTGGATTATATTCGAATTCTTTCATTGTGTTCCACCCTAAGTAACTCTGCCTTCACGCGGGTCGAGCTTCATCAACCACGTTATCACACCGATGCTGGAGTGTGTCTGGGCATCCCCTCCCCTCATTTGTAAGTTGGAGCCATCCTCATCGGTCGATTCTCATGGCCTTGGCACAGTCTGCAAAGATATTCCGAGGTGCGAACCTTGGCCCTTCTGGTAAGACATTTTACGTAGATCAAAAAAAGAGCAGTGATTCCAGAGATGGGCCCTGCGGCACACCACTTCTGACCCCAAAACCTTGTTTTCGAGATAGCTCATCTTGACACGCTGCCTTTTGGTCACTTCCACTAAAGTCATTTTTCTGTCTATCGAAGGTGTCTATCCTTATTCCTGGGCTGAAGTTCTCCCTTCCTCCCTTCCTCCTTTCCTCCTTTGTGGTACAGTGTCATTCCGCCATCGCTTTTGTGCAAGATGGAGCTCACTCTCTCGTAGAAATCTAAAGAGGTTTGTTACGCATGTCCTTTTGTTCCTTGAATCCGCGTTGCTGTGCTTCTTCTTGTGGTTTATCCTTAAGTGGTCACACATTTTCTTCCAGTATTATGAAGACCACACTAGTCAGAGAGAGATCGTGTCTGTAACACAGCGCAGCTTTCCAGCATCTTTTTTTTATACCCCCTAAAGAAAAATGTCGAGAGAATAACTGCTTTCTTCTACTCCCATGGAACGTCACCTTCCTCCAGCGTGTACCATCCTGAGCATCACCTTGAAGCAGCCTGGCGAGGGTATCTGACCACTTATCATGCTCTTGATCCTGCATGTATTCAGAAATTTCATGAAGGCCACGAGTCGTATATATAGGTCGGGGCCTTATTTAATAGCCAGTGTGTTTTTCTCTTTTCTTAAGGAAGTTATGAATGCTCTTTCAAGACCACCTTGCACTGACGTCTCGCTGGTGTCTGGGAGTGTAGCGCCTTCCACTGTGAAAACACATGCGAGGGAGGATGTCACTCGTCTCCACGCATATCTTGTACACACGCCTTCCTCAACACACACACTCTCTCTCTCTCTCTCTCTCTCTCTCTCTCTCTCTCTCTCTCTCTCTCTCTCTCTCTCTCTCTCTCTCTCTCTCTCTCTCTCTCAAACCTTAAAGCCATGCTTAGCTGCTCTTTAGCTTTTCTTTTCACCTCCAGTGAATTCCTTGGAAGTGACTTCCTTTAAAGATGTCCAAGATGGCATTAGAAGGAAGATGGGAGACTGGGTTCACGATGGGACAATATCGGTTTTTTTAAAGTTGTCTGTATTTTGTCTAAAGGTGTTAGATTTTTCGATTTGTGGTGACCTTATATATATATATATATATATATATATATATATATATATATATATATATATATATATATATACACGTTCTACTTCGTTGTTTCCCGTGTAGCGAAGTAGCGCCAGGAACAGACGAGGAACGGCCTCATTTACTCGCATCCAGACTGTAGCTGTCATGTATAATTCAACCCCAGGACTTCTTTTATGGGACTCCTGCAGCTCCAAGGCTGCGCTGACTCAGCAGCAGGGTAATGTGGCCTCCTTCGCAGGGAAGGACCGCTAACGATAATGTAGCCTCGTCGAAGGCGTCATCTTGGTGTGTGTGTGTGTGTGTGTGTGTGTGTGTGTGTGTGTGTGTGTGTGTGTGTGTGTGCGTGTGTGTGTGTGTGGATATAGATATTTAAGTACATTTTCTTGTGTTTATGCTTCTTATTTCATATGGTAAAAGTAAGAAAAAAATTATGAATGCCATTTTGTTCCTGTATCATTTCTTGTATCCCATTATGAATGCCATTATATTCCTATATCATTCCTTATATCCCATTTTCTTGTCTTGTATCAGGAAGAAACAGATTTGCTTTCATAATCATTAATGGGTTTCCTGTAAGAGATAACTCCAGCAGACAGTTATCAATTACAGATGATTATAGATCCTCTTCTAAATGAGATTTATGAGATAAGACCCTCACAAAGAGATGGAGAGAGGAGTGAATGAGAATTGGAGGAGCTTAGAGAATAAGAAAACCTATGTAGAAGTAGGAACATGAACATGAAGAGAAAGCGAAGCCTGCAACAGGGAAGACCGGATGTATAGCATTATCATCACCAGCAGAAGCTGCAGAAGAAGGGAGGGAACAGATGGAGACGATAGAGTGAGAAAGAGAAAAGACATAGAAGCAGAGACAGAAGCAGAAACAGTTTGTGTCCTGACGAAGGATAGAAAGCAGAATGGACAGCAGGAGCAGTGTTGGCAGGCACGGACAACGCCATCACCTGCTCAATGGCAAAGGATCCGAACCAGAAGCAGTAGCAGAATAAGCAGTGGTGGCAGCAGGCATGTATAACAACACGAACACCACGTACATCCAGGCGAAGTATCAGAAACAGGAGGAGGAGAAGCAGCAGCAGCAGTAACAGCAGCTGAACCAGCGGCAGCTCGCAGTGGCTGACCATCCCTTGCTTCCTGGCGAAGTCATGGATGGATAGACTGCCATCACCTCCTCCCTGGTGAAGCAGTAGAAGCAGTCGAAGCAGTGGCCACTACAACAGCAGCAGGAGCAGCGGCAGGGGCAGTAACAGCAACAGCAGTAGTAAAAGCACTAATAGGCATGTAGCACCCCATCACCTCCTCCCTCACGAAGTAATGGAGGCAGCAGTGGGAGGTGGAGGAGCAGCAGCAGCTAGCGGCATGTGCCACACCATCACCTCCTCGCTGGCGAAGGTAGTGCATATATCGATCAGGCGAGAGAGGGTCACCCCGGAGGGGATCGACTGATCAATAAGCCGAGGCGGGGGAGGGACACTCGCTTGGCAAGTGTCCACACGCCCGTAGGGGCTGGGGAGGAACGTTCACATGGCCACCTCTATCCCCCTTCCTCTCCCCCTTCACTACCTCTCTCTCTCTCTCTCTCTCTCTCTCTCTCTCTCTCTCTCTCTCTCTCTCTCTCTCTCTCTCAAACCCAAGATCTCATGATCTATCCCAGATTTACCCCGCGGATAATCTCGCATTTGTATTTCTATCGCCAAGGGTGTGAGAGAGGGACGAGTCTCCCGTGGACTGATGGTGTTGGTATTCTGTTAACACACATCTCTCCCCTCCCTCCCCTCTCCTACTACTACCCTCCACTCCTCCCTCCCTCCCTTGTGCCGCTGCATGATTACAGGAACGGCGACGAGACGAGAGTGATTTGCCTGCTTGCTCGAAGCCACCCCCCACCCCTTCTCCTGCTTCTGTCTGCTTGGTCATATTTTCCTCCGCTTGTGTCTTGCTCGGTTCCATTTGCATCTGTTTACATAAGCTGAACTCCCTGGGTTGTTCTTGCATATCTTTGCGTCAGTTGACCCCTCTCCTTTGGACCCCCTCGCTTATACGTCTTCTATCTGGGGTTCTGCCGGCGTTGTTTCGTGCCTCTGTGTGTGTGTGTGTGTGTGTGTGTGTGTGTGTGTGTGTGTGTGTGTGTGTGTGTGTGTGTGTGTTCCTTATTTCATTTTCCTTGAGGATGTTTCCGCTTGCTTGTGTCCCTGTGCCTACAGGGGGGAGGAGGGGGGGGGGGCTGGTATGGTACGGCGACTGACGAGACGATTCATCCTTTGTGGGTTCTTCCTTCACGACCTTTCCCTTCACGACCTTTCCCTTCCTCCCCAGCCCCAGCTCTTCCTCCTCTTCCTCAGCTGCCTCCACTGCAATACCCTCCCGGGGAAAATGGGCCAAGTGCAATCCAATTTTTTTCCCTCTCTCAACCTTTTCGCGTTTTCTCCCCTTCAACAAAAGAATTCGGAGATTGTTTCCCTTTGTCTGGCTACCTGGAACTGGGAGCTAATTATCCCCCCCCCTCCCTTTTTTTTCTTCAGCCCTCCTACTTGTAGCCCTTCTCTCTGAGAGAGAGAGAGAGAGAGAGAGAGAGAGAGAGAGAGAGAGAGAGAGAGAGAGAGAGAGAGAGAGAGAGGTAAAATTAGAATCGTCCAAGAGAGCTCGCAGCGTATCAGTATGAAGGGCCCCGTAACCCCAGGGAAGAAAGATTATGACATTTTTTTTTTTCCACTCCTCCTCCTCCTCCTCCTCGGGGGTCGGTTGTCAGCGACCTTCTCTCGCCACACATACACAACGTGCCTTAATGATTGGCCATCTGGGCATTAAACCGTACTGAGCTCTTGGTAAACTGCCGGGCGGGGTTGATGATCACAGCAGATATCAGGAAATATACTGTCCGAATTATCCCTCGGACATATCAAGGGGACATTACGTTAACAAAGATTTCCCCTAAGGACGAAGAGGCTGGTATGGCGCCATAGTCCCATGAAGCCCTGCAGTGTCTTTTTTTTCTCCTTTATGTGTGTGTGTGTGTGTGTGTGTGTGTGTGTGTGTGTGAGAGAGAGAGAGAGAGAGAGAGAGAGAGAGAGAGAGAGAGAGAGAGAGAGCAGAACAGAACGTTCTTGGCGTCGTAATTTCTCGCGACGGAAGGAATTTGGAAGATTTTCAAGTTAAGGAATTTTTTTTTTTTTTCCCAGCTACCTGTATCTTGCCTTTAACAACAAGTCGGGGAGCATCCCTGCTGGGAGTGTTTTGGGGGGTAAACATGTTATCTTAATCAGAATTTAACAACCCCCCCCCCCCCCATTGCATATATCATGCCACATATCGGCTATAAACATTTTAATTGCGACATTTGTCGGGAGTTTTGTCTGGACCCCTGACCAAATGAAGACTTTAGTTTCTCTAGTACGAGTGCAAGAGAAGGTTGTGGTGTGTGTGTGTGTGTGTGTGTCGTTCGAGATGGCTGTCGAAGTCTTCGGCTGTAGTGAGCTTCGGGTAGGTGACTGGAGCGTACCTGGAAGCAGGAGAGGATGTACACGACCTCTCGACGGACGTAGAGGCACTGAAGGCGTCTTCTGGATTCGTTGTGATCCTTTCTCGTTGGGTCTTATTGCCCCAGGTAGGTCCTCAGGGTATGTCGATTTAGTCGTCTGGACTCAAGATAGGAACTGGTGACTCATGATGGGGTCTCATAATTTCTGGTGAGGTTTTCGTTTGCTCTGATTGGATCTTGTGGCTCCTGGAAGGGGCTCTGGATTTGCTAATGGGGTCTTGGATCTCTAGTGCTTTTTCAAAGCCTCTGATGGTTTTTCATAGACCACGATGATATCTTATAGCTCCCTCAACCACCTTTTTTTTTTTTCTCCCACAGGTCAGGCAATCTGGCTTCTTTTTCTTCTTCTTTGACCTGTTGGAATCTTGAAGTTTTTACTAAAGTTCCCTTGTCTGCGTTCGCATATCTCGCCCCCTTCCCATAACTATCTATTGTTCCTGACACCGTCTTAATGGCCCTCGTTGGGAATGCTATGCACCCTGAGGGAATTCTGTGTCCACTTGCAGAGTTCTTCTCCTTCGGACGAGTTTTTGTTTAAAAGGATTTTTTTTTTCCTTGCTGCCGATGAGGCTTTTTTTCCCCCTCTAGTTGCGTCTTTTGGTTCGCAGTTGCAGCCCTTTTTTGGTGTATGATCGTCCTTGCGCCTCTGTTCATTTAGTCTGGAAACTGGGGTGAACTTAATGCCAGACGACCCTCACCAATGTCTCTCGATCTCAGTTCAGGGATTCTTGACCTCTCATCTCTCTCGTGGATTTTTGGCCCCATGAATTGATGAGATTCAGGGGGTGATATCCTTTTTCGAACTGCGTCTCGTTATCCAAGGGGACATGATGCACCCCCGTGGAGTATTTTTACCTCATGATTCTCTCTGTCTTCGACGTGGGTCTGTGGCCTTCGACGGCATATTCTACCCCCTGACTTTTACCGGACCTCCTTTGGTAGGGGATTATCATCACCTCTGATGAGGAGATTTAGCATGTGGTAAGGCCTCGTGACGACGCTCTCTTCTTTTCCTCACTCCCTCATGAAGCCCTCGAGCCTCTTGCCTCCGAGGGAAGCCCCCTCCGGGCCACCGCTGGGGACGTTCCCGTCTGATGTGGTCTGCTTGTCCCTTGAAGCTGGTGTTCTCCCCAGCAAAGGTGTCGTCCCTCCGGGTCTCCAAACCTCGGACGAGTTTCCAGTTGTCTGTGATCGTGTCTTTCGAGCGGGAAATGAATGGTTTATGATTTGTTTTGAATAGAAGATCATAAAGGGTTTGTCTTGATCCCTTATGTAGAGTTTCGCTGTTGGATCTAATAAGGTATCTCGATCTCGCGTCGATTCTTCAGAAGGTGTCCTGGTCTCGTCTGGACGTTTCTGAGGGTGACCAGGTCTCGTATGGATTGTTCTGAGGGTGTCCTCGTCTCGTACAGATTCATCTGATGACGTTTCTCTGGTCTCTTGTGGGAACTACCACTTGCTTTTACCAGTTGACTACAAAATGTATAACATTAAACATGAAATTGAAAACGGCTGCTGTGTTCGCAGCTGCTGAGGAAAACTGAGTTCTTTTAATGCGAATCGAAAAGGAAATATAAAAAAGAGTGAGGTGACCATTCGTTTCATATACGAGATAAAGACTTTCGTGATAATTTTCTATGTAGGATTTTTGATACGTAGATTAGGATTTGTCACTGACTCCTTGTATAAATCCTGGGATTACTAAGAATAACATTTCGTTTTCCTTTCTTTTCAGGATTTACTTACGTGGATTTGGATTTACCCTTTTTTAACTCAGCGAAACGTCTCACCCTCGCCACACAGGATTACTGGTGAGTGTTGCTTATCTGTGTGTCTCTAGTTGGCTTGTCAGGGCTGGCCAGGTCAGGTGAGTCAGGTAGAAGTTTAGCTTTTGTGTCAAATTGTCATTTTACCTCCTCTCTCTCTCTCTCTCTCTCTCTCTCTCTCTCTCTCCATCTAGTAATTATTGTAATCCAGTTCCATGCAAGAATCGATCGTTGCTTAGCGTTTAAGTTGTTAGTCATCAGTCTCCACCATCTAATCATCAACGTTTGATCTCATCGGTGATCAATTAATCGTCCGTGGATGCTGGTGAGTGTCGTATCATCATCCATCTCTCTCTCTCTCTCTCTCTCTCTCTCTCTCTCTCTCTCTCTCTCTCTCTCTCTCTCTCTCTCACTGAGGGTAAGTATTGGTCATCAAGCAGGTAAGGAAACAATCGATAGTTAGGTTTTGAGATGCTTCAGATATGGGAACTTGCAATGACCCCAACAGAAGCCAGATTTGCACCGAGGGAAACATGCATGCACGTGATGGTGTTAAGTGCATTCGTCCTTTTTGGATGAACGCGTAGAACGAGGGTTTGTGGAGATCTTGCGTGCTTGCAAGCACTCTGGTATTCGAATGCATAGATTGCAGGCAGTTACGAAGAGCTTGACTTCTTGCAAGCATGCTGGTATGTGAATGTAAAGATTAAAGGTAGCTACATGGGGCGTGCGTTCTCGCAGGCATGTTAGCAAGCGAATGGAGCTCTTGGAGAGAGCGGGTAAGAGCATGCTTGCAATAATGTCGGCGTGCGAATGCCACGGTTGATGGGGACAGCTACGAAGATAGCCCGTGCCTTCAAGCATGTTGTCATGTATGTACGTAAGCTTGACAGCTTTTTCAGGGAGGGGGGATAATGAGACAGCCAGGACATCTGTGCTTGCAGGCGTGCAGGCAATACAAAGTGCTGGCATGCTTCCAGCGGCGGGATATGACAGGATAACAATATCCTCTTCAAGGCTAAGGGCTAAGCTGTGTGTGTTGGGCGAGGTTACCGAATGCTAGCGCGGCCTGGGCCCGGCCCGTGCACTGGCCTCTTGGTCGGTCTTCGAAGTGTCCACCAAGACGCTTCTGGCCTGGGGAGACTTATATTGGGAGAAGATGGGAAGGAAGAGGAGGAGGGTGGATGGGTTGGTTCAGCTTTCGTCTCTCTCTCTCTCTCTCTCTCTCTCTCTCTCTCTCTCTCTCTCTCTCTCTCTCTCTCTCTCTCTCTCTCTCTCTCTCTCTCTCTCAAGATAGCGCTTGCAAACACACACAGCTTTGATAATAATAGTGATAATGATATTGATTTTATTATTATTATTATTATTATTATTATTATTATTATTATTATTATTATTTTATTATATTATTATTATTATTATGACCACAACCATTACTACTACTGCTATTACTACCTCTATATTTAGTTCTTTTAGTCTTCAGATTTTGAGCAATTCTTTTTTTTAGACGCAATTGTTTCTTTTCGAGTTCAGTTTGATTTCACACACACACACACACACACACACACACACACACACACACACACACACACCTATGACGTTATGAATTCCTTCTCCACAAACTCCACATCATTTTTTTAGTGGGTAAGTTGGGCGAGATATCTTCTTTCTTCGATGCGGCCGGGAAGCCAGTCAGCCAGTCAGTCAGTCAGTCAGTCCCTTTGTGTGGTGAATCATTAGTCTCTGTCCTCCACACTTAGCTTAGGAATAGCTTTGTCTCACGACAGAGTGTCTCCCCACGCAAGGACTCCCCGGGGAGTTAATGATCTGACTCAAAATTAAGTGTGTCGAGGGGACCAGTATGGCCTTACGCCCGAGACATTGTATCATTATTATTTCATATATATATATATATATATATATATATATATATATATATATATGTGTGTCTGTGTGTATGAAGGTGTATGTATATTTTATTGCCTCTTCTCTGTCTTGTAATTTGTAAAGTTCCGTAAGAAGGGAAGGGTGGAGAAAGGAAGAAGAAAAATAAGGAAGAAGTGAGGGCAGTTGAAGGATGGGTGGCTAGGAGAGGGAGTAGAAGGACTAGAGAGAGAGAGAGAAGAGAGAGAGAGAGAGAGAGAGAGAGAGAGAGAGAGAGAGAGAGAGAGAGAGAGAGAGAGAGAGGTGAGCAAGAGAAAGAATGGATGGCAAGGGAGGTGGTGGGAGAGGCGAAGGAGGAAGAGGAGGAAATAGATATGGAAGAGGAAAGGAAAGTGGTCGTTAAGTCAAACTTGGGGGTGAAGAGACAGTGGGTTGGTAGGCGTAGACCGTCTGGCACAGGAGAGTGAGTTATGGGGGAAGAAAATGGGAAGACGGGACGAATTCGTGTGAGAAAACGGAGTGGGAGGGGGTTGAGAAAACGCGGGAAGGGTGTGCCCTGAGGAAGAAAACGGGAGGAACTTTCAAGTTTTTCCGAAGCGGAGGTTTCGATTTTATGAGAGAGAGAGAGAGAGAGAGAGAGAGAGAGAGAGAGAGAGAGAGAGAGAGAGAGAGAGAGAGAGGTAACAAAGTGGGCGAAATAAAGAGCACGGAGAAATAAAAGAGGAGAGAAACAAGATATAAAGACGAAGGAGAAAGGGTGACGAACGCAGGGGCGTTGAGGGGGTTATGGGTAGGGTTGAATAATAACAACAGTTTCACCCAGGTGGAAGCAAGGGAAGTTGATGGAGGAGAGGTCATGGTAAAGAATTAGAAAAAAATGGACTTAGAAAGAGAATGGAAGGGAAGGACCGCTAATTGGCGGAGGGGTTTGGCGAAAGTGAGGTGGGGCAAGGTAGTGAGGATATAGACAATAAAGTGAACAAAGGTTAATGGTCATAGGAAGAGCTAAGTGGCTGTGAAGGGAGCTAACAGGTTGTAAGGGGAGCTAAGGGGGTGTACGGGAGATCTTTGGGGATCTGAAGGGTGCTAAGGGGTGTAAAGGTGATTAAAGGGGGTCTCAGGGGAGCTAAAAAGGAGTACTGGGAGATTTAATGGGAGCTAGGGGGTGTTAGGAGAGATAAGGGAGTATAAGGGAAGTATACGGGAAGCTAAGGGAGTGTAAGCGGGGTGATCTAAGGGAGTGAACATCCCATCTCCCAGTTTTCTTTAAACGTCATTGGTGATGAACACTCCGTTTTCCCTTGAATTTTATTGCCAATGGGGCACCCATCTCCCGCCTTCCTTCCCTCCGCTCTTGTTTACATAACTCCTGCCGGAGTGAGCCGCCCCATACCTAGATGTATTTATCTAACACTTAGCAATCTGTGCCACTCGTTAAACTCTGGCGGGTTCATTACTTGTAGCTACAGGTGCCTGGCAGCTTAAACCCTACTCAAAAGGAAAGCAGAAGGGTAATGATTATGATCATTTACATATGCATAACTCTCTAGTTCCCTTCCTTATCCCCGTTTTTCATTAGAAAAAAATTATACTGTAAGCACTGTGATAAGTAGGATTTGAGGGTACAGTAAAAGGATTATGTATAAAACTATCATCGGATTCGTGAATTTGTATCCGCTGTAAGCCGGTCTCCATAACACAGAATATAAATTTGAAACTGTGTGAATAGCCAAGATGAGGATTGATCTCGCCATATTTCTTGCGTAGGCGCTACGCGGGCGTCTATATTTTTTTTATGCGTTTTCGGTCACTAATTCTCAAGACCTCCTCACTAAGTCGTATGGAAACACAGAGACTCGCAGAGTTATTCACATGGTAGGATCGTAATCCATGATATAAAGCATCGGAGTCCACAATATAAGGATCGGAATCCATTTCCAATCCTTCTCTTCTCACAAACCCACACTTATAAAAAAAAAAGAACAAAATGAGAGTCGAACAAGAAGACTTTCGCAATAGCGAATGTTTATTCCCCCCGCCGGGAGTGGGCTCTACCACTCGATTATCGAAGTTCTGGCAACTTGCAGAGAAAGAGATTTTAAACGAGAGCGATTTCAAAATAGCGAGTGTGGTATTATTGGCCGTTTTGGACGGCAATGGGCTGGAGGAGCGGACATTCTGGGTCGTAGAGCCTTCGTCCCGGAATAAACCAGAACAAAGAATAGTTAGTGTGTGTGTGTGGGGGAGGGCGGGGTTGGATGTGGAACCAGGGAGTCCCACAGCGGTATAGCAAGTGAAGGGGAGGTGCTGGTTCATGCAGAGCGGAGGATGGGGAAGGAGCGGGGGGCAAGGCTAGGGGGAACAGAGCAGATGAGAGCGATGCCGGGGAATTATGGAAGAGAGAGTGACGCCTGGAAACCGTGGAAGAGGAGAGGAATGCCTGGAAATCATGGAAGAGGAGAGGAATGCCTGGAAATCATGGAAGAGGAAAGGAATGCCTGGAAACCATGGAAGAGGAGAGGAATGCCTGGAAACCATGGAAGAGGAGAGGAATGCCTGGAAGCCACGGAAAAGGAGAGGAATGCCTGGATATTATCATAGAAGGGTAGAGGAAAGGCAGCACAGTTGAGTAAATGGCTCTTAAACATGTTTAAGCAGTCGAAAGAAGCGGCGGTCGGACCCGACCTGAACAGACTGAAAGAAAATGATGAAAGAATGAAAGTTGTGAGGAAGACAGAGTAACGAATAACGAAGGTAGTAATAAGAACATATGGTTGAAAAAGCGTGCGAGGAAAAATGATGGAGAGGAAAGCAAGAATTCGATAAATGAAGGAAAGCATATGAGGATGATAAAGAAGAAAAGAGCTAGGTGAAAGTAGATCAAAAGGATGATAAGGGAGGCAGAATGGGAAGAAATACTGCTCCTGCTGAAAGGAATATATAGCAGATGCATTTTAGAGCAAGTTAGAACGCTCTAGTAGGACTTCTAAGTGAGCTCAGTGCATAAGGATAGAGCAAGACCATTCTAGAAGTTCTCGAACCAACACCTAGATCATTACTACCATTGCCATTGCCACCCCTTTAGACCACCTCTCTTGAGACCATTATTCTCACTGTTTTCCACATCGTTGTCTCCACTGTTTTCACCGCATTCAGCATCTTGCGTGATCCCATGACCAAAGAGCATTAGAGCCGTCTCGAGAACGCTTCCATCGCCGATGTTGTCAGCCAGACGCTGCCACCACCATTCCGTTATCACCATGTACATCACACCACCCCGGCCACCACTGCCACCGGCCCTGTGATCATTGTCAGCACCAACTTACATTACCACCATCTACACTAGCTGGCTGCTCCCATTGCCAACATCACGCCAAACCACCGTAAACAAAAATGACACCATCAGCACCCCTTCCCTCACCGTCACTACTGTCGATATCAGTACCAGTAACCTCTCAAACTATGCTTGATCCACCATCCTTGCTGCAACCACCAACCACCACCTCCACCACCACCACTGTCTATCATTATGCAAGGATCGTGGTTGGAGGAACAGTGGTGGTGGTCGTGGTGGTGGCGAGGGTGGGGGGCAAGCGTGCACACTGGGTGGTAGGACAGCAAGGAGGGAGCTTGGTGGTGTTGGTGGGAGGTCTTGCAAGCGGCTCTCTGGTCTGGTCTGGTCTGGTCTCGTCCTGGCCTGGCATGGGTCCTCCAGACGATCCTAAACCAGCCTGACCACAAGCGAGGTAACTACAGGGTTCGGAAACTACATTATTTACAAGTACAGGATCCAGGCGACGAGGACGAACAGCCACAAGCAACGGAGCCTCTACTTAGGAGCAAGGCGACTGAAGGGTACAGCGGAAAGGCAAATGTCTGGACCTGATGGTCGTTGACTTTATCTGGTGGAAGACGGTACACGGCAGTGCTTGGGAAGGGCAGATGACGGAAGACCTGATGGTCTGATGGTCTGTGATGAGGCCTTGTGCTGGAAGACAGTACATGGGAAGGGCAGACAACAGAAGATCCAATGGTCTGTGGCGAGCTTATCTGCTGGAAGACAGTTCATTGGGAAGGGCAGGTAAGAGAAGACCCGATGGTCTGTGACAAGGCTCTCTTCTGGGAGACAGTGCATGGAAGAGGCAGACAACAGGACACTCAGTGGTCTGTCATGAAGTTACCTGCTGAAGGACAGTAATGGAATCCTAAATTCCTAACATATGTAGATGGAGACAGGATAGTGAAGCAGAAGTTTTACATTACAGTATGTGTATAACACTAGAAGCAGAAGTAGAAACAACGACAGGAAGAGAAGCCCCGGGAAGAGGGAGATGAGGAGGAGGAGGAGGAGGAGGAGATGCTTTGGCAGTTGTGTTACGAAAGTGACTGCTTACAACTCCGGCAGCGGTGATTTCAGCAGAGAGAGAGAGAGAGAGAGAGAGAGAGAGAGAGAGAGAGAGAGAGAGAGAGAGAGAGAGGTAACAACAAGACGAAGAGGATGTTGCCTGAACTTCTCTCCCGCTAAGCTTTGGTAACAGCACCAGCTAAGTAGTGATCTCAGCGGCAATAGATAGCTCCAGGATGACCGGTCGCAACAGAAGGGTGGCAGCTCTTAAGCAGACGCCGGAGCGTAATCAGGCGAGTAGCAGAATCAAGAATAAACAGCGGGGGAGGACATTGGGAGCATAAATCCCCGAGATAGGAGTAGTAGTAGCGGCGGGAGCAACAAGCGGGACCAGAAGAGGTGGTGTGGCAGAGAGAGGGTTCGGGTGGGCAATGTGGCACGAAGTCCGCTATTTAGATCAGGGCGAGGAACCTGCATCTGTGAAACAGCAGTTAATAGCGGCAGTAGAGGAGCAGATGCAGCTGCGGCAAGTGTCGGCGATAGCGATGTTAGATGGGAGTGTGCAGCAGAGAGAGAGAGGGGGGAGAAGGAGGAGGAGGAGGAAGGGGGGCAGTTGGATGATGAGCTTGAGGCGAGGGAGGGAGGGAGGGAGACGAGAGGGCAGGCAGGCATGTAAGAGGCTACCAAAAGGTTGTGGGGGGAGTTCACATGCGGACCTCCACCCTAGCAAGCCTTGCGCCCTGGACTGTAAATGACCGTATTAGGTGGCCTAGCGTCCTTAGCTTACAAGATAAAACTTACCCAAAGTTTATTTTACGGTCTTTGAGGCTTACGGGGTATAAACTTCTGAAGAGCAAAAATTAAGCCTTATTTGTATTCACACGGTTGTGCTTAGTCGAACTCGGTTGAATGTAGACGTGTTCGTCAGGAGTGAGCCAGATTTGTGTGGTCTGCTTCAAGAACGGCCTGCGCCTCCGTCCCTCCTTCAGATGCTCAAAGAGCGGCCGCGCTCTCCCAGGGGGCCATCGGCTTGGAGGTGATGCGCCGAAGATTCCTGGATGATATTCTTCTCGAAGATTATCATTCGATGTTAATATTCATTTATCAGCGAGGCCAGAGGTGGAGGCCTCTTATTCACAGTGACGAAGATGTTAGATAAGACCACGTCTTGAATATATATTCGCGTCTTCCACTTAACTTTCGTATTTTTTTTTTTCTTTTGAAGATTTCCTTTTTCTCCGTCTCACTCTGAGCTGTTCCCTCATCCTGTTGCTCCACCAGTGTATCGACTCCTGTGACTCGATCTCCACCATTTTTTTTTTTCTCATTCATTATTTCCTGTTGTATGCCTTTACAGCTCGCCCTTCCTTTTTGTCTTCTTCTGTCCCCAGTAATCTTGATCTGGATTCTCAATTCTCCGTTATCTTATGATATCCTCGAAGGTTTTTTTTTCCTTGATCCACCACGGCAGTGAGAATCGAACCGGCAGGTTTAAGAAAAATTGTCCTTTGGAGAAAAGCCACCAGTTTGTGTGTGTGTGTGTGTGTGTGTGTGTGTGTGTGTGTGTGTGTGTGTGTGTTATATTCTAGGGTTAGTTATAAAAGACAAGATGTTAGCCCAATTCAGACAGTATCATTAAAGAAAACATAGGTAAAGGGAGACAGAAGTACAGACAGGCAGACCGGCAGAAACTAGATGCGAGACGAAATGACAGAAAGGGAAACGGAGGCAAAAAAAAAAAAAATGAGATAAAGACGGGTAGACATATAAAGAGACAAACAAGATGTTAGCCAAAGACAGAGAAAGGAGGCATGTGGACAGTAAGAGAGATAGCCCAAGGAGAGGCATAGATAAAGAACACAGAGAGAGAGAGAGAGAGAGAGAGAGAGAGAGAGAGAGAGAGAGAGAGAGAGAGAGAGAGAGAGAGAGAGAGAGGACGAAGACAAAGGAGGTGAGTCCAGAGAGAGAGAGAGAGGGGGGGGGGGGAGGAAGGGGGGCACGTCTGTGCCTGAGTGCCCTTCGAGAGGCACTCCAGCGCAGGGTGTATGTTCAGTCCAGCTAACATGTGAATGGGAATGAGAGACATGCTCATCCATCCCCGTTGGGCTTAGAGGACGATTTGCATAAGCATCCCGTTGTTACCCCCCCCCCCCCCCTTAGAGCCCCATCATCCTTCTCCCCCCTCCCCCCCCTCCAAACATCATAAACGCCAGGTCTTGCCGAGATCCAAGATTACAAGAATTATTGTCTAATTCTGAAGACAAATTATACTTGTTTGAGGCGGAGGAGTTCATTTAGAGGATGATTCGTAAAACAACAACCATTTTCTCTTTTTTTGGTGTGTGTCTGTGTGTGTATCCCCAAACGCCCACAGTTCTCTTTTTTTTTCTTCTGTTTAGATATTACCTCTTGTTGGCGTATCTGTATTTTCAGTAAAAGCAGAATACAGTGTGGAGAGAAGATAGTATTTTTGAGAATAGATGTACCTGGAAAATACATATAGTTCTACATGATAAAGTAATCACATATGAAATTTGATGTAAGAATCTTTGAAATTTAAAGTCCTGTGATCTCGTTATAAAATGATTCGTATTGTCTTGTTACAGATGTATTTACAGTAAGAATAAAGGACAAAGCGGTTTTGAAATGAAGGAATCATGCTCATTATGATAACATTTGATTTACCGTACTTAATATTCAGGTTAGATTTTGAAATTCAAAACTTTGTTTGTGGTTGTCAAAACCCTAGACTCTTTTTGTTGTGTAATTTACACCATTGACTAATGAGAACACACTGAGCTCAGAGCAGTATGAAGAAAAGAAGAACCACAGTTCTGAAGCAAATGAACCTTACAATACACGAATGTGGAATGAAGTTGTTACATTGCGAAACTTCCCGATATTCATCCCCCGATTTCTCTCTTAAAGTCACAGCCTGAAGAAAAAAATAATAGCGAATGTTGAATATGAATAGAGGGATGGGATCTTGGATTAGGTCGGGCACTTCGACTGTAGGTGTGGATAATCGACGGGAATTTCTGTTGGCAGAATAGACTCATAACCACGAGATAAGGTCGTCGAAGGTTGTGATATTCCTTGGGTTTGGAAGAGAAAACACACCCCCCCCCCCCCCACACACACACACACGTACGTGCACACACTTCTCTTAATAGGGTAATTAGAGGAGAGGAAGAAGAGATGGTATAGGGGAAGGGGGGTAGCTTGGAATGGAGAAGAGGATTGAAGTGTTTACCTCTCTCTCTCTCTCTCTCTCTCTCTCTCTCTCTCCTCTCCTCTCCTCTCCTCTCCTCTCCTCTCCTCTCCTCTCTCTCTCTCTCTCTCTCTCTCTCTCTCTCTCTCTCTCTCTCTCTCCCCCTCTTAGTTTTTTGTAGATTTCCTCACTCCTGCGTTCCTCTGCTTCTTGTTATTGCAGCTCTGATGCTCCCCTCCCACCTCGTCCACTGTACGCACTGTACGTTTCTCCCTTCCCTCTTCCACCTCACCGTCGCCCTCCCTGTGCCGTCTATAAGCGACGAGGGCGTAAAACAAGTGACGGTGTTGTTGGACCCCCCATCCCTGCGCTGGAGCGCGTTTGTCATGTTCCTAGACTGACCTCGTCTCATCTACTTGTTTCTTTTCCAATGTCTCTCCTGGTGTGTCTATAGCCCCAGACCCTTATTCACTCACCTGAACGTCTTGCCGTCTCTTTTCTTTGTCTCTCTACATAGCCCTCTGTCTGTCTGAGGTCCCTGTCTTCTATTTCCCACCTTGTCTTCCTGTCTCCCATACGTACTTCCGTTTCTTTGTCACAGCATCGTCTTTTTTTTTTCTTTCACTTTCTTTCAGCATCATTTTTCTATCATCCTTTCTACCATTTTTCTTCTTTTTATTTCATATCTCTTGTTTCTTCTCCACTGTTCCGTGTTCCCGTCGCCTCTATATATCTTGCTCTCCTCTTTGCCCTCCCACATGGTTTTGATTCATTCTCATTTATTACATAGATTCATCTCCCAATTCTCTGGGAGGGAGAGAGTTGAACTAATTCATTTATCATGCCACCGTGGCGTGGGTGAGACATTACAGACACTTGATAACCTTGAGTGTGTTGAATTGTACAAATGTGAGTGCGTATGAATCCGGTCCCAGAGGGGTGCTGAGGTACTCTATGTACTCGGTTCGAAGATGCAAGCAGAGTACAGGATGGGTCAGGACCCATACATGTGGACAGAGGGAGGAGTAATATACATGACTTAGGTTACAGAGGTGGTGTTGAGGGTCCCAGCGTGCTCTGGACAAGGATACAATCACGGTACAGGATGGGTCGCTTAGGTTACAGAGGCGGGCTTGAGGGCCTCATGTATTCAGCACATAAACGCACCCAACTGACTGCATAAAAGAGACGTCTCAATCTGGTCTATTTCATGCGTCGATCGATCTCTTGTTTTTACTGTGTCGTTATTGCAGTCGCCCTTATTTGACCCTTGTTTTGTCTTCATTGTGCCTTCTCATGCTTCATCTTGTCGCCCTTATTTCATCGTACTTTCTTTACTTATTCCTTACATTTTGCTCTTCTCTTCTTCCGCCCTGATATCTCCCAAGAGCCACACCTTCCGTACTGCGTAGTGGGCGCTTCTGCCACCTCCTGCATTCTGTCTCTCCAAACTGTTCTTATAGGCTGTCTACACCACCTTTCCCCCCACCTTAGGCCTATATCTCCCCTTGTGTCTGCTCGTGGGACCTCCCCTTCCTCCAATTACCTCCTCCATAATACTCCTAATTTCTCTCTCTCTCTCTCTCTCTCTCTCTCTCTCTCTCTCTCTCTCTCTCTCTCTCTCTCTCTCTCTCTCTCTCTCTCTCTCTGACCCTCAAGCTTTCATTTCCCACGCAGCTCTCGACGTTGTTAGGCCCCGTAGGTTTCCCTTCCCTAGGGGCGCGAACCTCCCCGGAAAAGTAATCTGTTTACTGTTTTATTGTCCCAGGGTACTTGGCAGGAATTGGCAGGCCTTTCATTTTGTGGAGAGGAAGGAAGGGGGCAGGCAATGGAGGAGGGTATATGTACACATATAAGGGTGTTTTAGGCCCCCTGTACTATTGGGTTTTCAGCTCTTAAGCTCTGCCGTGAATATTGGTCCGAGTGTCCAGGTGTAACAGAGGATATACATGATAGTGGTATTTCGTTCAGCTGTTTACGGTTTACGTGGGCAATTTCATTGTCCAAAGGGGTAGGGGGGATGGGTGGTAGGGGGTGTATCGCGTGTGTTCTTGAGGGGGGAGATCTTCAGGGATGCCATGATAGGGCATTGCGTGTGTCCCGTGTAGACTTGAAAAGATTTCTTCCCCTCACCCTCTCTCCCCCTTTCCCCCCCTTCTTCCCCCTTCCCCCCCCTTTCCCTCGCGAATCCTTCGCTGTGGATGCTTCTTTTTGGAGCGTTTTCAGAAAAGGGCTTTTTTTTTTTCTTTACTTTTTTAGGCTTAAGACATTATATGTATATGATGAGGGCTAATCTTCATCTCTCTCTCTCTCTCTCTCTCTCTCTCTCTCTCTCTCTCTCTCTCTCTCTCTCTCTCTCTCTCTCTCTCTCTCTCTCTCTCTTCTCTCTCTACCTCCGCAGCTTCTCCTCCTCCAGGAGGAGGAGAAGAAAAAGAAAAAAAAGAGAAAGGAAATCCTATTTTTTCTCCCCCCTTCTTTCACCTTTAAAAACAACCTCATGATCCTACAATGCTTTTAGGAGTCCCTCGTTTCTTGGGCCAAATTGCACTCTTGCATATCTCAGAGTCCCAGAGACGAGAACAAGCGAGAGCTTCTAAGTTTGCCATGTAAATGTAAACAGTATTAGTCCCTGGATACAAACAAGTTTAATGGGTCTGCCGCAAGACGCGCGGGGCAGTTTTACCACTGAAAATGGGAATCCACGGGTGGAGGTAGGGAGAAGATGGGAGGACGCGGGTGTCGAGGAGAGTGGGAGTGAGGGGGGGGTAAGGGATCGGGGTGGGGGGAGAGGAGGAGGAGAGGGAAGGGTGGAGAGAGAGAGAGAGAAAGAGAGAGTGTGGGGGCGTTTGTGTGTGTGTGTGTGTGTGTGTGTGTGTGTGTGTGTGTGTGTGTGTGTGGGAGAGAAGAGAGAGAGAGGTTTAGGATAGACAGGGTGGTGGTGGTGGGTGGTGTTGGTGAGAGAGAGAGAGAGAGAGAGAGAGAGAGAGAGAGAGAGAGAGAGAGAGAGAGAGAGAGAGAGAGAGAGAGGTGGTGCTGGTGGTGGTGGCTGTTGAGAGGGAGGACGGAGAGAGAGAGGAGAGGCGAGAGGTGGGGGGGTGGTTACAGGACCAGCAGGCTGCCTCGTCTCCGGGAATCCACAAGTCTTCGCGCATTCCCCCCAACAGGAGATGTTCTTCCTTAAAAAAGGAGGAACCAGTTCCTCTCCTCTTTGTTTTCGTGGTTACCGCCGTCGTGCCACACCCCCTCCTGCCGATTCACTGAAGCCTTCGTCAGCTCCCCTTTGCTACACGATCGTTCCCCGAAGCTTTAGGGGAAAAAAAAAGACAAAAGATTTGTTTTCCCAGAATAATGAGACTGACCACTTTTGATACGCGGCTCCCCACGTGCACAGAGCTCTGAAACGCCACGAAACACAGGGACTGACGCGTTTGTATGGCTCGGTGATCAGATTTTATGTAAATCATAGTATCAGATTTTCATTTTATCTTGGCGTAGGAATCTTTAGAAATTCCCTGTTGAGAACTCCTGCTCTCTCTCTCTCTCTCTCTCTCTCTCTCTCTCTCTCTCTCTCTCTCTCTCTCTCTCTCTCTCTCTCTCTCTCTCTTCCCAAGAGGGAAACTCGTGCATTTTCAGGGACAAAAGGTAAGCTCAAAGAAGGAGAAAGTTGAGAGAAAGGAGGAGGAGGAGGAGGAGGACCAAGGATTTTGACAAGGTTGCCTTCAGGACGGGTACCTAAAGCAGGTTGAGGATGACTTGAAATTTAGAGACGTTATCAGTGAGACATATGAGTAGATTCTCTCTCTCTCTCTCTCTCTCTCTCTCTCTCTCTCTCTCTCTCTCTCTCTCTCTCTCTCTCGTTAAGTCCAGTGTTTTCCCCTAGAAATTTCGCTTGATTTATATCGTCCTGTATGACTTTACTTTGTGTGTGTGTGTGTGTGTGTGTGTGTGTGTGTGTGTGTGTGTGTGTAAACGTCATCCATGACTACATAGCCTTCATACGAATGCCTATATACTCGTGTATATACTGGGTACATGTTTCGTATCGAACGTGTGTAGATGTAAAAGTTTCCTTGTGGTATGAGTTACTTATGTTTCATACACATGTCTCATATACACTGGAATTATATAGAACAATGTGGTTTCGATCAGAGCAGCTGATCCAAATGTCATGTTGGAAACCCGCAGACTTTTGCATCACAGGCGTGTAAAAAAAAAGTAAAGAACTTAAGCATGACGGTACGACCCTTGAGCACGACGGTACGACCCTTGAGTACGACGTTACGACCCTTGAGCACGACGGTACGACCCTTGAGCACGACGGTACAACCCTTGAGCACGACGGTACGACCCTTGAGCACGACGTTACGACACTTGAGCACGACGGTACGACCCTTGAGCACGACGGTACGACCCTTGAGCACGACGTTACGACCTTTGAGCACGATATATCATAAACCCTCTACCTTGATAGTACGACGCTTGAGCACGACGGTGCGATCCTTGAATGCGACAGTATGACTCTTGAGCATGACGTCACGATCCTTCAACACGACGGTACGACCTCTTAAGGACGTCGGTACGGCTGGTAAGCACAAGAGAACATCCCTTCGATACGACGGCATGACCCCTGACATTACCCGTAGGGGGTCAGTTCACAAGAGATCGGACCGTCGTCCTCAAGGGTCGCTCCGTAGCGCTCAAGGGTCGAACCCTCGTTCTCAAGGGTCGCTCCGTCGCGCTCAAGGGTCGAACCCTCGCTCCCAAGGGCTCGTGCCACCTCTTCCTTCGTTCACAAGAAACCGAAGAAATACTGAAGAAAAGAGGAGAAATTGGAACGAAAATCGAAGAGAAAAGTTTTTGATGAAGAGAAAGACTTGGAGAGGAAGAAACGAAGGGAAGATGTATAGAATATGAAAGAAAATTAGATAAAGTGGATATAGAGATAAGAAAGTCAGGGTGAAGGATGGGACGATGATCGGTTTCAGATGGAAATGCCAACCAGGGCAGTGTGTAAGAAGGAAAAAAAATGCCGGATGTATATTTGTGAAAAATGCTTCCCATTTTCGGTCTTACGAAGTGTTTATACAGCTAGTCTCTGTTTACATGCTAACTGTAGAAAATCTTGATACAGTTCCACTAATGGGGGAAGCTCATGTCTGCAGCTGTGAGCGATGCATAGCCTAAATCACATTTGGAAAAGAGAAATAGAGGAAAGCAATAGAAATTGAAGAGGACCTGCAGAAGAAAAAGGTGTCTTGTGGAATTGGCCACCGCCCGCGGCTGAATTCCATTCTCCTCCACAAATTTCCGCCGCACACACCTCTCCTTCAGGGCTTCATCATTCCTCCATGAGCGTGTGTGGCCGACGGACTCGTTATATCGGGGGGAGAGTGTTGGCCATGTGGGCCCGTAGCGGCAGGTGGCCCTCCTCTCTCCAGACCACTTCATTTTCGCCAAAGCTCCAATAACCCTTCCTTCAGGGAGGGCCCTCACGGACGCCTCTCCCACTCTCCCCTTCAACCAATGTCTTTATCTTTTCTTCCTTGTGTGTTTGTGTGTTTGCGAGAGGAGGGGGAGGGTGGGAGATGTAGTGGGTGGGTAGGGGTGGAGGGGCATCTCGTATGTGTGTGTGTGTGTGTGTGTGTGTTTTCTTTTATATTCTCGTATCCTGTACCAAAATAGATCTTACTCTCTCTCTGAAACATTACCGAAGCCATTCATTTATTATAGACGTCAAGGAATCAAATAGAAAACTTTATAATAATGTATATTTCCAAGAGCAGTTTCAAGTTCTCGTCAGCTGCTCATCCTTGTTAGTGTGTCGCCCTCTCTCCATCAACCTAGGTGGAAGGAGATTCCATCACCACCAGCACCGGCAGTGCTTCCATCGCCTCCATCATGTCGTCAGCATTAACCCAGCTGGAGGAAACATCACCCCTACCACAATCATGTCACCACACCACTACCCCCATCATGACAGGCATCACCATCACACCACGGCCAACACCTCTCCCACCACGACCACTCACCCTCACCGAGCACCACCATCTCCACCACCGGGTCCACACCACCACCCGTCCCTCTCATTCCCTTACCACGGGCGACCACCGCCGCCACTCAACCACCCGCCTCGCCACACGACTAATAACCAGGCATCATCCTGTATGGACCCTTGGATCATATCCCCGGAGGCGAGGCGTGTGCGCCACCCTCGCCACCCTCGTCATGCATTACGAAGGCCTCAAGCATGATGAGGTAGCCACCGCCCAGGCGTGACGTAGACGGACGTTTGACGTCCCATCTACGAGACACGGGCATTTGTTGACATGGAGAACTTGCTCCCGCCATCTGGCGTTGATGTTTTACCCCTCTAGATATATGTACGAGATCAAGGCGATTGTAGAAGCCAGATCAAGTTTAGAAAATAAATCAGGCGTTAACTTAGCTCTACTGACGTTTGTATATCTATGAATGGATCTTAAATGCAGAAATGACTTTGGTGTGTGTGTGTGTACGTCTTTGGTAATTTTTTAGGGGGAGGCGGAGAATGGGGCAGGTATGACGAATTGTAGATGGAAGGGATGGATGTTGGGGAAGTTAATACTGGCTGATGGAAAAGGGAAGGTAGCTGAGAGGGATTAATGACTCCTTAGTCGTTGTTGAGAGGAAGGATGCAGGGGGAAGGGGGGGGGGGGGGGGTGTTTGATGGCTGCATCTGGGGATGGGGGAGGGTAATGGGGGCGTGTTGAGTAGGTGCGGGGAGGCAAAAAGAGGAAGTGGGTGGTGTAGGAAGATGTGGACATGGCAGGACATGGGAAAAACACATAACTGAAGACCTGATGATCTGTGACGAGTTCACCTGCTGGAGGACAGTGTATGGGAAAGACAAGGAAACAGAAGAAGTGATGGTCTTTGATCAGTTATCTGCTGGTGGAGACAGTACGTGGGAGTCCATGAGAGGGAGGGAGAACAGAGGACCTGATGGTCTGTGACGAAGTTACCTGCTGGAGGACAGTAATAACAACCTAAATTAGAGGGTTGTAAAGGAGGAGGATACTTTGTGCTGATGGTAGCTGCTGCGAGGGAATGGGTCATAGGAAAGAGGATTTGAGGAATGATGGAGACAGTTGAGAGAAATGGATGGTGGTGGTGTCGGTGGTGTCGGTGGTGGTGGTTGGCGTGGTGGTGGCGGGAGGAGGAGGCTGGGATGGCGTAGGTGATAAGGGTTAGGGGGTGGCTGATATTGGCGGAGGCCAACAAGAGGTTATGAGAGAAGTTAGTGGAGGGTTGGATGAAAGGGAAGGTGTACGGATTATCAAGTTGAGAGAGAGAGAGAGAGAGAGAGAGAGAGAGAGAGAGAGAGAGAGAGAGAGAGAGAGAGAGAGAGAGAGAGAGCATGTGTGTGGGGACTGAGCGAGAGAGCTAGGGTGGAAGGAAGAACTTTTGTCTTGTCTTTGCGCAAGACTGACAGCCTGTGAGGCTGTTGCTGAAATAGATGATATAATTTACCCATTCCTGAATGGCCGTGTTTTAGGCCAAGGAGTCGAAAAGAAAACTTGAGAGATGAAAGGCTTGTTGGACATTTCGATGATGTATCTATGATATATATCTATATATCTATCTCACACAATATAGTTGTAAGTACTATCTTTTCTATCCCTATACTTATGTATTTTATTCTCCCGTTGTCATTCCCCTGGCATTAAGTCTATCTCCTGTCATCATCTCCCTCCCCCATCACGCGCGCCTGTCATCATCTCCCTCCCCCCCTATCACGCGCACCTTCGAGCTGCCCCCATCTACCCATGGCACTATGACTGGCTCTCCCAGACAGCCTCGCCAAACCAGCCTCATCTACCACACCAAGGAAAACGGTGCGACCAATCCAACTGGGAACAAGCCATGCCAGTTCAGCACAGAAGGTCTGGTGGTTTTAAAATAAACCTAAGCACAACTTCTGGTTCTCGGGAACTGTAATCGTTTAACTATTAAGACAAAATGACCCGGTCTACACAGACACGTCCCACGTCGCGTTTTGCAGGTGGATTATTATCCGATTCTTCTTTCTGCTTATGGAGAAGGGTTGGTGATGGTGGGGGGGGACTTGCCTCAGGTGGTTATTGTAGCTTGTAGCTCAAGCTCTCCCTTTGGGTATTCCTCCTCCTCCTTTCTCCTACTTCTCTCTTACCTTTGCATTTCCCCCCCCCCCCCCCCCGCATGTCTTTCCCTTCCCTTTCACTTCCTTCGGTTTACTCCTTTCTTCCCTCAGTACTTTTTCTTCCGTATTCCCTTGCTGCTTCTTCCCTCTTTCATCCCGTCACCTTCGTCTCCCCTTTAATCCCATTTCTCCTTGCCCCCTCGTGGTCTTTCCTGTCCCCCCTTCCTCCCCGCTATAGATCTTCCCTTCCCCCCCCCCCCCCCTCATCCTAACCTTTCCCACAGCCAACGTGTCTCCTTTAGTCTAGATCTACACCCCTTAACCTCCGTCTTTACCCCACTAGATGTCCCCCCCTTTTTTTTTATAAGTCATTTACATAGATCAATAAAGAGCAGAGGGCCCAGGCCTGAGCCCTACGGTACGCCATTGGTGACCCAAATCCATTTCGAGAAGGCTTCTCTGAGCATTTTATTCTCCCTTTACCCAAGTTTGGCTTGCGAGTCTCTGACGCTGTTGGATCACATTTCCTCTCTTGTCTTGAGAACATTTGGCTTCACATCTTTGTTCCTTTCTTTGCTGTATCTTCAATGTGTTTGTTCTTCCCTGTTTATTGAATCTCTCTCTGTGGTTTTTCTCCTCCTCCTCTGTTCTCTACATCAACGTGAGGTCTCAGCTTTCCCTTATTATCTGTATCTCCTGTGTGGTCTCTCCCACCCAAGTCCTGCTCTCTACATCCTTGTAAGGTTTCTCCATCCTTACCTGTTCTTGTGATCTTCATATCCTCACATCTTTGTTCGTTCCTTGAGCGGTCTATCCATCATCCTCCCTTGTTCTCTACGCCCTCGCACTGTCTCTCCATCCCCCTCTCTTCTCTCTGTTCTCTCTGGTTCCTTTTTTTTTTCCGTCTCCCTGGTTCCCATCTCGGGCGAAGCGTGTTTTCGTGTATGAGGCTCGTCCCGTTGTCATAACCCCAGGTCTTCTGCCTGACGCTTGCTTCTGCTTGCCTGCCACCACCACAGCCACTACCACCACTCCCACCCATCATGCCTGCTTGCCTTCCTCCACCATTACTGCTTGCCTCCTCCCATCACCACCACCAGTGGCCGCATCACTTCCACAGTGCCTGCTTGCCTTTGTCCCTCCCACCAACACTTCTTGCCCGGCCACTATCACCACCACCACCACCTGCACCAACACCACCACCGTCCCCACCATCCCCACCATTCCTGATTGCCTTCCTTTACCATCGCCACCATCACCCACGTCCCCGTCATCTCCATCACCGCCACATTCTCTCATTGCTCCTCCAACCCTTCTTTTCTCTCTCTTTTCTCTCCTCCTAAACCATTCCTACTTGCCTCTTTGGCTTGCAGCACTCCCCCAGCCCAGCCATTACTGCTTGCCCCACAACTCTTGCTTCACCCACAGTCTCCACCATCTGAACCTGGCTTACCCCTTCCTCCACCAGAATCACCACCATCACCGCCACCACACATCCCGGCCATCTCCACCATCAATAGTATCTCGCTTCAGTTGGAAACACCTTCCACATCAACCCGCAGCGCCTCCCCTCCCATCCCTTCCATCGTCTTCAATCCCCTGTCATCCTCTCCATGTTTCCTCTACTCTCTCTCTCTCTCTCTCTCTCTCTCTCTCTCTCTCTCTCTCTCTCTCTCTCTCTCTCTCTCTCTCTCTCTCTCTCTCTCTCTCTCTCGTTTAAAAAGAGATAGCATCTTTGTACCATTCCCCTCATCTTCCCTCCATCTTCCCTTATCATTTTTTTTCTTTCATCTTACTTTCTTAAACAGCAGTAAACTTGATTCTCCTTATCTCCCTTGACTATTTTTTTCCATCCCCATCTCTTCACCCTCTTTTATTTCGATTCATTTTTTTTTTCATCATTCATTCTCCTCCCTTGCCCAGGGTGCAGATGATGCACTGGTGTCGCTGTTCTCTCAACCTTTTTCTGCTACACCCGTCCTATCTCCCTTCCATTGACTCCCATCCCTTCTTCTTCCCTCCTTCTCTCTCTCTCTCTCTCTCTCTCTCTCTCTCCCTGTTTCACACCACTCGTATCTCTCTCCCCTCCACTCCTCCATCCATCTCCCTTTATCCCCTCCCTGGTCCTCTTGCCTCCTGGGCGAGATAAGAGAGAGGAGGACACATTCCCACTAGGCGCCCGGCCGGCTTGCAGAGACACCTTAATTCCCGCCCATCAGAGCCCAGCGCCCATCAGACTCCCCTGGTCATCAGGCGCCCCTCACCGCCGGAATTCCACGCAATATTCGCAAAGTTTGGCAAGTTTCGCTGATTGTGGAGCCCCTTGTATGATCAGCGGAGGCCCCGGGGGGCGCGTCCTGCTTGTCATCAAGAGTTCGCAATAATTTAAGCTTTCATCCTCAGGGGCCGAATCTCTCAAGTTTGCCCATCCCCGCGAGCGTGTAGGAAGCCCGCGAGGCCAAGGTTCGACTATAGGAAGAGTGGTGGGTGGTGGTGGTGGTGGGTGTTGGAGGCGTGTGTGTGGGTTTGGGGTGGTGGAGAGGAGGAGGTTGTGTTGGGCCAGGGGGGAGTGGGGGGAAACTGAAGTGGTGGTGAGGAGGAGGAGGGGATTATGGGCGATAGTGCTGGAGGTAGTGGTGGCGATACTCCTAGTGATTGGAAGGTGGATGTGATGGGAGGAGTGGTGGTGGGGGTAGTGTTCTGGATAATGGTGGAGATGGTAGAGGGAGAGAGGGAAGGAGATGCTGCTGAGAGTAGCAGTAGTGGTGGTGATGTTGGTGTACACAAGGTGGCACTGGATATGGAGAGAGGTAGTGTTGGTGTTGGAGGATGATGTGGGAGTAGTGAGAGTACAGTTTACGGTGGTGTTAGTGGTGGTGTGGTGGCGGCGAAGGTGCTTGTGTTGGCGACGGCGAAAGTGATGTCACCGCTGGTGGTGGCGATGGTCGTGGAAGTGGTACTACATGGATATATGATGTGAACAGTGGTAGTGGTTGTGGTGGTAGTGGTGGTGTAGTGGTATTCAAAGTGGTCGCGACGATGGTGCCACGTGAGGCAGCAGCAGTGGTTAGGAGCGCGACTATGTATCTGGCAGGGATTATTATTGACAGTGTTGACGCCATTGATGATATTTACAACACGTGAGTCTTTTTAAGTCAAGTTCAGATGTTAGATGCTGTGTGGGTGGATGTTATTGGTTCCTCTACGAGTTACCGGTGGTTGTAGAAATACAAGATGGTATTGTTTTGACGCGTTGTGAAGATGTCGTCTGTGATGGTGATGGTTGTTGTTGTTGTTGTTGTCGATCTTCTTGCTGGTGATGCTTGTAATGGTTGTTGTTGATGTTGGAGATGTAGTTGATCTTGTTGGTGGTGCTTGTAATGGTTGTTGTTGGAGATGTAGTTGATCTTGTTGGTGGGGCTTGTAATGGTTGTTGTTGATGTTGGAGATGTAGTTGATCTTGTTGGTGGTGCTTGTAATGGTTGTTGTTGATGTTGGAGATGTAGTTGATCTTGTTGGTGGTGCTTGTAATGGTTGTTGTTGGTGTTGGAGATGTAGTTGATGTTGGAGATGTAGTTGATCTTGTTGGTGATGCTTGTAATGATTGTTGTTGGTGTTGGAGATGTAGTTGATCTTGTTGGTGGTGCTTGTAATGATTGTTGTTGATGTTGCAGATGTAGTTGATCTTGTTGGTGGTGCTTGTAATGATTGTTGTTGATGTTGGAGATGTAGTTGATGTTGGAGATGTAGTTGATCTTGTTGGTGGTGCTTGTAATGGTTGTTGTTGATGTTGGAGATGTAGTTGATCTAGCTGGTCATAATGTTTGTGTTGGGCGTTACTGTTGTAGTTGTAGGTAAATCTTGTAGGCGATGTTTGTGACGGGTGTTTAATAAGGAGCTGTACCGTCCCTTATCTGAAGACTGAAATGAGGCTACGAGAGATTTCCTCGGATGTACATATATCGCCAAATGTTTTTTATATTTTCATTCTTTCTTCCTCGTGTATCAGTTTATGAATATTTACCATTCCTCTGGTCCTCCTCCTCCTCCTCCTCTCTTCGCCATGGCCACAGCTCTCGTCCTCAGAATAAGAAGAGGAAGGAAAGAGGCAGATAAAATTGTAACTTTTTCTCTCACTCAGCGTCTTGGGGATGGTTGAACTCCACTCTTCGTTTTCTTTTTTTTATTTTTCATATTGTCGCTCCTCAGGAGACCTCTGTAATGGCACCTATGTATAAAGGGATTAGAAGCCTTAATCATAAATCCTATATCCTTTAAATCCCCCAGGAAAATCCCCTCTTCCCCCTCGATGTAAGCCCCTCGAGGTGTGCCTGGAAAATATTTTGGAAGTTTCCTTCATTTTGCCTGGAACAAATCATCCAGCTGAGGGGAGGTGTGGGGTGAGGGAGGGAGGGTGGGGGGAAGGGAGTGGGAAAGGGAGGGTGGAGGAAGGGAGTGGGAAAGGGAGGGTGGGGGAAGGGAGTGGGAAAGGCAATGGCTGAGGACGGGATGGGGGGGGGGGGGGGAGAAAGTTAGGAGGAGGAGGAGGGGGAGAAGGGGGGGGGGGTAAGACGAGGGCGATCTAAGGGGAAAATAGGAACCGAATGAGAGTCTCCAGGACGTCTTCCAGACCCTGCCTCCGGCTCTGGCCTCGGCTTGGCTCAGACCTCGGTAAGCTCTCCTTCCACGAATTCTTGAAGCCAGTTGTATCTGTATATACGACCTTGTTATATACCTCGACTGCTCATCATGGAGAGACGGAAACGTGGTGAATATTCAAAGCTTAGCCACTCTTAGCCATCCTCCCCATAAAAAAAAAAAATGATTTCCTTTTGTAAAAAAAAAAAAAATGATTTCCTTTTGTAAAAAAAAAAAAAAATGATTGTCTCGAGTCTTAGAATTGTGAACGAAAAAAAAAAGTATGTGATGGATCCTCGTTTTTTTTTTTTTTTTGTTACCGATCGAGTCCATAGTGAGGGTGGGTATGTGGACCACTTGGTCCATCATGGTCTGTAGCGGACCAAAGCCATCACGTTAGTGAAGGGCTGGCCATCTCGCTTCACGTCCCTCGCACTGGGGTCCAAGAGACGAAGAATACATACATATATATATATATATATATATATATATATATATATATATATATATATATATATATATATATATATATATATCCAAATCAGCATATTTATATTCCGGCTTAGGTGTGCATATAAAAGGATGGTGGGAGAGGGGGCGTTATTTATGTCCGGAGGGAAGGGAGGGAGGCTGGAAGAGCAGTGTGGGTGGGAGGAGGGACAAAGGAGGGAGGAGAAGAGGGGTGAAGATGGGAGAGGACGAGACCGCCAGAAGAAGAGGGAGATGAGTAAGAAATAGAGTAAGAAATAGGAGAGAGGATGGTGAAGAAAAGGAATGAAGAAAGAGTGAGTGAAAAAAGGATGAGATACAAGTAAGGAGGAAGAGTGTGAATAGATAATGCGTCGATAAGGGAGATAAAACGAAGTTGATGATGGCAAGAAGAAGAAGAAGAAGAAGAAGAAGAAGAAGAAGAAGGCATGTGAGTGTTTGTTTCTTAGTTAATAAGTTAGAACCCAAATGACCTCTGGAGTTAAACTAGAACATATTGAACTAAATGAAACCTAACCAGGTGACAGATAATGAAATCTATTATACATTCATTTTCTTATATTTTGATTTAGTTTGCTTTCAACGTGAAGTTTTCGACGACCTGTTAAATTCGCTGATGAATCGAAGTTGTAATATAATCAAAGGTTTTAGCAGTGTTAATGGTGGTGCTAATTACCAATATCAGTAATCATCATTAATTACCATTAATTGTTATTTTTGCGGTATGTTGCTATTGCTGTGCTCATGATTTCTGGCATGATAGGAATAATGACTCATACGATAATGATAATGATAATAATGATGATGATAATGATAATAATGATAATAAAAGTGATAGTAATAATGGTAATAATGATAATAATTATGATAATAATGATGATAATGATAAAGAATAGTAGTAATGATAATGATAATGATAATTATTTGATCTCTCAGTACTCTCGTTCCCCACCTTATCATGGAAGCATGTGGGACAGACGACTGAACCTTCGAGGGGCAAAAAAAAAAGTACTCCTCACTTGGCTCCCTCCTCTGTCCCTCAGAGAGCGACAATACAGAAAGGGAGAGGGTGTTCCCAGCATACTCGCCCCCTACCTCACCATCTCATAGTCGCCTCGTACGACACGCAGGGGATAACGAGGTTAGATGTCCCCTTATCAGATAGCAATCAAGATACAAAGGTATATCGTTATTTCAAACTTCTTCGAGGTCAGCCTCATTCTAAGTCCGGCCTACCACCCCAGCGCTTCCTCCGCTAAGGAGTGCCGTCTCCTCCTCCTCCTCCTCCGATGGTGTAGACGAGGGCCAGCCAGCCGGGTATGTAAATGAGAATGACTTGTTTGCAAGCAAGGTCGGCTGGTCCAACATTTCCATAGGTAATGGGCCTGTCTTGTGGCGTAGTTAGTAGGGCCCCGGGCGATCAGGCAAACAAGCAGGCAAGCACATGAATACACACAGACACACACACACACACACACACACACACACACACACACAAGTTTTAAGAAGTTGTATGATGGAGAAGGTTCAAGAGATGGGGCTTTCCTTCCTCGTTCAATACGAATAGGTAATTACAGATACATGAGTACACACACACACACACACACACACACACACACACACACACACACACACACACACACACCACAGAAGACCAAAAGAAAGAGAATACTAAATCAAAAAACGACGAATAAAAAGCCAAGGAATATTACATAATCAACTAAGCATATGTTTGGATAGGAAATCCCTTGCAACAGACTAATCAAAAGAAGTATGAATAGGATTCCAAACAAAGATATCTCCTTGCAGAGAAACAAATGCAGTGTTTCACCCAAAATATTTATTTTTATCGTATTACAAACAAGGCAAAGCCAATTCTCATTTACAAGGAAAAAAATGGAACGTAAAATCTCCGACAAATGGACAGGGACAAATATAGAATGTCAAAGACAGACGTGACAGGTACACACAAGCATAAGCTGGAGTTGACAGATATGCTGCCATTTGGTTTACATTTGCATATTCCCTGCCATCTGCACTGAAGTTACGAAGGAGAATTAAAGGGACTTCATATTCTTTTCTCTGAAACTGTCGTGGGATGATTAAAGAGCACAGATATTATAAATAGGAAAGCTCAGAAATGGCAAATATAAAAGAGATCATTTCACAGGTTAACATACATGTTCAAATGAAAGAAGACCATTGAAAAATCAGGAGGGACATAGACTTTCAATAGTAAGACAAAAGAAAATTTAAGAAAAGTTTTAGGCTATTTGCTGGCGTGTAGTCCTTTCTGCATGGAAAAAAGAGGGAGAGAGAGAGAGAGAGAGAGAGAGAGAGAGAGAGAGAGAGAGAGAGAGAGAGAGAGAGAGAGAGAGAGAGAGAACGGGAATAAAAATAATCAGAGCAGAACGAACCAGACCAGACCAGACCCCCCCACCTCTGCCTTGCCTGGCAGTAAGTCCCCGAGCAGTGCTGAGTTGAACCACAGGGAGGTAACCACAGCAGGCCAATCGAAGACTAGAAGCTGACAATTTTTTGGTTCCTCAACTCGCCAGAGCTCAAGCCATACACACAGCTTACTGACGCCTCAGTAAGTTGTATAGACTTTCGTCCACACACATACACACCCTAGTCATACAGACTCACTCCTCCCCATAGCTAATACAGGGACGTCTCACATACTCCAGTATACAGACCATCATCCCCTCCCTCCCCTGAAGGATCATGTGTCTTATGACTCTGACTTCACTCATCCTTGCCTATCACCCTCACCCATAACCCCATGTTCGAGCCTCATTTCTTAACCTTAGAACCTTCCTCTTGATACTCTCTTGCCCGCGTGCCATCGGATGGGGGGAGGGGGGGGTGCGACCAGCGTCACTCGCCACCAACCCAGAAAAACATTTGAGATGTGACACCATAAACAAGCAGAGAACTGAGTTGGGGGGGGGGGGGATTCGTGGAGCTGGAGCTCATCCGTATCTTCACCTTTGACTCCCAGGGCCCAGCATTAACCTTACCTCTGTACTGAGCCCTCAGTCCTCCCTCTCCTCCTTTATTACTTCTTTATTACTATTCGTCCATAACTCTTTTAAGGAATTATCGATTCGCTTCTTGTCATCTTTCTCTTTCCATGACTTCATGTATATTCCCACCCTCTCTTTTCACCCTCCATCGCTCATGTTCCGTCCCCTCTTTCCCTTTTCTCTCTTCTCCTTCTCCTCGTCCTCCATCTACCCCTTTCTCTTTAACCACCACTACTCCATCTCTCCCTCCTCCTTCTTCATGACCTCCCCCATCAGCGGCTGATAAGTTATGCTGACTACTTCCACCGAGTCACTCATGATGGAAGGAGGAGGAGGAGGAGGAGGAGGAGGAGGAGGGAGTGTGGGAGTGAGGGGATAACAACGACAAGGGCCAGGTGCCAGGGGCCTTCCTGCTCCTGCAGACGCGGGTCACGTCATGGACAGATACGCCAGTTATTTATTGCATGGTACCGACCCGCCTGAGTGTTCCATTAGTATTCGCCGCCAGCCCAAGCCACCGGCAATTATAGCCACCCACCACCTCCCCCTGAATCCAGCCCGAGCGGGGTTCGCCACGCGGCGAGGCGTCGTGTTGATGCTGCTGGGAGATTTCACCATTTGTAATTAGCGGTGTTTAGCTTAGAAGGACGTCGTGGGCTGGGATGGGCTTGATAGGAGAGGGGGGGTTAGGGAGGTGTTTGCTTGGGGGGAGGGGAGTGGAGGAAGGGAGGTTGAGGGGGGATGGATGTTAAGGATTGAGTGGGTTAAAGGGGAGACTTAGAAGGGAAAATGGGAAAGGAGATGAAGAGAGGGAAATAGACGCGGAGATAATGTTGCTATTGTAGATGTTTTAGCTTTTATGAATACGTATTTTTACGTACATTCACCTCCACACAAACTATATATATATATATATATATATATATATATATATATACACACACACACACACATAAACACACACTTATATGGGTACATTGTAATGTACTCAGACGCATGGTCAATGAAGACATTAATTGAAGTATGGTTGCATGAGTCTCACACTTGTGCCTGGCGTGCGCGTGTAATCCCATGTCTGTATGCCTGTGCGTGCGTGCGGGCGCGTGCTTGCTTGCGTCTTCTCATACATATTACAGAGGGTAATCTCGTAGGTTACACGGGGCGATAAACTCTCAAAGCATAGCGCACCGAGATCGCCTCTAAAACCTCAGTCATGTGTGTGTGTGTGTGAGGGGGAGGGTAGGGAGGGAGCGCCTATACGCCTCTTCACAGAAATATTACCCTGATTTTCTTTACCGGAAAATCCACAGGGTGAGGAGAGGAGAGGAGGAGGGAGAGGAAAAAAAAAAGAAGCCGTAAATGCTGGAAAATCCACAGGGTGAGGAAAAAGGTTTGTGGGAGAGGGAGGAGGAGGGAGGGAGGAGGAGGGAGGAGGTATAGAAAGAGCCGTAAGTCAACAGACCCCGATTACCCGCGCCACGGACGCTAACAAGACATGTACGTTTACTGAGGACGGAAACTCAGAGAGATTCGACGTCGAGCGTGAGGGTCGAGAGCCCGGGCAAGTGAAGATCGATACACGGACCATGAGGGGAGAGAGAGAGAGAGAGAGAGAGAGAGAGAGAGAGAGAGAGAGAGGGGGGGGAGTTGAAATCCCCCTCCTTCCCCCAGAAGATGGGGTCATAACTTAAAACCCCTTCCAGGAGTGGGCTCCAGACTTTCCAAAATCCATCCCCGTTTTGAAAATCCCAGTTTTTTTTTCCTTTTTTGCAATATGGCTGGAGAAGACTCCCGCTCCAAAAGCACACCCCCTTAACCCCCTCCCCCCGTTATTGCTGATGACACAGGAGCTCTCTCTCTCTCTCTCTCTCTCTCTCTCTCTCTCTCTCTCTCTCTCTCTCTCTCTCTCTCTCTCTCAGAAGAAAATGGGGAAAAATGTGCCTTAATTAGACCCGCCCAATGGGTCGTAGTCGTCACATATATCTGGGGCAAAAAAAGAAAAGATGGGTGGGGTTGGGGGGACCACGAAAATGAGGAGGACCGCCCCCCACCCCCCCATGCGAGTTATTGATGACGGTGATCCAGACGCTCCTGGGAAGAATGGGCCACTTACCCCAGAGACTCTCATTTCCAGGAAGAAGAAGAAGAAGAGAGAGAAAAAAAAAAGGAAGAGAAAAAGAAGAAAATGAAATGGTTTTTCATTTTTTCTTTAAGGATTTCAATCGGGATTTTTTTCTCACCATGCTTCCCTTGTTTACACACACACACACACACACACACACACACACACACATATATATATATATATATATATATATATATATATATATATATATATATATATATATATATATATATATATATATATTGCGGTGATGTTATTAAATATTACATTATTATCTTCTTGATGTATTTGCGATGAGAATTTCGGAGAGTACGTATTGATTATTGCGCTGTTAGTGCCATTCGTGATACTAAGGGAATGATTATTTCAAATTGCGAGTAAGATTGACACAAAGATTCTAGTTTCTGATACCCATATAGTAGGTCTGTTAGAATGAGTTCAGTAGCCTTTTTCTTCTTCTTTTTCTTTTTTTTTTTACAACATTGGCTGATGCAGGTTCTTTTAGCATCTATACAGCAATGGCTGCAGCAGATTCTGTTCACATTTTTTGCAGCATATTCTGTTGGGAATACTATTCCGTTTAAACAACGGAATCCAGTAGGGACTTAAAGTATGTTCTTTAACATATCATAGCTGTTGGTATCAACATGTCCTCAACCATTTCCATACATTAATTTCAACACTTTGGTATTTCCAGTTGAGGATATCGAACCTTTCTTTGATCTTTCCAGTAATGGGTTTCAATACGTTCTTTGACATATTTTAGTAGTGGATGTCGACCCTTTATTGACGTTTCCAGTTTTGTAATTTCAATATGTTCACTGATATTTCCAGTTGCGGATTTCAGTTTCAATACGTTCTTTGACATATTTTAGTAGTGGATTTCGAGCTTTTATTGAGGTTTCCAGTTTTGTAATTTCAATACGTTCTCTGATATTTCCAGTTGCGGGTTTCCAACCTTATTTGACACTTCCATTTTTTTTTTTCTTAATTTCAATACGTTCCTCTGACATTTCCAGCAGCGAATACTAATACATTCTTACCCACCCCGCTTGACGTATTTCCATGCCAGCTGCGGGTCTTCAACATGCTGCCGTCCTCCGTGTCCAACTCTTGTGGTGACAAAAATGATACTTTTTATTGGAAGAGGAGGCGAAATATTGGCAGTGGACCGTCTGCAACCTTCCTCCCTTGTTCCTTCCAGCTCCCCTCCATCGACAGCGCTCCCTCCCCCACTTCCTCTGTCATCCTCTATTGCCGGTTCCTCTCTCCCCTTCCCTCCCTCGTCTCTCTCTCTCTCTCTCTCTCTCTCTCTCTCTCTCTCTCTCTCTCTCTCTCTCTCTCTCTCTCTCTCTCTCTCCCCCCGCTCTCTCTTCCTGTATTGCCTGCCGCCCCTCTCCCCCTCCCCTCATCCATTGCAGGCATCCCACTCCTCCTCCTCCACCCACACCCTCCCTCTCCTGAACCGTCCCTCCGGTTCGATATTAGATGATCGCACTGGATGCCTCATCTGGTCCCAGACGAGAGAGAGAGAGTGTGAGAGTGAGGGGAGAAAGGAGAGTGGAGTTGGGAAGGGAGAGAAGAGGGGAGCAGGGAAGGATAAGGAGACTGTGTGGGGAAAGGGAGGCAGTAGGTTAGGAACGCGTGGGAAGGTTAGGAGGAAAGGATAACCGTACCCAGCAAGACGAGGATCAGTAAACTTTAAAAAGAATAATGAAAATTTGGGTGAAAGCCAGAAAAAGGGGGAAAGGGAATGTCTTTGATAAAGCAATGAGAAAGAGATTAAATGAATGAAAGGAAAAAGAGGAGGAAGATGCAATTAGGGAAGGGAAGTCGTAAAGAGAGAGAGACAAAAAGAATGAATAGTTGCAGATAAACAACACCAGATATAAAAGAAGGAGTTACAGTGAAGGGCAAGTTCCTCTGTTATCTGTTGACCAATCTGTCTGTTTTCTGTGTCTGTTAATTAACGTTGACAAAAGTGGAGGAATTTAATTAGAGGACAAGCTTTGAAAATAAGCTCCATTTTGCTCTTTGTTTTCCATCCGATGAAGAATCTTTAAACAGACTTGAAATGCTATAAGAACATTTCTGATTCGTTTTCCTACGTTCTTAAGTTTTTGTGGCAACTGGGGTTTTCACCATCGTTTTGATCGTCTTTGAGGTTCATTGTATGATTGACATAGTCTCTCTCTCTCTCTCTCTCTCTCTCTCTCTCTCTCTCTCTCTCTCTCTCTCTCTCTCTCTAAGTTGATATCTCTTTTTCTCTCACGTGCCTCACTTTTTGCACTGAGACACATACAGATCACATGTCCATCTATATTGTACTTCCTTTCACACTCCCGTGTGATGGAAGCCATCGATGGTTTTCTCTACAAAGTCCTGAGCAGCAACTCAACTATTTTTTGACGTATTTTGTGTATATAGAAAATTTTCTTGGATGCGTTATCTTTAAACCAATCCTAGAACTCCAACACAATTTTGAATTAAAACATAACACCTTCATTATCTCTGTGAACCAGGAATATTTTAGAACAACTTTGACATTCTATATGCCATCTAGATTTTAGCTTCTCTTCTTTGAGGAGATAGAGGGAGTAGGATTAGGATATCGGGGCTTGGCGTACCAAGAAATCGAAGCTGGAACTATATAAGCCTCCAGGGAAAACCAGTAATGGCCCCTTTAACCGTATCATAACATTCTCTTTGATTCCACAATCCTCCAGACGGGAATACGCCTTGAAGTCTCAAGTGTTAACCTCTGTTTAAGGGCATTATGATTATGACAGCAGATAACCTTGTCATGGACCAACATTTTTTTTCTTCTGTTATCTGTCCCTCCAGTGTTCTGTCCTCCAGCGTGTAACCTCGTCTGTGACCAACATTTTTATCTTCTGTAATCTCTCCCTTCCATGTTCTGTCCTCCAGGAGGTAACCTCGTCATTGATCATGTTTCCCGTTACCTTTTCTTCCCACATACTTATATTTAAGTAACACCTGAGAGGGGAGGCAGATATTATCACCTGCTTGTATTCCAGAGCGACTATTCCACCCCCGATTGTCGCCACGCTTGCCTTCACTATCCTCAGCTTTGCTGTCTCTTACATCCATTCACTTGCTATCTGTCACATCCATTCACTACCGTTAGCCACAATACTTTTAATTCTCATTCTCACCATCTTTCATCACCACGGTCCACATCTGCACCATGATCACCATCCTCCACTTCTTCCTCCCCTCCCTTCTTTACACTTCATACCCCCATCACCCCCAATTCCTACCCCCCCCCCAACACCCTACCTCCTGTATGTCAAAACAGACGAGGGGGACGGGGGTGGCGGGGGGGGGGGAGTGATCGATTGAATTCTAACCCCAGGAGGCGATTCCTTTCAGATTCGCCCTGAGCCAGCTGTGATCCGTCGCCATGGCCCAGATGGCCTTCCAAGTTTAACAATTAAATTCAGGAGCTCCGGCTTGATCGCCTCCTCAGCGCCATGTGTGAGACGTTAGCCACATGAGGGGGGGGGAGGTGGGTTTCGGTGTTCCCCTTCCCCTCCTTCCTCACTCTCCCTGTCGTCTGCCCCTGAACCATCTAACCTGCACGCCTCCCTACCTCCCTTACTCAGCTCTCTCTGTCTCTCTCTCTCTCTCTCTCCTCATTTCCGGCAATTCCTCTGCCATCTCCTTCCTCTCCCTGCCGGGCTACTTGGCCAGCTTCATATCTCCGGGAGCTCTTGGACTTTACTTCTCCCTTATCCTCTTCGTCCTTCGTCACCCTCCGTCCTAGTCACCAACTCCCGTCATCATCTTCCTCGTATTACCCCCAGTAACCTCGTTCTTTTGTTCCTTCGTCCAGCAGCTCGATCGCCAAATCCTTCTTTCCCAACCCTCCTCACCTAACTCCCTTTCCCCCTCCCCCCTTTGTCCGGCCACCTCATCTTACTCTACTTCCTTCCAATTTTTTCTTTTCTTTCGCTCCGGCCTTATTCCGAGACACTGTGTCCATCTCACCACCCGAATCAGGTTCCTTTTCGTGTGTCTCTTCTACATTTATAAGGCAATGTGAATTTTTTTCTCCGCTTCCTCTTCCTCCTCGTCCTCCTGCTTCTCTTGTTCGTCTCCATTTGGTATGTCTTCCTTGTAGTAGTTCTTGAATGCCATCATCAACGAACTAAATCACATTTTCTTTAGATTTTATAACCCGGATCTGACCAGTGTATATATTATTTTTATTTTCATTTTTTCTTTAAGGGGATTTCTTCCTCATGCGGTAGTGCCCGACCAGAGGGGAAAAAAGGGGGATTAACTCTCTTATTAAGGTTATCCATAATAAAGGTGATGTCTGCAACGGAGACACACACTTCTGACTCCACAAGTTTTTACGTAACTTAAAGGCAGGTTTTGAAGTCATGTATTTGTACACACACACATATATATATATATATATATATATATATATATATATATATATATATATATATATATGTATATATTTTCAAGCTGGAACGCTGCGTGGGTTCCTGCAGGATATGACGTCATGCTGTTAACGGCACCTTACAGGGTAACGGGAAGTAACGGGAATGTGTCACAACGGATATCGATTCTGACACCTTTGCGAATGTGGCGGAAAAATGGTAAGAGATGATGATGGACGTTGGCGTTGATGATTGGGGGTAAAATATTTATTGATAAGGCTACTGATAGTTTATACGGATGAGAGTCGTGCCAGTAATAAGATGAATAAGGCGATTTATATGACGTTGGTGTAATTCCTGTCGCTATCTGTCAATGCTGAGAGTGTGATTGACAGAGAATGTAATTGACAGAGAGATAACAAGGTTGACATCATTGTCAATACGATGATGGTGCTAGAAATGCAATTATTTATTTTTTTCGTAATAGTAATGAGATAATGGTTATTATTTCTGTACTGTGATACAAGATAATTGTAACAATGATAGTGGTAATAATGGTGATTTCTGCTCCACCGTAATAAGAATAGTAATAGATATGATGGCAGTAAGGATGGTTATTCTAATGGGGATAATTAATTTTTTGTAATGTGCAAAGGGATGATTGGAATATTGTCTAACTGGCCCGTGTATTACAAATAGGCATCTTTCTCGAAGCTGGCTGGACTTAACCTAAAGAGGTTCTGACCTTAAACAAGCCAATTGCACATCATGTCTCACCGCCATGGTAACGAAAAGCCGCTAATGATAATCATAGTAATAGAGCAATAATTATGCTTATGATTACGATATCAATCAGGGCGAAATTAGTCACATATGATTTCTGGTAATTGATTATGTAAAAAGACATAAATATTTCATATATATATATATATATATATATATATATATATATATATATATATATATATATATATATATATATATATTGCAATAGGTCACAGTGGTTCGCGCGATCCAGTATATGTTTCTTTTACCATCATATGTTTGTGATTATATACATTTACTTTTTCTACACAAGCAAAAATGCAGTCCATCCTCTCCACATTTTCCTTTGGGGGTCAGAATGACTCAAAGAACCACCAGACATTTTCCCTGGAAGATTCTAAGGGCAGCATGAAGGGTGGGGCTAGGGAGCCCCTCAGGGTGGGGTACACACACACACACACACACACACACACACACACACACACACACACACACTGGCCTCTGGAACTTGGCTGAGTCTGTTTCTGCCGACCTCAGAGCTGTTCTCCTCCAGCCATCGGTACCGCTGCCGTCAGCGGCACCGCCGCCGCAAGCCGCCGCCGCTGCCGCTGACACCGCCGCCGTTGTCCTGTCCATTCCCTATCCCCACCCAGACGCTCATTATAATTATCAGTGTTCGTATATCCTCCTCCTCCTCATCATCATCATCAAACATTGCGCTCCCATTTCTGGTCCGATATATTGTCTCATCTCAAAAAAAGAATTTGTGCTCTTCAGTTCAGCAGGAATTTAGCGGCCCCTCGCTAAGAGTAGACGCTGCCCTTTGTGAATCCTTCGTCGTGTCACAATTTTGAAATCTTCCTTACATGCGCAGGCCGCCGGCCGGCCCTCTGCTGCTAATATTTACGGCTCTCTGCTTGTGCTGAGGCAAAATATTTAGGCCATAACTCGTGTAGAGAACTCGAAAACCCACCACCATCCACCCGGTCAGCCGCAGACAGGGACACTCTTAAAGAGGCGGTGGAGAGACGCAAAGACTCCGCGGGTTCGAATCTCCTGTGCGCTTCGTATGGGAGCCCCACTCATTGAGTGTATATATCTATCTCCTGTGTACTGATCGCACATTCCGGTATTTCTCGAGGTAGGGAGACTTGGAAGAGAAATATTCCTCGCCAGAGATGGGATGGGGACGGCAGCGGGCCGATGGAAGGAGGGGGGGGAAAAAAACATGAAATGGAAACTTTTCTAAGCCGGTGTGATTCGCTACGATAGGAAACCTCTCTTTTTTTTTGGGGAAAAAAAAAGAGACGAAAAAATATATCCCCCCCAGAGGTAAATGTAGCCAAAAACACTTATGAAATCTTTACGGCTACACCTTCTGCACCGAGTCAGAAAATAGCTTAAATTCAGGAACGCTGTAACGTATAAGGTTTGATGAATGTAACGAAATGCTCCCATTTTCAAACTAACCGGCCGCTAGGAGGCTGGGCTGACGAAGCTCCTGATTGGCTAATGGGTTTTCGTCTAGTTGTAGGATGTCGCTGTAGATTTTCTCGATCTCTTTGTTCTTAGACTTGCATTTGGGCTCGGACACGAGGGTTTAAACTGATCATGATATGTGTACTAGTAAACTACATCGTAAGCTAGCCTAGGACTTTCAGAAAAATAGCTTCTGAAATGGTAGGACGCGAAAATAACTCTTGGTTTCCGAGGCGAAACTTGGCAGTCGTCCGAGTTGGCCCCGCCCTTCCCCTCGCCCACCCTCCCGTTAACTCCCGCCTCCCACTGAGTTGCAGACATTGAAAACGGGATCCTTGCAACGAGGCGGTCTCATTCCGTCCTGCCGTTGTCGTGGATTATGGCATACCTTCAGTTTTATTTTTTATCCTGTCATTCCCCTGCACTGAACGCCGCTGGTTTTTGGGCGGGGATGCGAAGGATATTATTTCTCGAAGGTGTGCCATGCTTGAGAAGGCTGCTTACCCGCCTGGATATATATATATTTCCACCCCCAACCCTGATAAAAAGCCTGGGAGAGGTGATCGTTTTATCTTAGAATCATGTCTTCCCTCCCGGGGCATATTGTTGCCGTTGCTGGCTTTATACCTCCACATAATAAGTAGGAATATGGCCATGATCTGAATATATATATATATATATATATATATATATATATATATATATATATATATATATATATATATATATATATATAATATATATATATATATACAGTGGATTATCTTTCCAGCGTGTTTTGGAAATGAGGGAAAAATAATTTGGGTTAGGATTCGACACGGGTTGAAGTTTATAGCTGCGAATTTATGTACGTATATACGCTGATTATTTTATTTTCTTTTTTTTATATTTAATTTCCCCTAAAACCTATATCGAGAGATGAGATTCTTAACTCCCAAAAGCAGGATGATTAATCTCTTGTCATTAGGATCTGGATATGCACAGATCCTAGATATAAAACCATTATGATCATATATATATATATATATATATATATATATATATATATGTATATGTGTGTGTATGTATGTGTGTGTGTGTGTGCGTGTTTGTCGTCCAGAAATGCATATAAGTCGGATTGTTATAAAGAGAACAGGTCTGGGGTTCCCCCCTCCTCCTCCTCATCTTGACCATACACACACCCCCTGAGCTCAGCCTCCTCCCCCTCTCTCTCTCCTGGCGATCCTCACTCGTAAATTAGAGAGCACAGCGGGCTCCACCTGCCATATATATTTCCTGAATGGATCAATATATTCGACGAATGTCTTCATATCGGGGTATATTAAACACAGGCCCTGGGGCCCACCCCTGGATCGTCTATGTGCTATTCCTTTTCGGGGATTATCCATATGTTTGAGGTAACTGCCCCGGGGATCAAAGGCGCCCTTGCCGAGCAGGTGCATCGTCTGAGTGGCCGCCCATCAGGGCCCGCTGCGGTCTGATTGTTCGCTCGGTACAGCTCCTTTCAAGAGTTGGAGGAATGACTTCAATTCTTTTTTTTTTTTGTTTCTTTTCATTTTGTTTCATTCATTATCTTTACACTGAAGTGAGTCTTTCATGTACAGGTATATGCTTTTATTGGTAGATACGGATGGGGTTATACACGGCTAGTGTTTTGATATAGAAGTGCGGATGATATAGGAAGAAGATGAGAGATAATTGACTCGGACGTGCCGTTGAGATGGGTTCAGGAGAGATCATGTGGAGGAGGAGGAGGAGGAAGAGGAGGTGAGACAAGGGGTAGGTGGGGGGCGCGGAAGGTCCAGGATTGAGGAGGTGGGGTAGAGTTGGTGCACGGAATAATAGGGGTGGTGGCGGTGGGTGGGTGGGTGGGTGGTATGGGCATAATTGAGCTGGGTGAGTGAGTAGGGAGGAAGATGTTGGTGGAGAGAGAGAGAGAGAGAGAGAGAGAGAGAGAGAGAGAGAGAGAGAGAGAGAGAGAGAGAGAGAGAGAGAGAGAGGGTATGATGGGGGTTTGGTTGGGGGTAGACGTATGTCCCTCTCAGGGGTAACTTGCGATGGTGGATTTGGTGTCCTTGGCGTGTGGGGGGAGCTGCATGGGCTTAGGAGCCACGACGGATATGGTTGTCGTGTTCTGACAGTGACACACTCTCTCTCTCTCTCTCTCTCTCTCTCTCTCTCTCTCTCTCTCTCTCTCTCTCTCTCTCGTAAAAGACGGTTGATGTTTTTTTTCTATGTTTCAGTACGTTTCGTGAATGTAATGACGATCCGGTCCAACACATGCATAGGTTCACGTATATGTTCTGATACGAGCGTTCAGTTCTTCGTGAATTGGAAAGTATTTTCCTCTTTTAGGACTCGCACACAGTCTTCAAATCAAAAACGCTTGAGACGGAGGAGTCTTTTGTTATCCCTCTCCCCATATCCTCAAACTTGTGCTGTAGGATAATACAGCACTGCATTTCTCCAAGCACCTTTGAGCATATCCCCTTCGGTTGGGACATTGGATTTCTTTCATTCTAAAATTGCAATTAATTAATTTTTTTTTTACCTTCGGACATAAATATCAAAAATGTACAGCTGGCATCAAGCAGATTGACAATTACAGTCCCCCCTCGAAAGTTTAGGACTACTTCGAACGTCAGAACGTCAGATAAACACATTCGTTCGCGTTTACACTGTGAGCTTCAAGAGTACTCGACAGACCTGCGATATATCTCCCTCTACCTCGCCTCCTGTGCCTTGGCAATTAGATGCTTATCCCGTATCCCAGTCCCATCCCCCTGCCGCCCTCCTCCTCCTCCCCCTTGTTAATGAGGAGTGAGTGATGTGTGTTACTGGGCACCATGGTCAGGGGAGGCTCTAGAGTGACCCGTCCTGAATAATTGCATCGACCCCCTCCTGTTTATGGTCAGGAGGCTGTAGACGTGAGGGAAGTGATGTGAAAGATGCAACGTATACTTTTCTGTGTGAGTTCTTCTTTAAGGGTTTGAGTAACGAAGTGGAAAACGGGTATATAGGTATTATATATATATATATATATATATATATATATATATATATATATATATATGGTACTTGTTAAGGCACTAGGTTAGGGTAGGTATCTGTAACATAATAAAGTTTCAGTAAAGGTCATTTCATAATCCCTTTGGCTCCTTGTCTCTTCTCTCTGCCCTCTTTCCATGCCAGGTTTTCTCTCTATTTCTCGTCTTCATCTTCTCAATATTGCTTCGCCTATTGGTTATTCTCTTCAGCTTCCGTTCACACTGTCTATTGTTTACTTCCTTTCTTCCTATTCTTTTTTTCATTCACTTTTTTTACGCTTTTCCCCCACATCTCTCCATCTTTCTCCATCTCCTTCACGCCATTTTCCACTCTCCCCCCCACTCTCTCTCTCTCTCTCTCTCTCTCTCTCTCTCTCTCTCTCTCTCTCTCTCTCTCTCTCTCTGTTTCTCCTTCTATCCTCCCCGGATCTGACAGAACCATCATCGCTCTCCTCCATCCTCTTTCCCTTCACTCCTCCCTTAAAAAATATTTTTCCCTCCCAGACCCTTCCCTTCACCCGTAACCTCCTGCCCCACACATGACCACCTCCCACCCACTCCCCTACACATCCTCCTCCTCCTCCTCCTCCTCCTCCTCCTCCTCCTCCTCCTCCTCCTTCTCCTCCCCCCCTCCTTCCCCCGACCACCCACGTAAGGAGCAATGGCTCGAGTCGAACTTCGAAGTTGGAGGGTTGGTTGTTGGTGGTGGTGGTAGGCGGGGGGTGATGTCTACACAGTGGATGACACCCCCTATCTCCACCTTCCCCATCCCTACCCCTTTCGAAGGTCCAAGAGTTACGAATTTACGAACGTTACGAATTTACGAACCTGCCCTCCTGAAACCCCATACAATGGACGGTCTTGAGGTACAGACCATGACTGGCTGTTCTTACTTCTGCTGCTGCTACCTTAGTGGGGGGTCTTAATTATGAATAATACAGGCTTACGGCAAACCCCTCCCCCCCTTACGCGCGCGTAAGAGAGAGAGAGAGAGAGAGAGAGAGAGAGAGAAAGAGAGAGAGAGAGAGAGAGTATTTTCAGAAACGTTGGTCCAATTGCCGCCGCCGGGTCGTTTCTGCCAGTGTGGCCGAGGTGTCTCTTTACCTCCTTTCAGCAGAGAGAGAGAGAGAGAGAGAGAGAGAGAGAGAGAGAGAGAGAGAGAGGGAGAGAGAGGGAGAGAGAGACTCACCCACCCCCCACAAAACGTCTGGCACTAATTACATTAGCACCTCGTCGCCTCGGTGGCTCTTATCGTAAATGTAATTTGATATCGTTCTGCTTCACTTTACTTTCACGCATTTGTTGATTACTTTCTCCACCCACCGCCCCCCTCCCTCTCCCGTCTCTCTCTCTCTCTCTCTCTCTCTCTCTCTCTCTCTCTCTCTCTCTCTCTCTCTCTCTCTCTCTCTCTCTCTCTCTCTCTCTCTCTCTCTCTGTGGAATGGAACCAGTTAATGCAAGTGGTTCCCGTGTCAGAGCGGCATTAACTGTCCCACTCCGTTCCTGCCATCCCAGTACACACACACACACACACACACACACACACACACACACACACACACACACACACACACACACCTCACAGTATTACAGTAATAAGAAATGAGAGCGAGTAATGTTTTTTTATACACCAACACATATTTGTTGCTGTAGCGATAAACCCGCAAGATCTCTTTCGTCTCTCTCTCTCTCTCTCTCTCTCTCTCTCTCTCTCTCTCTCTCTCTCTCTCTCTCTCTCTCTCTCGTTCTTTCTCTCTCTCTCTTTTTCTCTCTCTCTCTCTGTGTCGTTGGGGAGATAGAGAAAAAAGGAGCAAATGAAATATATATATATATATATTTTCCCTGGGGATAGGGGAGAAAGAATACTTCCCACGTATTCCCTGCGTGTCGTAGAAGGCGACTAAAAGGGAAGGGAGCGGGGGTCTGGAAATCCTCCCCTCTCGTTTTATTTTTTTTTTAATTTTCCAAAAGAAGGAACAGAGAAGAGGGCCAGGTGAGGATATTCCCTCAAAGGCCCAGTCCTCTGTTCTTAACGCTACCTCGCTATCGCGGGAAATGGCGAATAGTATGAAAAAAAAAAAAAAAATATATATATATATATATATATATATATATATATATATATATATATATATATATATATATATGTATATATATATATATATATATATATATATATATATATATATATATATATATATATATATATATATATATATATATTATTTTTTTTAGTGGTGCCGTCAGGATGTGGGGAGAATGGGGAGAAAGGGGGTGGGGGAGGATATATATATATCCCCTTTGTTACGTTCATTGTTTGGTTACAACCCTCGGCCAACACTGCTGCTGCTGCGGATATGACTCGGGGAAAAAAAAGGAGGAAAAAAAAGAAAGTCTTTGATGTATCTCGAAATTTAAAGGAGGAGGGGGGCAATGGGAATTAAGGGGGAAAAAATGATGAGGATTTTGAGGATTATTATTTTCCATGATTATTTGAACTTATTCGACTAGTCTCTGTCTCTGTCTCTCTCTCTCTCTCTCTCTCTCTCTCTCTCTCTCTCTCTCTCTCTCTCTCTCTCTCTCTCTCTCTCCTTCCTCCATTCTCTCTTTCCCACCATGTTCTCTCGGGCAATGTATTGATACTGCGTACGTGCGCCGTTTTCAAGTTTTCATCAAGATGATTGGTTCTGGAGTCGGCTGTGGATTGGCTAATCCTCCCAGAAGACACCCACGTCATCATCCACAAGGGAGAAGGGAAGGAGGGGTCCCTCCTCTCTGCTGCTGCTGCTTATACGAAAATCTATGATATAGGGAAATGAATATATATATATATATATATATATATATATATATATATATATATATATATATATATATATATATAAACATTTCTCACTCATAGCACACGTAGAAGCCCAAAGCCCTCTATATACTAAAGCTCTTGACGATCGCATTATATGATACTCCCATAATCGAATTGTGACGTTTGAAAAAGATTAACACACACACACACACACACACACACACACACACACACACACACACACAGTGACACCGAGGAAAAAAAAAAGATAACTAACGCCGAGGAAATATTATAAAGAACTTCAATTTTTTTTTTTAACCACCAGAATTACCATCAGAAAGAGTGGGGGGGGGGAATGGGGGGAAGGGGGGAAACTACACCATCTTTCGTGTGGGTAACGTAAGGTCCATAGATATTGTAGGCTCGTATGGATTCCCGCAATCATCATTTCTCCTGCAGCCCTTGTGGTCATGGAGGCTTTTAACAGAGGGGAGGAGGGGATGGGGGAATCCTCCCTTCCCCTCCTCCCCCTTAAATGTCATGACGAGGGGTGGGCCTCCCTCCCTCCCCTCACTCCCCTCGTTGTCTTTATTTATTCCATGCACTTCGTGTGTACTCCGGCGCGCCTTATACTCAGCCAATCATAATATATTTGAGGAATATATGACTTGGCGAGTCTGAATCTAGAAGCCAGCGAGCCTAGCCTGCCAGGACGAGACTCGTTGCTCGTGTCCAGGGGGAGAGGTGGGGGGGGGGGGGAGAAGAAGGAGACTCTCTCTCTCTCGTATTTATTTTCCCTCGCCAGCAGAAAAACTCTAGAATTTTCTCTTTTTCCTCTTTTTTTTTTTTTTTGGCTCTCCGAGACCACAGAAGAGGAGGAAGGGTTGCAAGATTTACTTTCTTTCTTTTTTTCCCCGAGAGTTGTTTGAGTCTTTGCCTTATTCTTCGATTAAATGGCGCCCTTTTTTCTTTTTCCTCTGATTTTATTCGGTAAGGAGTACAACCACCCACCCACCCCCATCACATTTTCTTTTCTTGAAGTTCATCTCTCGACTTCGTTCCCTTCGTCAGTGTATTCGGAGATTCTTTACAATGACAGTCTTTTACTCTTTGGAGGGAGGGAGGTGGAAACCCACCCCCCTTTTTCCGACAACAAGAAAAAAAAATGCCGTCCATTCTTCTCCGTTGGATATTCTTCGTGTTTTCGGGAAACGGCCGAAAGCGCCCCATTTCACCCCCCCTCCCCCCTTTCTCCGGACGTTCTCCAAACGTCTTTCTTTTCACGAAATCTTTTTACCCCTTTTCGTTGGCTATGAGAACTCTTTGGTTTTTTCTCTTTTGTATATATATATATATATATATATATATATATATATATATATATATATATATATATATATATATATATATATATACACTCATTTCTGAGTAGTAACTAAGATCAATGGTATTTCGGTGTATATATGTGTTTAGAGTTTTCGATTGATATTGGAAAAATACTTCAATTTTCACTTTACAGTGAAGATGGCATAAAAAAGTGTGAATAATCTTGTAATTCAATTTTTTTTTCTCTCCATATTTCATGTTCTTTCGGCTTCATTTACTCACACTTCACTTTCATTCGTCACGAAGGAGCTCCCTCCCCCTTCTCCCAAGTCATATCTTCCAGGCCGTGAATCCAGGGACTCTTCAAACGTCCCCTCGCTTGTTATTCTGTTCCATGGTCTCTCGTTCCCTCACCCTCGCTGCTCGAGACGCCCCGAGACCTCACCCACATTCTCTGTGTTTCCAGACTCCAGTCTTTCCAGCTCCCTCATTTCTCCGCCACAATCTTTTTCTAAGATTGTTGCTCCCCTTCCAGCCCTCCCATCTCTGCAGCGATCCTTCCAGCCCTGGCTTTATTCTTACGCTCTTATCCATGGGACAACTTCCATACTTCCAGGATTGAAGTATTTCTAGGACTCTCTCTCTCTCTCCCCCTCCTCAGCATTTGTGTGTCCTTCCAGCATCCTCGTTACTCCAGCACCACCAACTCTCCAGCCATGTATTCAACCCTCCTCACTTTTTAAATTATTTGTTCCATCTATTCATAACACGAATCCTTACTAAAGATTTCTTGGCATCTCCCTCATCATCTGAACATTCCTCATCTTTCGTATAATCCCATTAGCATGTCAGGTATCATCTTTGTTCATTCCTGTCCTCCCGACACTGCCATTCTTTCAGGACTCTCGGCTTTCCAGACCTGATACCGTCTCATCCCTCTTACAGATCCAGCTAACTCTTCTTTCCTGTAATCACATCTCTCCAGCTCTCTCATTCATCTTCTCTTGGATTTTAGACTCTGCCAATTACACCCCCCTTTCCCCTTGCGATGCCATTTTACCTTTGGTGAGGCCCCCCCCTTTTTTTTTTTCAGAAATACCATGTTCCACAGTTGCTATCCTTAATAGCACACCTATTCTTCCAAAAGGGCTTCCATCCTTCCGGCGCATCCCTTCTTCCAGCACTGCCTTTCTTCCAGCACTCCCATTTTCTATTCTCCGCTCCAGACCACGCAGGAAAGGGAGAGTAATTTTGCTGGGAAGACCTGAGGCTGACTTCCAAAAAATGTTGGAGGGATGTGGGGGGGGGGGGGGGGTGACTGATGGAAACTGGCAAATTTTTTTTCTCCGATTCATTCCGCTCCAGCGACAGTGCCTCGAAACCTTTTTTTTTTTTCTTTAGAAATTTCCAGGCTACGGCCTAATGCGTCTACCATCTCCCCCCCCCTCCCCTCATCTCCCTCCCACACCCTCGTTCTGGATCCCTCTGCTCCCTCTCCCTCTCCCCTTGCAGCCTCTTCTCTGTTGTCACATATTGCTGAAAATGTTTTTTCTTTTCCCTTACTTTCCCTTGGTGGTGTTCAGTTGTGAGTCTGTCCCACACACTCTCTCCGTATCATCGCACATTCGTGTGCGTATGCGTTCTTCCTTCCTCCCCCATCCAACCCATCATTTCCAAGTTCTCCTTCAGGCAGCTCTTGACCCTCCCTGGTTTGAAGTCGTCTACAGATTTATCTTTTGTCTCCCTTCTTTTGCTCCGTCTCTTTACGTTATCTCCTAGAGAAATGCTGCAAAAGATATCTCGATCGTTTCATTTCTCTGAAGCGTGCATTCCCCCTCCGTATTACCTTTTACTGTTTTTCCCATATTTTTTTGTCTCTCTCCTCTGTGGTGTTTTGTTCTCGTTTACCATTCCCCCTTTTCACTTTTTTCCTCTGTGTTCGTCATAGTACTAATCCCTGTCCATACTTTCTCCTCCTTTATTATCCTCCTGTGCTTTCCACTCCTCTAACCAATCGTTCCTGCCACTATCCCCTGATTGGATCCACGTGCCACCCCTCCTCCTGATTGAACCCACTTACCATCTCCACTGATTGGCCCCACCTGCTGTATACTCTGATTGCCCCCTCACTAACCATCTCCCCTGATTGCCCTAACCATCGACCTTCACGCCTTTGGTTTGGTGAGTCCAAATTGGACGTTTGACCTATGATAGAAGGCCAGGCCACTTGTATTTTCATTTCTTAATTTCAAAATTACTACCATGGAATCATGATGTAAAATAGACTAGATTATCCTTCATTAAGTCAATCATTTCCTCCTGATTAACGTGATTGTTGTCTGTTTTATCATTATGATCATGATATTGATACGAGCTATCATGCTAATTAGAGAAGATCAAGCATCTCTTATTAGACTGTTATCTCGCACACAGCACCGATCTCGTTTATCATGCACAGAGGTAAGCACAGTCATGTTATCTTGCCCATGATATTCAATTTGGTTATCTTGAAGATAAGCTATCCTAAACCTAACCACCAGTTTGATCATGTTGAACAAAGTGGCGCATTAATTTGCTTTTAACTCCCAGTCAGAGTTTCTGGACCAACAGTTCCCAATCATGCTATCTCGTATATAACACCCAGTTTGGTTATCATGCGAGAAAGGTAAATCTTTGACACCTTTAACGCGTAATGTACACTCTCTCCAGTCATTATTCAGCGTGAAACTAATGTACCGGTTCTGGTCACTGTTCGAAAGGGCATCCGAACCAGCTATCCCGTTCTATCCAGATGAGCTGTCCCTGCCCTATCTCGTCTCGTTGTCGAGCCAGTGCTATTCCTCTTGACCCCGCACGTGATGCGTCATCTAGTACCCATAACTGATAACTGTATTATCGAAGCTGGTTATCCTACGTCGACCCCGAACGTCCTCCCCGGCAGAACCTGTCTTCTTTGGCAAAAGCTCTTCTTCGAGGCATCCAATCTAGCCAGCTATCCAATCTCGTTATCTCGCATTTATGCTATCCTGGCCTCATTCCTCCCTTCACCCTCCTCCCGCCCGCCTCATCTTGCAACCCTCTCCACACACCCCGTGCCATTGTCTGTCGCCCCCCGTCGGTCTTCGCCGTCCCGGCTGATAATGCTTGAAGTTCGTGTCCATTTCCACCAGCGCTTCGCCCTTAATGCTTTGGTGATCTCCATGTGTCCCTTCCCTTTCCTTTTCGCCCTTCTTCCTTGTTATCTTTCGTAAGTCTCTCGTTTTCATCCTTTCACCGATTCCTTCTCTTTCTTAACCTCCGGATTTCAAAAGATATCGCCTACGTTTGCTTTTTCGGTCTGTTTTGTAATTTTTGTTTTCTATTCTTGCACAGATTGCATTTGAGTCACTGTTACTCCCTGGATGGTCCTCCTACCCCACTAATCTGCGAGTTTCATATCTCATTCACCATCACAAACAGCCTCGAAGGGACCCAGTGGTCTGTCTGTTGCTGTTTGAATTCCTTTTTATACCTTTGAGTATTACCCCTTTTGGATTACGCATTTCAGCAGAAAATATAAGAAGTTAGAAAAATAAATAAATGAATAGGTGAAGTGATTCTGATGAATTTTATACGAGATAAACTTCTGAAATGTAGATTATGATAATTGCACTCCAGGCAGGAGCAGGGGAACGAGAAGACATTTTACTCTATTCCTTTCTGTTCATTAACAGTGGTACAACTTCGACGAAAATACTTTCTCGGTCCCCTTGTGACCTCTTGCAGGCGTAGCCCGGTAACACCTATATATATATATATATATATATATATATATATATATATATATATATATATATATATATATATATATATATACGCACATCAATGTGACCTGACCGCAGTGTACATATATAGTTTCTTTTTCTTTACTTATTCATGAACTTCTTGCCTTGCCGTTTTGTATTCGGGAAGGGGGAGAAAAAAACAAAAAACAAAAAGAAACATATTCTCGAAGAATTCAAGAGCATTAAGGGATAGAAGTCCCACAGTACCTGTGAATTTATTAGAGTTCGTCAGATGCCTTATTTTTTTTTTTTTTACTAGGTTTCGTCCGGGTCAAACGTTCTCTTGGCATGGGCGCCTTCTACCTCAGTGAGAGAAAGGGCCTGTAGTGGTTTTGTGTGGTGGTGTGGTATGGAGTGGCGTGGGGTTTTGGGCGTTGTGGCTGAGGATTGGATTGGGAGCGGACGAGGGAAAATATATTCTAAACGGATTCTTCGTCTTGTTTATTTGAAGATCCACCTGACAGCCAGAGGTCCAAAAATTTGGACAAGAATGCCGAAGGTGGTTTCAACTTGCTGTTTCAGAATACCAGCCCCTTTTTTTTTCTTTCTTTTTCCTCGGCGTTCTACATTCTTTAAGGAGAAAGGAGCATCGTAGAGTAATTTGCACTAAGCGGGTGTAAGAAATTCCACGCCGGTGATTTTACGTCATCGAACATGTTTGGCGACATGTTTTCGCCGACTTATTGATCCAGTTGCCGTCGAGGAAGAAATGAAAAGGAATTGATAGAGATCAGGAAGCGATAAAGTTTCATTTTCGTACGATAGTGTAAAGTTCATTTTAGTACGATTGTGTGAAGTTCATTTTAGTACGACAGTGAAAAGTTCATTTTAGTACGATTGTGTGAAGTTCATTTTAGTACGATTGTGTAAAGTTTCATTTTCGTACGATCGTGTAAAGTTTAATTTTCGTACAAGACTTCAAAGAAAAAAAAAAGTGGCGAATGACATCTATTCGAGTAGATTTATCAAATTGACTTAATTTATGATAAAAGGTTTTGACGGGAGATCCGGCCAGTATAGGTAGCCAAGGCTTGATGCACAGGGTTCCAGGGGATAGTGAAGGATGCAGACACGGGATTGAGGGAGCGAGAGATCCCTGGTCACCAGGAGACAGTGGGACTATCCACTGGGGATATGATGAAGACGAGGGTTGAAGGAAGGGTAGATGAACTTTTGGCCACTTGGGAGTAGGGTGAATCTGACCACTGGGGTGAATCTGACCACTGGGGTGAATCTGACCACTGGGGAGAATCTGACCACTGGGGAGAATCTGACCCCTGGGGAGAATCTGTCCGCCTGGGGTGAATCCAGCCACTTGGGAGGGACAGAGTCGATGACTTGGGAGAGAGTGTGGCCCCCCGAGGACGACTCGACAAGTTAATATTTGCAGAGGACACGACTCGTATCAGTCTCTCTCTCTCTCTCTCTCTCTCTCTCTCTCTCTCTCTCTCTCTCTCTCTCTCTCTCTCTCTCTCTCTCTCCCTCTCTCTCTCGCTCAATACGAACGTAAACACACTCGACAGTGTCTTATCAAGTGTCATGTTGAAAGACGGACACCCACACCTAAACACACACACACACACACACACACACACACACACACACACACACACACAGCACTGTCGGACGAGATTGGGGGAGAGGGGTGGGTGGAGGATGACGCCAACCTATCTTTAATCCAAACATTTTTTTTTTCTTTTTGCCTCTCCCTGCCGCCACCCAGCCTGCCACCACCACCAGCCGATTGCACACCCTCCCCAGTTCGGATATCGGCTCCTCCGGATACAAATGCGACTCATTTGTATTCTGGGTGGAATGTGTGAATATGCCGAGGGAGGGAGGGTGGTTAGGGTGGAGAGAGAGAGAGGATGGATGGAGAGAAGGGGAGGGAGGGAGGGAGGGAGGGGAAAGGAGGTGACTGACGTAATGTTTTCGGGTGGAGGAGAAGAGAAATGGATGAAGAGGTGAAACTGAAGATGGGAAGGAGAGACGTGGCTATATGAAAAAAAAAAAGGGGGGAGGAGGAGGAGGAGGAGGAGTGAGACTCGAAGAACAAGGTGATAACGCAGAGAGAGAGAGAGAGAGAGAGAGAGAGAGAGAGAGAGAGAGAGAGAGAGAGAGAGAGAGAGAGAGAGGCTTCGGTGTTGGAGGGACGCGACAGAATGTTAACTTGTTCTTTTTTTTTTCTCTCTCTCTCTCTCCAGGGGAAGTTTTTCGTTAGAGGTCGCTGTCCTGCGACATTTTTTTTCCCTCTCTTCTTCTTCAGTTGGGAATGTGGCGCTGGTGAGTAGGGATGGGGGAGTGGGAAGAGGGGAGATGGGGGATAGTGGGAGGAGGAGGAGGAGGGGGGGCGAGAGACAGGTGCATCCAAGTGTCAAGATATTGATTCATCTTTTTTTTCTTTTTGTTTCGTCTTGTGCAGTTGACGTTTAATGCATTTTGCACAGAACTTGAGGGACAGTATTGTGTGTGTGTGTGTGTGTGTGTGTGTGTGTGTGTGTGTGTGTGTGTGTGTGGAATGATGGGGATTGCATCGACGTACAAGGGGACCGAGACAAAGTGCCAAGTTTAGTGAAGTGTGTGTTCTGGGCCAAGATTTAGTGGAGTGTGTTCTGGGGGCCCGAGCTAAGCAGTGGAAATCCTTCTGGGCCATGACAAATTATGGTGTGTGTTCTGTGCCAAAGAACATAAGAAAATCTTGAATATACCTGAAACATTTTGATAGGGAAACTGGTGGGAATGAGAAGGTAAAGACAAAGAGGGTAAATCCAAGAAGGATGTAGTGTGATGTTGATGAATTACTTATCTCAGGGTTGTGATACCCGGTTGTGGCAGCACAACGTAAAATTTAGATTCTTTTTTTTAATTTGTTAGATTTTTAAACGCGAAAATGTAGAAATATGAAGGTCTTAAAGCTGCTTTGGTCATTTTGCATTTAAGAGATATGGCATCCTACTACTTTTGAGTTTATACTTAATTGAAAAAGATATGAAGATTATTGCTTAACTTCACGACTATTTTGTAAAGGCATAATAAGCAGTTGGTTATACACGTCTTGGCGTACAAATGGTTGTAACCATTCCTCATATGAATGTAAAATTGCTTTTGAGTTTTTCTCAGAAAATTTTAAACATGTATCGCAAGAGAGGAGAAAATGCCTTTCCTCAAACACCGGGAAAAAAAGAGCAATAGCCTTTGGCCATTACATTTCCATTTACAAACCTCTTGACGAGGAGTTACTTTTAAGAGACGCCAGGTAAAATGGCTTTTAATTATAGGGGAAGGGGGAACCTCTCTCTCTCTCTCTCTCTCTCTCTCTCTCTCTCTCTCTCTCTCTCTCTCTCTCTGCCGACCACCTCTTGTATATCTTTATAACTTAATCACGAGGGGCTTCTTCGGACCTGCCGTGTACTGGAAGAAGGAATAGCCCATTCAGCAACCTCTCCCCGCCCCCCCCAAAACCACCACTACCACCACCACCCAGTTACCCTATCCCCCCCCCCTCATTCCTCCGGCATCCGAATTTCACCTGTATCATAATTTCCCCAGAATGTGCAGCGTGCCACATAAGGTCGGGAAAATATCGGCGGTGGTCAGGACTCCCTGGCTGGTCGAAACTCGTGTGTGTGTGTGTGTGTGTGTGTGTGTGTGTGTGTGTGTGTGTGTGTTTAGGTAGATTTCGTAATGAGGGTGAATATTAATGAAGATGGAGCATAGTACTTGTAGATGTCTTTCTTTCTTCGTAATGCATAAGGTTATATATATATATATATATATATATATCATGTTGAAGGTAATGAAATAATGATAAAAACTAATGATGATAACGATAATGAGATAGATAATAGACACCAGAAAGTGTTTAACCTTATGCAATCAAATTATACAACAGCACCATTGAGTACTTCTTGTATTACTGTTATTGATACTAATCCGACGTCTTTTGGTAACATTGCCATAGCATCGTAAAAACGTAAGATCACTTGACATTTTAACCTTTTAACCCATACAGTTCAGTATTTCAGGCTGAAGAAGATAAGTTCAGAAGTACTGAAATGGTCAAAAATATATATATATATATATATATATATATATATATATATATATATATATATATATATATATATATATATATATATATATATATGTAAGGTGTATTTTAGTTGATATTGATCAAAGTACAGCAACCTGCTCGACCCGTGCGGGTGTGAATGAACTGAATTCTTGGTTCTGAATGTCTCGTTGAACTGGTTTTTGTCGAGCCTGAATCTGAGTGGCCGAGTGTTGCGATGGCCTGGACCAGCAGAGAGAGAGAGAGAGAGAGAGAGAGAGAGAGAGAGAGAGAGAGAGAGAGTCCGACAGGGCTGGAAGCCCTCGTGGATCGTGTGTTTGGCTGAGATTAAACGTTCTTTTATTCGACTTTTTTTTTTCCTTCTCCTCTGCATCACTTGTTGTTATCCTCTTTTCTTTTCAATCAAGATTTTAAAAGCTATTTATAAGAAACCAGTCCAGCTCCTGGTTTCTTCAGAGATGCAGTAGGAAGGGGGAAAAAAAAAGAAGGATTGCTTCAGGGAGAGTCTCCTGGTCTCAAAAGCCATTGTATGATTAATTCTATTTGGATATTCTTCCTCCTCCTTTTCCTCCTCCTCCTCATCATCATCTTTTGTCTGCCTTGAAATATGTTTGACACTCTCGATTCTCGCCAGTTACATACACACAGCCGTCTATTTACTTGGGGGGGGTTTAACAGGCCAAACTTGTTCTCACCACTTGGAATGTGTGAGTGTAAAGATTGCTTTTTCTGATTACGTTAACATTTAGTGCGTATTCGGTTGTATCATGGTAGTATACCAGCCCTCTTTGAAAGACATCGTTGGATATAGACAGATAGGCAGACAGAATGACAGATAGATGGGTAAATGTATAGATCCATCAACATAAGTTGGGTAGTAGACTTCTAGACAGATAGAATGACAGATAAATGGGTAAATGTATAGATCTATCAACATATGTTGGGTAGTAGACTTCTAGACAGATAGCTGGGTAAATGTATAGATCCATCAACATATGTTGGGCAGTAGACTTCTGCCTCTATTGGTCATCAATTGATACAATCGGAAACACCCCCTCACCCCTCCAAAAAAATTGAAGTTACGCACACACGTACGTTTCTGCCATGCCCTTTTATTCTGGGTCGAACAGTTTGCTTTTGGCCAAAATCCAGCCTCCCCTCCCCGTTCCCATCCTGTGTGTGTGTGTGTGTGTACAGCTATTCCTATGCTAAACTGATGACCGGGCAGGCAAGAGAGTTTCCCCCCAAAACGCGGCTTTCCCTCCTATATATATATTAGGATTCCAAAAACAGGGGGTTGAATGGAATCCCAACTCCACCCGTCCCCCCACCCAAAAAAAAGAAGTAAAAAATCCATATCTACTCTTGGAAATACGATCACTCTCTCTCAAAAAAAAAAAAAAAAAAAATTAAATAGCCCTGTTTTGGGGGGCGGCAGGTGTAGCCGAGCGTATGCATTTACAAGGGAATGTAGGATGAATCATCCGGACTCGAAATTACATTCTGGGTTTGCCTGTTATTCGCCAGGGGTCGCTGAGTAAGGGGGAGGGAAAAAGAAGAGGAGAGGTTCTTGTATTGATGGCCATTTACGTTCGTTTCTGAATATTGGCCTCACTCTAGTTCACCTCTACCTCCTCCCCCTCAGTTTTTTTCTACCCCTTCCGTTTACAGGCGAGGGTGGCTTGTGTTATGGCTGTGAAATTGAGGTCATGAAGATGTTTCATGTGTATGTGTGTGTGTGTACTTGTGCAAACAATATAAGTGTCTGAGTCATTTAGATTATTCTTAATCTTATAGTGAATTGGTCTCCTTTATTGGGTCATACGCAAGCATTGAATGATTTCTTTTCTTCGTAAATGTAACACTTGAGTACCCGGGTTCGATTCTGGAGGTGCCTTGTGGAAATAGTTCACATCATATACCATGCGTGCATTGCAGGTTTGAGAGATATAACGTAAAGTCTTATTCTAACCCAACGGATTTAACGTAAATTCTTGTAAATCGAAGTATTTAGACATTTCTGAATTTTCTCTTTGTGTCTATACTTTATTAAGATAACCTGAACTGATTGGCTAGAGAAGCAGGTAGATAGAGACGTGGGCTCTGTTACCTTCCTGTTCTATTATTCATCTGTTTTCCCCCCTCAGCTTTTTCTTGCTCACCGCACGCCTAAAGATGCGCCCTCCCCAGAGAACCCTCTTAGTGTCTTCAGCTCCCCGAGATTCATCCCACAGTCTGTTATTCATCCCTCCTGATTCGTTGGTTCTTTGAGGATTTTGGATATTCGTAGCTTTATCTCCATCCAGCTTACAAGTACACAAACACCTCAAACGATGGTGATATACTTCTTGATTGAAACAAATGAGTCTTTTGGGCATCAAGAATATTAGTTTAACAAAAGATTCCTCTAGACATCAAAGATTTGTAAGAGAAGATATTCCTTTAGACATTGAAAATAGAGATATAAATGTTATCCTGCTTTTCCAAGCTGTCGCAAGACCAGACATAGTGACTGAGACACAGTGCTTCACTTGCGATAGATTGGAAAAAAAAAACGAAACAATTTTATCAATTATATTCTATAATGTGAGAAAGAATCTTGTTCTTTAGATAAGTATATCATGACAGCTTCAGGTATTTCTGTAGTTATGATGACCATTTTTATCATGCCAAGTTGGCCATATCAAGGGAATTATGTGGCAAATCTCATCAAAGTGTATTCACCCTTATAGAACCCATTAAGATACTTGTATAAGACTCTGATTATAGTACAAATGGTGTCTATACCAAGTATATTGATTTCTAGTGGTTCATTCTGTCAAGAAGAATATCAGTTATTGTAGTTAACATGATAAGGAATTAAGAACGTAAAGAAAACAAAGAGCAGCGATAGACAAGGGTTGGAATTTAGTTATGAACATTTCATTCGCAGTGGAAGTGAAAATAGACTGTGAAGGGAAGAGCTGTATGTGCTTTGGCCCTTGGAAGCACAACGTACCTGTGATATAACACAGTCCAATGTGATGGGGAGGGGGGATGTTTTTAGAAGGAAGAGCTGTTACATAGAGAATAAAGGAAGCATCCAGTGTTCCGCAGCGCACCTCACTCGCTGAAGATTCAGGGTAGGAGAAAACGGGAAATAGGTGTTTGCTATGAAATCATCTTGGAAGGTGGGGAGGGGTGGTGAAGACCTCACATTCACCTGCCATGAATGGTTCTTATGTATACGCGGAAGGGAGAAATGGCAGCACGAGCACGAGACACTAATAGAAGGAAATGGGGGAAAAAAAAGAAGTGAAGAAGAAAATAACATATCTGCCGTTAAGGATGTAAAGATAAACAAAGGATTTAATAAAAACCGGAATGACAGCTTGGGTTTGCGGACGACTTCCTGCCAACGTGCAAGATCCTAAAATAAAGCGAATCGCTCGTAAAACGCGAGAGGAAAACCGTAAGAATAATGTCTGGCACCTCGTTACACAACTCTATGCAGTTACGTAAAAGACCTTTAAGTAAATAGGCGGTCAGTAGACCACAAGAGTCAATAGCTACGAGGGCAAAGTGGGTTCAAATAGGAAATAAAATCAACGAATATGAGGCATATATCACGAAGAACATCGGAATCACCATAACCCTGCAATGAAACTGCCATAAAGTAACTCTTTAAGTCATGAAAACTGTGCTAAAGTGTTTTATTATCATCTGGGCAGTTGGGTCGAGATCTGCCCTTGACTGATGACACACATGATTCGAGTTGCGGGGCTTGTGCTCCTCTGTTTGTGAGACTTAGCCGGGAATGGAGTGTTTACCTCCTCATTCATAGTTCTGCCTCGAAATTAACGAACGCTACAATTATCTAGTCTTAATTAAACGTAATATTTTTTTTTCTTGAATGTTTGTAATGACTGGACCACATTTATGATGCTAAGTAAGAAATCTATAAATGATTCCTGCATTAGGAAATGGTTAAATAGAGCCAAATATATATATATATATATATATATATATATATATATATATATATATATATATATATATATATATATATATATATATATATATATCAGATGTATAAAATGTTCCATAAAGATGCATATGTCTTGATATCTTCCATTTATTTGCAAATTAGCTTTTACCACAGTTTTTAGGTTGATTCCTGTGGTAAGAATATGTTAATTGGTTGGAAATATTCTGACGTCTTAATCCACTCAGTCCAGAACTGGAATATTATGTAAAAGAATAATTTAATTTAAAAAGATTATTTAGACAATTCAAATAAGAATTTTCATTTGCTTTCATATATGTAATTAGGATAATATAATTGTTATGTAAGTATTAAAGCGTTTTTTTCGTTTCATAATGCCATTAAAACAATTTTGATAATAATGTGTATCGTAAATCCAACAGTGAAAACTTAATCACTTATGAAAAAGGTTTGTTTGAAATGGATGAGAACTGTCTTATAGTTACCACGTGGAAAAGAATTCTAATTTCGAATCTTACCTGATATTCAGTAAATGAAAATTGAAATGAGATTCAGTAAAAAGAACTTTTAAGAAAAATTGAAGCAAACATTAAAACGAAAATGCTGACATATCTGGAAAATCCAGTTTGGTTGCTAACAAGCAACAAAATCTGATTATTGTTCTTGATGCAGTAAATTCAACATTAAAAACTTGACCAAACTCGTCCATTCAAAAGAAACAGCTTGGGTGGAAAATATAACCTGGGCGCTGGAAATAAAGAAGTTTAATTCTCACTCATATCTAAATACATTAGATTTCATATCAGAAATTTAGACAAAATAAATATTAATGTATACGGGATCAGAAATTAAAATTAGATAAATAATATATACGGGAAATTTAATCTGGTTGCAACAAACAATTAGAATTGTATTCAGAATCACATCTTGAACGGTGTAAGGGATGCAGTATTTGAAAAAAAAAAAAACTAATCTAAACAAATCTCTAATGAAAACGGAATATTAGCATGTATGGAAGATGTGATCCTGGTCGCCACGCCGACGCTGGCGGGGGGGAGACGTCCTTCGGCCGACAGCAGGTCGAGAACGGTCTCGGGCAAAGCCAGTCTGGTGGAGACTTCCAAGTCTCGTGTATACCTTACCGTCAAATTTCTCGTAAAAGAAACAGCTGTTCCGCGCGGGGCGTTGAACACATACCACAGACTATATGGAGTCGATGAGGGGGAGGAGGGGGGAAGAAGAGGAGATGGTGGGCGGTTGGTTCCTCCTTTCGTTAATCTTGATTGTAAGACGTCTCGCGTTGCCCGAAAGGGTATAAAATTTGCATAAAATTGATGCGCGTAGCGCACCGATTTTTCCTTTTGACACCCTCCCTCCCTCCCTCCGGCACACACACGCTGGCTGGTTTCCACAAGGCTCTGAACAGACTAACCCAAGCTTGGGATATGCTCTTCTTAGAGGCCTACAATATCATAAAACCCATATTTTTTTTCCTACCCCCCGTCCATAGGCTTGGAGTAATTCGCACGGCCCGCTGTGGCCCTAATTTGCATGGTACCGTGAGACGACACGGATATGTACGTTGTAACATACATTTTTCTCGTAGGTTTCTCGACGGTGAAATGATACAGGGATGTTTTTCAGGACGTGCATTGCTTAAAGATGCGAGAGAAGCTATATTTCTAAGCAAGGTGTAGATGCTGGCGCGGTGTATGCAAATAAATTTGAATATTCATAAAAAAAAGAGTTCAGGGAAAGGTGGTTAAGGCCATAAATATTTTTTTTTTTTCCCTTCCTTCATGTCTTGAGAAGCAGGTAACCGAACTGACGTGCCAGTAATGTTCCCTCCATCTTCCCGTTGGTAGAAAAAGGGAAGAGAAGAAATGATGAAAAGAAAAGCCACAGTAGGGCCGTTAGCTCTCTCTCTCTCTCTCTCTCTCTCTCTCTCTCTCTCTCTCTCTCTCTCTCTCTCTCTCTCTCTCTCGGTACCATAGCCAGATTTCTATCCCATGTATTTTTTTTTCTTAAAAGTCCGTTATTGGAAGACACTCGTTCTCCCAATCCCAGCGAGTTTACGGCACCTAATCCCAATCCTACGCTTACAGCTTTAATCACCGTCTGACCTCACAAGAATAAAAACCGTTTTACAAATTGTTTTATTGACAGAATATTGAAAAAGAAAGATTTATGGGGATATTTAGGAGATTTTTCACAAATAGGATAAGATTTGTGATATGTATTTTGGAGATTTTTCACATATGGGATAAGATTTGTGATATGTATGGCCGTAGAATATTAAACGCATGCTGTTAAACAGTTCATCTTATTGTGGGGCAATGATTCTTTTATTTTTTTTTCCAGAAAACATTATTTGCCTTTTTTCCCCTCCCTCTGTTGTCCGTCACCACTCGTCGTCCCCTTGCTGTCTGTCTCCTTCTTTAGCCTCTTCCTACAACCTCACCCTCTACATGACCCTTCCTCTTAACCTCCCTGTAACCTTCTCCCCATCCTTCTCTTCAGTTTCTGTAACCTCCCTCTCAATCTCGACCCAACCTCCCCTCTCGAAACTCAGCCTCAATCACCTTTCGACTTCCTCTCTTCGACCTCCCCATCCAACCAACCTCGACCCCATTTCAAGCATTCCTCCATCCTTAGCTTTCCTTCAACCCCTCCTCCTCAACTCCCATCTAACCTCCCCACACTCTGCCTCAACCTCGTTCTCAATCTTCCATCACAGAATAACATCTCGTCCTCCTCCTCCTGTGGTCCTTTGCCTTAAAGCCACTGGTCCTGACTCGTATGACTGATCATACTTCAGAGGAGTAATGACTGATCATACTCCAGAGGAGTATTTCCTTGATCAAACATATTGTACATTGAAGGTTTAACTTGCCCGAGTGACAGACTACGTTACGACATGGAGACTACAGTGAAACTATACTTAACGAAATAACTCTCATATTACACGAAAAAAAAAGAAAAAATGAGTGAAGGAATTTTTTTTCGAGAAAAGCATTCACAAGTTACCATAGTTCTTTCACAGTTGTTAAGTTTGCCGAGATTGTCATAATTTCTTTGAGTGTCGTTTTGAGGAAGAAATAATACCTGAGGGTCAAGTGCAATTGTGTGCGGAAACAAAAAAGTACGTTGCACTATTTTTTTATGACTTATATGAGAATTTCACATTCGATGTCTGTAACTGGTGCTAATGTGTTTGATAAGTTCAAATGTGTTTATTGATTGTAATAAAAAGTTGAATATTCTGTAGAATTATTATTGTTATTGTTATCAATATAATTATTGTTATCATAATTATTGGTTATTATTGTTATATCATCGTTATTATTGTTATTATTATTATTATTGACTATTATTATTATTGTTATTATTATTATTATTGACATTATTATTATTGTTATTATTATTGATATTATTATTATCATTGTTATTATTATTATCATTATTATTATGTTATAATTATTATCGAGCGTTTGTAACATGACTTACATTATCACACTTGCAGTCACGCCGACTGTGGACATTGAACATATAGACACACTAGGGCCAGTGCCTGGCTAATGACTCTAGCCGTAATTAGTAGCTCATTAATCCACGCAGTTATAAGACCATTAATCTTCTTATGATATTATTCATGATTTACATATTATCATTTCCTTTTCAGGTAGGTAAGTACTCTCGGTCTTCATTCACGGGGTCCCCAGCATCGCAAGGCTGCCTGCCAGTAAAGCAAAAAAGAAATATATATATATATATATATATATATATATATATATATATATATATATATATATATATATATATATATATATATATATCGACACGAATGACACTTCTGGGGACTCAAGTTTCTTCAAGTGATTTTGTCCCCGTTATTGACCATGGGCTGCTGCAAAATTAACCTTAGCCATCAGAGGTAAGTTTACATTTAAGGTTTTTAAGTTGTTTATCTGTAGTTGTTAAGGGATGCTATAAGTTGAAGATGACAGACAAGAAGGTAGGTTGTAGAAGAAGTGACATCTGACCTAAAGGAGAAGCTTGTAGTAACATGGGTAACCTGTGGTAGTAATGATGGTCGAATCTGTGGCGGTGATGGTCGACGCTGTGGTGGTGGTTGTGGTCGAATCTGTGGGGCGGTGATGGTCGACGCTGTGGTGGTGGTTGTGGTCGAATCTGTGGGGCGGTGATGGTCGATGCTGTGGTGATGGTCGACGTTGTGGTGGTGATGGTCGATGCTGTGGTGGTTGTGGTCGATGCTGTGGTGGTGGTTGGTGGTGGTAGTGGAGAGTCCTGTTGGTTCTTTGGCGTTCCAGGCGCTCTCTCTCCGTCAGCCAGTCTTCCTGGATGTGGTGTCGTCTATTGGGCAAAGATTACATTAGTTCCAGGTTACAACACACACACACACACACACACACACACACACACACACATATATATATATATATATATATATATATATATATATATATATATATATATATATATATATATATATATATATATATATATATATATATATGCGCCTGTTGCTCGTACAGGTTTCCATATTCTGCAACATGAATATTTAACCCAAAAAATTATAAATTCAGCTCAGGTCAGAAATTTCCATATTGAGTGTGCGGGACACTGGCGAAGCTGGCTATGAAGTTATTAGCCGACGGAGGAGGAGGAGGAGGGGGTTTGGGGGGAAGGGAACCTGTACTTGTAATTTCCAGTCATTTCAGTAAATAACTTAATCATGGGGTTTGTGTGCCTCGTCGGGGCAGGTTCTGTCCACGGCTGTCATGAAGCGGGGGAGGGGAAGGGGAGGAAAGGGGGTGGAGGCGGGTGTGGTGGGTAGTTGTAGTTGTAGGTGGAGGCGGGTGTGGTGGGTAGTTGTAGTTGTAGGTGGAGGCGGGTGTGGTGGGTAGTTGTAGGTGGAGGCGGGCGTGGTGGGTAGTTGTAGGTGGAGGTTTTGGATGAGGTGATTACAGTAAGGTGGAGGGAGGGGGGGAGAGAGGAAGATTAGGGGGGGGGGAGAGGCTTTAGTGATCATAATCAATACATTTACATGCAGTAATTAGTCCTAATGATTGTTTTTTTTTCTTGTTTGCCTTATTTAAGTCAGTGGGTGGGAAACAAGATTTTCTCTGAAAGCCTCATTATGCATAGGTAAATAAAAATGACGGCATTATCATAATATGGCGGTTAACTCTGTAAAACTGTTTGGAAAAATACTGGAAAATATGATTTAGACTGACGCAAGGAGGACGGACATAGAGCTATGTGAATATGTTACATTGGTAAGGTTTGTCTAAAAAAAAAAAATATAAGGAAAATAGTCTGTCTTGAATCTAAATTTGCCAAGCACAAATGTCCTTAAATTCCAATCACCTTTAATTCTAGAATTAGCAAGGTCAAAGGTCCTTAAATTCCAATCACCTTTAATTCTAGAATTACCAAGGTCAAATGTCCTTAAATTCCAATCACCTTTAATTCAAGAATTATCAAGGTCAAAGGTCCTTAAATTCCAATCACCTTTAATTCTAGAATTACCAAGGTCAAATGTCCTTAAATTCCAATCACCTTTAATTCAAGAATTAGCAAGGTCGAATGTCCTTAAATTCCAATCACCTTTAATTCAAGAATTAGCAAGGTCAAATGTCCTTATTTCCAATCACCTTTAATTCAAGAATTATCAAGGTCAAAGGTCCTTAAATTCCAATCATCTTTGCTTCTAAAATGAATACGATCAAACGACCTGAAATTCCGATCACCCAAGGTTCGTAAACCCAGGAGACGCAGTGTTGTGCGACCAGTCGTCTTAAGGTCGTACGATGAGGGATCCTAGAGTTGTAGGAGCCCTGTAGTCGTACCGTCAGGTGTCTTTAGGTCGTAGTGAGAGGGGATCCTACAGTCGTAGAACTAGGAGTCCCAGAGTCGTATGACCAAGGCATCTCAAAGGTCGTAGAAGTAGGTCTGTTGGCGTCGCGTGTCGTACTGATCCCGGACTCCGCCGCATTCAGCGTCCCCCACCAATATCCGGGTGTCCCTATATCTGGCGTTTCACCGTATTCAGCGTCCGCCTCTCCAATATCCGGGGGTGTCCCTATATCCGGCGTTTCATCGTATTCGGTGTCTTCCCTCCAATATCCGGGGGTCCCTGTATATCCGGTGTTCCCCCGTATTCGGTGTCGTCGCATCCGGACCCCATGTCCGCTGGAGGGTTTCACCTAAGATGGCCGGCGTTAGGGAAGACCGGGGTTGGGGCTTGTCCGTCTACCGTCGCTGCTGCTTCTGCTTCTGCTGTTGCTGCTGCTGCTGCCTTCTGAAAGAAAGACCGGATTTCAGAAATTATGGTTTGCATTTGAATTTTCCAATTTTTCCTAGAAAAAAAGTTGTTAAAATCACAGAATATGCTAATGATTTTTTCATATACCTGATCATAAAGTTTTGCTTAAATTAAATGACTTATTTTACGAATGACATCATGCAAGGAATCTCCCCATAGGAGAGATTTATTGATCGCCTTAAACATCAGGGATTTAAAGTTAAAGCAGCTTTGATGAGTATACACGTCTTCTGATTAATCAAGTAAGTGAATGAATTATGAACGGCTCTGAGAGAGAGAGAGACTTACCTTCAGTGAATAATGTTCAGCTGTGAATGCTGTCTTTATGAAGATGTTTCGTATATAAGGTCCCCAGAAAGCTGGATATCTGATTTCAGGACATAAAAGGATGACATTTTTTTTTTTTTTCGGTAATGTTATCCAAAGTAATTTTCGGTGATTAGATCAGTAACGTAACGAAAGAGAGAAAGGAGGATAGAATAGAAAAACTGTTACACGAGACAGTGTTATTTCCTTAGATTTGGAAAAGTACTAGTACTTCAAGGAGGAGGAGAAGAGGAAGAGAAGAAGAAGGAGTAGCCATGAGTTGATCCACTAAATTTGATGCATACTTTTGACCCTCATTTGTGTAAGAAGCAAGTAAGCAAATATTTATTTTCTTTTATTTTTTCCATTAATTTCTTTTAAATGTCTTTAAACCTTTTTTTAATGCTACATTTAAAGCCTGTGCACGACGAGGTATTTTGTCCATGGAACCGAAGACTTCGACATAGACACAGAAAGATGGATATTTTATATAATTTACGTGTGGACAAAACTCATAATATTTCTGACATTCTTACCCCCAGCGAACTTGTTGACCCAAATATTAAAACTTTTACTTTCTCATAATTCAACTCTTACTTTTTGTTATCATAACTTTTCTGTGGAGATTTCAAATAATCTTTTGTAACTGAAATAGGGCTTTCTCCTGAGATAATTCATTAGTAAACAAAACACAAAAATGAATATTAGTTTCAGAACCGCATTCATGAAAATATAGGGATTGGTAGAAAGTCACTTCAGACAGTTAGTTCTTCGAAATTTGTGAATACTTGCCCTTGGAAAAAGTGAAAATAAAGAAGGAAAAACATTGTCAAGCATATGACGCTTACTTTTGCCTCAGTAGATCTAAATTTAGGTCTTGCATCTACAGGCGCGAATGAATTACGTACATTTCGTTAATCTACATTGGCTACGAAATTCTTAAATGAAATGAGACATTTAAGAGCTCGGAAGAATGATTTTAAAATGAATAAAAAGGAATGAAAATTGATACACCGTTATAGATTAATAGATTTTCGTAAACTAGTTTACATCCAGTGTATTTCATGTTATTCTTTGCTTTGCTCAGGAGATAGTTGGCTGTATTTTCGTACCGAGTGCCAACCAGACTTAGCCATTGCCTTAAATCACGACAGAAATTCGCCTCAAGCTCGAGGTTGTAGAAGCGAGGGAGAACCTGGCCTTTCCGGTAGACATCGCTGGAAAATATAGCTATTGAGACTCCCGCCCCCGAGGCGTTCAGAGCCGAGATCACGATAAAACTCACAATGTGTACTAGAAAAGGAGTGGCCACAGTGGGGGGGGGGGGGCAGATGGGTAGGTGGGTGGAAGGGAACTTTTTAAACCCCCTTCCCGATGGAAGTGGGACCTCCACTTGAACCCAGATAGTCCGAAAGTTTTGCGAGTATGTACGTCCCAACTACTTTTTTCTCGAGGTGAAAACTTTCGACTTCATGTTCGCCCCCCATAGGAATATATATCACATATCAGGCTGGAGGGTTGGGGGGAAACATACGTGCTCCAGAAGGGAGTCAGCCCCCTCCCCCATGTAGTATGTCCCGTGGTGTAATTTCTCGCTCGTCAAGGAATTCAAAAGTAATTATAAGTTGTTTAGATTTTCAAGAGGAGGAGGTGGAATTCTGTTACACTGACTTTATGAAGGTGACTTCAGCAACTGGTGTCCTCATCATTGTTGGTAATATATATATATATATATATATATATATATATATATATATATATATATATATATATATGTAGTGGATAAACCTAGAAGATTGTGGCCTCCTGCACAGAGTAAAGAGGATAAACCCATCTCGGAGAGAAGGTGTAGGGAAGGGCGACATGTTGTTAATTAGGAGGGACCAATTTACGTGAAAGGGACTTGACAAATAGGCATGGGGGTGAGGGGGGCGGGAGCGCCCTTGCAAGATGACGACAGGTGATGCATGACCTTGGTACATTAAGAGGGACACGTTTGATTCCAGTTAAATAAAAGGGTGGGTTGTGGGTTGGTGAGAGGCAATCCATTCATCTCTTTCCGTGTGCTAGGACGAAAAGAAAGTTAAAATATATATATATATATATATATATATATATATATATATATATATATATATATATATATATATATATATATATATATGTTTTGAATAACCCTCCTTGGGAGGAAAATAAATCGTCTTCCAATATTTTGATTCCATATTGAACGGGGTTTCTGAAACTTCTCCGTGGCAAAACCACCTATGGACAGATTTCAGAGGCTCTGAGGCGGCTTCCATTTCGTGACGTTGGAGGAGGAGGAGGAGGAGGAGGAGGACAATTTATGAACGGTGCCCATCCTGATAAAGGACAGCGAAAGACAAGGGAGGAACCGATCACGGGGGAAAATATGTGACCATAATGTGGTAGCGCTGCCGACGTCTGGCATCCCCCGCCGCACTGGGCCGGCCAATCATATCCTCGCCCGGTCGGCTGGAGGCGGGGCCGTGTCGGCTTTCCCCAGAAGTTAAATTACTTTATTAATTAGTGGTAGAGGTCACCAGGGAGGTGCTTAGTGCAAATTGAGATAAAAACTGACCCAGGCTTGCGAACCGTGTGATTAAGACGTGGGAAATATTGAGATTTCTCGTACGCAGTGGACGTTTTTGACCGAAATGTGGGTGAAGGTAACTCGCTTGTGTGTGTGTGTGTTTTTTTCAAACGAAAAAAAAAAAAGAAAAAGATATTGAAGGCCTTGAAGAAGCCAGTGGTGAGAAAGATATAAGTTATAAGTTCATGCACACCACCGTGGATTGTTGTGGCATGAGGTCCGTGCAAGACTACCCCACTATGCAGAGGTGGAAAAGTAAATGATATTTGTTTAGTGATGGCAGAGGCTCCGCCGTGCGCAGGCGCACTGGGGTCCCCGGCCCGCGTCAACATGGAAGCAACACCTTCCCACCGGCTGATAGCAACACATCCTTCCCTGTTTTTTCTTTTACATCATATTTGATGTAATTTTACGTAAATATTGAACTTCTAATCTATTTTTTTTCTCTTAAGTCTTATCTTTGTTGATTGTATGTGGGGGGGAAACGCAAGAAGAGAGAGAGAGATAGAGAGAGAGAGAGAAAGGGAACGAAACAGCTCAAATCAGATTAGCGCTCGGAGTCTGAAAATTGCAAAATGAGACAAAAAAAGTCCTGGAGGTTTGGTGTTATGGAACTGTGATTGGTATGAGGCAGTGGTGGGTTCTCCTTTCATGGTCGAGGCCTCCCTCCCTCGTGGCCTGGCCGTGTGACAGCAGCATATCCTGTTTGAAGTGATATGCTTGGGTGTGTTACACCGTCTCCACCTATTACCTGACGCCACCACCAGAAGATATAATTTTTTCTCCTATTTTTTTTTTATCTTCCAACCTTTGGATGCTCTCGTCTCGCTACAAGCGGCGTCATCGCCTCCTTGTACCAAACAGGTGCTCATTGCCAAACCCTCAAGAAATCGAGTCTTATTCAATTTGCAATGATGGGACTCCGAGCATCAAGTGTGATCGAGTGGTTCATTAATTATCCACACTCGGCCCGCAGCGCTGGAGGTGTAGGATTGTGGTTTCTCCTGTTGCCAAGGACGAGGGAGGAGGATCACCTTCGTCGACTCGAGGAGTGTCCTCCAGAGAGAGAGAGAGAGAGAGAGAGAGAGAGAGAGAGAGAGAGAGAGAGAGAGAGATTTTTCTGCGCAGTTCCACTCCGCGAAGTTCTGCGAGAGGAGCGAATTCCTGAGGTAGATTGGGGGGGGTAGGGGGGCCTTGCCTGGTGGCGGGCGATATCTTACTTTGACAAGAAGGATCGGGGTCAAGCACCCAGTATCAGATCCTTCAGCATATATATACTCCGCCCTGACGCAAATGACGAAATATTGCGTTTTCTTATGCAAATGACCCATCCTCTACTCCCCTCCCGCTCCCACCAACACCCACCAACACCCACCATCCTGATAATAGGAGCATTAGACTTGAGTTCCTCCGCTGGCCGAACGTTCCGGTCTCAGACTCTCTGTATAAACTCCTGACTTTATTCACCGACTGTCTCCTTTTTCGTCCCTCTGAGAAGGATCAGGTGAATATATATATATATATATATATATATATATATATATATATATATATATATATATATATATATATATATTTGAATGATACGTCTACTTAAGCCTTGGGTTTGTTAGTGTCGTGTGGTTTATCGGTCGGTGTTCTTGGTGTTGTGGTAGAAGAATATCTTAGTCATGGAAAATTCATATGACATTTTTTTTTTTTTCAGCCTTAGGTTGATGTTAAGGATATGATTTAAGGTCATGGAAAATATATCTATCGAGATTTTTAGGATTCATTTGTTAAAGCTGTAACTCCACTGAAGTTTTATGGTCCTTTATGTCGAAAAATGTTTATTATTTTTGAGTCAGGTTTTGGAAGTGTGTGTGTGTGTCGTGTCTTTCACTTGTAACAATCCTTCACCTAAAAGGAAATGAAAAAAGAATTTTTGCTGAAGGTAAATTTTGTATAATTCTATATGATTTACCTCTGTCTCTATTCATCCATCTCCATATCTATTCATCTATCTGTATATCTATCTATTAATCTATGTCTGTCTCTACCCACGTAGAAAAAATACCAGTCAATGCGAAATGAAATCTGTATACACAACAACCACATTAGAAATATTGTGAAATATGTAAAGGGAATAGAGTCAGTTTTACGTCTTTCAGCCAGCTATTACTATTTCTTAATCTAGATCAGTTAGGTTTTGTCAAGTTAGGCATGGCAAATCGCTAGTGTTAAATGGAGACTGCTACTAACTGGATCAGAAATAAGAACGCATGATAATCGTCTGATTTGGGTAAAATGAATAAAAAGAAAAAAGTTGCCCCATAAGCTTAATCCATAACTGGGCCTATCGTATGAGCATATGGAAACGAATCTCCACATCACATCTGCTTTTATGGTAGGAGTTTGACTTGACTATTTTTATACCACATCCTACAGTGGTGTGTGTGTGTGTGGCTTCCTTACCTAGTCCTCAGGAGAGTATGTACCTGTATAGATCCTAAGATAGTAGCAAAGGATCTCATCCTGTGCGGCAACGGGAAAACGCTCTACCGAAAGAGTGAAGTAAGGACGTTGAGGAAAGAAAGGAGTTGAAATGTGTTTCATAGCGGTTTTGCCCGATAGCCCCAGATTTGCTACTAGATGGATTAATGCAACTCGAGGTTATTGATTATCTCTTCTCCCTTCTCCAAAGACTTCATATAAAAAAAAAAAAGATGATGTAGGGACAAAACCAGTTTTTATATATATTCTTTAATTTTCTCTTCTGGTTTAGTTCGGAATGGTAGCTGTAGATTGGTTGTTAGGTAGATCTGTTGCCACTTATGGGTACTTAACTCTTCTCATTCTCACTTCCTCACTTTTTTTTTCATTCCCCCTTTCCCCTTTTTATTTTCCCCTTTCCCTTTCCCCTTTTTATTTTCCCCCTTTCCCTTTCCCCTTTCCTCCCTCCTCCTTCCCAGAAACCTATAAGATTATAATCCAACAGTCTTAACCTAAGCCAATAGCTGTTTGCCAACACGTCATAAAATATCGATAAAACCTCAAGATAACAAGGTCATTTAGGTGCTTAAACCCACACAACAATTTTTTTTTTCTCTTTGACTCCTCTTTTTTTTTTAACAAGAAAAAATGATTTTTTTTTTCTTCATACATAAAACGCAAGTAGAGGCCAGAGAGACAGGTGTACTTGTTTTATCTTTATTAGGTCATGAGGAGGTTAAGGGTTTGTTTAATGCTGCGTGCATGCCTGTCTGCGGTACTCCCTGCAAGAAATGTTGCTTGCACTCAGTGCTTGTAATATCCCACGGTGTTCCGCCATGAAAACCATCCGGGACTCTTGGTTTTGATATTTTCTCTCTTGTAAGAAAATCGTATAAGACTAGAATTGAGGTTCTGTATCCCATATATGGGAAATTCACATATTAAATTACCATGCAAATGAGATTTTTTTTGCATACCTCATTGTAAGAAAACTTAATTTAGAAAGACAGGAATCTTATTGTATCTAATAACAGGGAATCGCAAGTGATTGATTTTATGACGAAAGGAAGTTTGATTTGGTATTTATTTCGTGATGATGTCTGGTAGAATAGTTTAGATGTTTATTAAAGATACTGTTGAAAAGTGTCTGTTTAGACAGTGATAAGCGCCCTCTTTATCAATTTTGATAAGGAATTGATAATATTATCAAATTCAGGCCATGTTTTTAGCCATGGCACATAATGTTGAAGCCCGAACGCTGAAAAAAAATTACATAGGTTGTTTTACTTGAAAAATAAACCCGATGGCATGATTTTGTTCCTGTATATCTGATTAATGTATGTAATTTGCTTTATTAGCATAATTGGCCCATCTTTCCCACCGGTACACAGCAATGTTGTCGGTAATTTGCCAAATGAAATGTGTCAAACTCTCCTCTTTCTGTCCATCTGTCTGTCTGTCCGTCTCTGTGTCTCCGCGTCTCAGCGCTAAAGCGCTAGCCTTTTCTCTACGTACTCAGAGGTAGGATCATCTCTGTCTCTCTGTCTGTCTCCATAATCGTTCATCCACGCCTGTTAAACCTACTAGTCATTAGCGATCGCAAAAAAAAAAAAAGAAAAAGATAACAGCACTCTCGTATCAACTGACTCAGCGATGAATTTATCTGGAGGTTCGTGAGTGAAATGGATGAGGAAATGAAGCGCCGTATCGCTGGTATGGGAAATATGTTGTGTCTCAATTCACAGCGGGTATTTGTTCTTCCCGTGGCGGCAAAAAAAAAAAGGAAAAAAATGTTTGATTTAATTATGAATGGTCGCCCTTCGTCGAGGGAACTTGCGCTAATATGTCGTATGTTTTATATATATACACCAACGCTTATTTGACCTGCCGGCTAAGGTTAATGATGCTTATAATTTTATATGGTTTATAATGAGGTCAAGCTTTTATATATATTTTTTTTTATCGTACGATTGTGTACGCTGGTTGAAAGTATAGCATCACACTTCGTATCCTTCATAGTTTTATGACTTAAAAGAGCATTTGGTTCGATCCTTGAAGACTTTAATTTATATATGTATTTCTTGTGTGGTATTTTTTTTCTTGTGCTGATAGTTTTTTTCCTTTTAAAGAGACCAACACGGCAGGGGCAAAACTTGCCCTGATGGAGGCCATCAGCTGGCTTACATTTTGATGATGAAATGCTGCAACAGTTGTTGTATTGCTGCTGCTGTCCAGCGAAACTGATGCTAACGTTGTATGTTCATACCTTCGTGTGCCATACCAGGTTAGAGATGATATTTTGACCCGAGAGAGAGAGAGAGAGAGAGAGAGAGAGAGAGAGAGAGAGAGAGAGAGAGAGAGAGAGAGTAAACACAGGGATTTTGAAATAGATATTTAGTTGGTTCCTCATATTTTTTTCAGGCGTTTGAAGTGAATATTTTGTTTGGACCCTTACTATAAAAAAAGACGAGTTGGAATTCCTACAGTGAGTGGTGTAAAGATAATAACATTTACTGCTGTTTAGAGGCGAGAAGGACGTCTGCCAATTGGAATGTTAGATCGACCCTGACTTAGTAATCAATAAACTCCACAGATGACAGCAGATTCATTGCTCTGATAATCACGCACGGTTCCTCGACTTTCCAAAGCAGTATCTTTTGTAGGTCTGGACTTACCGACCTGGGTTTCCTCACAAGCTGAACTGCGCGATTCCCTTCATGGTAAATAGCTCATTTTGCGCAGGAATACTGGAAATTACAATCGGCAGGATAACATTTAACACAGTGGGAGATGTAGGATACCATTTAGCACAGTGGGAGATGCAGGATGCCATTTAGCTCACTGGGAGATGCAGGATGCCATTTAGCTCACTGGGAGATGCAGGATGCCATTTAGCTCACTGGGAGATGCAGGATACCATTTAGCACAGTGGGAGATGCAGGATGCCATTTAACACTGTGGAGATGCAGGATGCCATTTAGCACAGTGGGAGATGCAGGATGCCATTTAACACAGTGGAAGATGCAGGATGCCATTTAGCACAGTGCGAGATGCAGGATGCCATTTAACACAGAGATTTTTTTAGCTTAATTTAGATAATGATTTTATGATTCTCTTCTCTATATACACAAGTTGTGCATCATGTGAGTCTGGTTTATATTCGTTGATTTTTCTCTGTTACCAGTTTTTAGATTCTGGCTGCTCCGGGTTCGAACCCTCATAATTATAGGTCATGGCTGTGTACTTCTTGTTTCTAATGTTTAGAGTGTTCGCAGGAGGCGGCCTTTCTCAACACTGAAGTGCTTATAAAGTAATGATGTTAGAGTATGTTTGTCACATCGATTTATCTGCCCGTGTTCTCTTATAGGTTATCGCGATACACACACACACACACACACACACACACACACACACACACACACACACTGTAACGGGAAAGGATTATTCAGCTTTGGGTATATGTTCATCTGTGAATTTTTTCACTGTTTTCTATGACATTTATCTGGGTAATCTTTAAAGAGGGAATCAACTTGGCCTTTTACACTCCAGTGGGTTAATCTTGATCATATCAGATTGTGAAAAAAAACTTCTTGAATATATATATGTATAGCTAAATTTTTCATATGCTTTTCTCGTGTTGGTCTCATGAGAGTGGTGTGTGTGTCAACTCTTCCATTCCTTCAAGGATCTGTTTCTGTTATCTAGTTATCTTCCTGCTCCATGTCTTGCTTTTGTTGCATTGTTCATTCATTGAGGCACATCCGAGGTATATTTTGTAATCGCTCTCACCTGACAGACTCTTGGGTCACCTCAAGAATCTATCACCATCCAGGTTTTCTTTGTTTATGTACGAACACCTTCTCTTGGTATCCACACTCCAGCAAACCTTGCTGTTGACCCTTGCCGAATTCTTCAGCTCCCCAAAACCCCGTCCTTACAGTCAACATCTAAGAAAGGGATTCATATATATTTTACCACCAGTCACCTGGACGTGGAGGCGAGTTCTTTCTATCTTTAACATTTATGTAGCTAGAATATATTTACATAAGTTTTTTTTCATGTTTCATGTCTTGTGAAAGCAGTTTCCATCATCTCAGAATACGTTAAGTATTTATTCATCCTTTTTCATGTGAATATTATCACTTCTTCACTCGCATCTGACTGAATATCGTCCTTCGTGTTCAACACCGTAATGAGAGTGAGGGTGAGTGTACTTGGATGATACCAACCTTCGATTTCTCATGGTGTGTCTGTCATTTCTTAGTTTTCCCCGGTGTTCCCCATTTCCGAACCATCTGTCTCTCGTCTTATCTTTAGTCTCTCACCACCAGTCAGCTGAGAGGAAGGCTGCTGTCTCATTATCGCTTCCCCTGCTTGACAAGAGAGGAAATTGTCACCACAAAGATGTATTTGGTAAGATGCCTCTTACCTTCCCCAAAACAACGGGTTTGGTTCCGCCAACCTCAGCTGTTGGCTGGAGAGATGGCCCAAGGTGAATTTACCATGGGGATATAAACAGCTAGAAATTATGTTTGTTTTTCATCTTCGTACATTCATGATGTAAAGGACACAGATAATATTGTTCTTTGCATTCGCTGTGTAGTTATATTCACATGTAGTTGTTTTGGAGATATTAAAAACTAAAAAGAATAGAGCAATTCATCAGTGCTAGGGGTTTTTCATTATAATTTCTAATGTAATTAAAAACCACTGAGTTATGCATACTCTAAAATCATTTTTATTTTCTTTCGCTTTAGACATCAAAATTTTAACATTCAGGAAAGACAAGAGGAAAGTATTTATTACTTTTTATAATCGTAAATTCTGTTATGTCGGTTAGCCTTTAAGGCCATAATGGAAGGATATTTTGTTTTTCCTTTTCTACAATATTCTTCTGTGGAAGGAAGAATTTATATAAAAGCAAAATGGAATGAGTGCTTGTGTGTGTGTGTGTGTGTGTGTGTGTGTGTGTGTGTGTGTGTGTGTGTGTGTGTGTGTGTGCGCGCGCGCGCTAGCGTATCTTTGTGTCGACCTCAAGAACTGGAGAGCCCGCAGCCATATTGTGTCTCCTGTCCCATAACTAACTCTTATCCACAGTTTAATTTAACATCTGGGCAGCGGCTCTCGGGGGCCCCACGCGCACACGAGGTTTCTCCTTGGCTTGTGTCCTCCCGCCAGAGAACAACCCGAATAATCATATGGAACCCGACGTTGCGAAAGAAGAACAACAACCCGTTTGGTTATGCCAAAGGTACGAGAGGAGGAGGAGGAGATATTTATGCCCCTTTTACGAATCGACAGAGAAAGGAATATCCAGAGGCAAATATTCCAGGATGTCATTGTATGAAGGAGGAGGAGGAGGAGGAGAAGAAGAAGAAGAAGAAGAAGAAGAAGAAGAAGGAGAAGAAGAAGAAGAAGAAGTGGAGCTATTAAAGCAGGTAGCACTGTATCTGACCTGACATAACCCATAACTCACTTGACGTATAAGGACCCACGTCTTACATTTCAGAGAAAATGGTCTTATCTCTGGAAGCCTTTTTGGGGAGGGAGGGAGGGCTACAGTCGGAACGGCGCGCGGGAGGCGGCTCTTGCGGTATCCGCCTCTCCAACAACCATTTCATCTTGTATGAAAAAAAAAGAGAGAAGAAAATAACAAGGAAAAGAAAGAAAAAAAAATTTGTCGTTATCTTTTATATATAAATTCTTTTTTCCTTGGCCTTGTCTTATAACGGAGGGGGGCAGCTGCCATCTCTGGGTCCCCACGTTGGTAAAGACCAGAGGGGGTTTTCATCTGTGCCTGGTCTCACAAGATGGTTGATGGTGGTCCCTACACGGAGTAGAGTAGAGACAATGGGTCCGACAAGGCCTGAAGGGTCCGGTGGATGTATGTGACAGCCTCAAGAATACCTTCACACACACACACACACACACACACACACACACACACATATATATATATATATATATATATATATATATATATATATATATATATATATATATATATACAAACATCATTGAAATTCTTCGGTTCTGAAGTTAAGAAGATGGACTGGATGATGGAAGAAGGAAAGAAAAATAGGAGAAAGAGAATTACGCAGATTCGCTCTTCGAGAGGAGGAGAAGGAGGAAGTATCATAAGGATCAATCCTCGTGAGGCTGGTTTACACACACACTAAGGGAAGCAGCAGCTTGGGCACACATTCGCAGTTGGTAAACCTGACCCAGGCCAGCAACACGCAGGACAGGAATGCCTGTCTGTCTGTCTGCCGCCTCCTCGTGCGTGGTAGTACTCACACCCAAGGGACGTGACCCAGAGTTGAGGGGGAGGGAGCCAACCCACCCCCTCCTGATGACCTGAAGGCTGACGCTTGACCCGTGCCGTGACGTGCGGTGTTCAGTTCCTCACATATCACGACCGCTGACCTCCGAGGGACCGATAGGAACAGGGCTGCATGTGTTTGTGTGTGTGCCTGGCTTGTGAGTCGGAGGTGGCTCTGTGTTCGCTTTGTCTCTGTGCTTTTGCTAATGTGTTTTTTTTGTGTGTGTGTTTTGATTTACTGATATATGTATACATTGCAAGCGGTTTGTGTGTTTTGTGTGTAGGGATTTACATGCTTATACACTTGTTCAATGTTTATTCGCTGTCTTTGTCTCAAATATGTCCTCTCACCTCTTACCATATCCTCACCCCCTTTCCATCCACTGCCTTGTAATCCTTCTTGTCTCCCATTCTGTCCCTTCTACCGCTGTCTCTTCCCCCATCTCCCTCCTACACCTTCCCATTCTTCCAAGTGTTTCTCTCCTTTCTCTTCCTTCTCTTATACATTCTCTTGACAGATCTACCTCTTCATTTCTCATTTAGATACTTCTGTTTTTATCCTGTCTACAGTTTCTACCTCTCTGTCTACCCCCTCGGCTTCCCTTCTCTCTTGCATCACTGTCCTTGCCCGAAGATCCAGACTTCTTTATCCTTTCATCCTCCCCCTGCCGTATGGTGTCTCCTGGTATCCTTTAACCCATCAATGACGACCTTATTTCATTCTCTCTCTCTCTCTCTCTCTCTCTCTCTCTCTCTCTCTCTCTCTCTCTCTCTCTCTCTCTCTCTCTCTTCTCTCTCTCTCTCTCTCTCTCTCCCATTTGTTCAATGTTTTTCTCTCCTCTTTATCTTCCTCCCTTATCCTCATCCTCAAACGTTCCACAAAACATTACGAAATCCTCCCCCGCAATATATGCATCATTCCACCTGTACCCCTTAAGCCTCCACCCCCACCCCACACACATCTAACCCACCTTACCCAACGACACTCCCACCTCCTCCTCCTCCTCCTCCTCCTCCTCCTCCACCAAGTACCTACCGAACCGGAATGTCTATTTCTGTGTGCTGTGACGGTGATGCCAGTTTACCGACGTGTGTGTTTGCCAGTCTGGCCAGGCGAGGCTTCAGTAGACTTCAGTACACTCGAGGTGGAGTGGTGTGGGGATGGGGTGGTTGGTTGGTTGGTGGGGGGTATTGGTTCTTACACCCTGGGTGGGTAGACTGATGTAGCTGAACTGTGTGTAAATTATAGTGTGAGATGCCTAGGGTTCTTGTGGGTTATTTTCAGTGGTTGGTCGCACCTGTTGGTGGTAGGAAAGAGGGAGGTGAGGAGGATGAAGAGGAGCAGGAGGAGGAGTAGGAATAGCAGGAGGAAGAAGAAGAAGAGGGAGAGTTAGAGTGTTGGCAATCGAGAAGTAGATTTAGATCCCACATTTCAAGCTGTGTTATGATTGGGTGTTTGATTAGATTCCGCACAACAGTGGGACGAAGAATATGGTAGAAGATTAAGAGATTGGGTGGCGTAGGACACTGACACACACACACACACACACACACACACACACACACACACACAACCATGACCCCCTTACCTCCCTCTTTATGATGGAGCCTCCAGCACCACCCAGCACACCCCCTTACTAACCCCACCAGGACCATAACCCAGCGACCCGAAGAGGTCGAGATCTCCCATCTCGATTCTCGTCCAACTTGCATACAAACGTCTCGCGATTATAGATTAAGAAATGACGCCCCTTTATTTTTTTTTTTTCTCGGTGGGTGATGTGTTGGGGGTAGGGGGATTCCCACCCTCTACCCCCCCCCCCCCCCCGCCATAATGACATGCGTTACCGTCTCTTGACCCGTCCCTCCCCCCTTACAAGGTTAACCCTCCTTAGTCATCTGTTTTATATCTTCATCTTTCCCACTCGCGAGTCCTCGCTGGGATTCGGTTGCTGTTAAGGAAGGTTGGGGGTGAGCGGAGGTGGATTGGGGGGGTGGTTAATGGGATAGGGGAGGTGGATAGGGGGGAGTTTAATGGGATAGAATCCCTACCGTAGCAACCTTCCACTCACTCCACTTTTGGCAGTGTTGGGGTTAGGGAGGATGGGACGAGGCCGAGCAGGTGAAGGAACTAATTGCTTTAGGGGGTTCAGTTTTCATCTTGGGGGAAGTGCGCGAGTGATCGACCTTAGCCAAGGTTAGGAAGGAGTCCGCCCGGACATTCTGCTGCATTCTTCTTTCTTATGCGATGACACAAGGGGGCTTTATGGTAAGGCTGTGCGGGGCAAAACCTTGATAGGGTTATGTGGGATTTCGTAAGGGCATACATAAGCACTTCATTAAGGTTACACACGATTTATCATGGTGATATGACAAAGAAACAGAGAAGAGAATACATAGAATACACTTATTTTGCATCTATATTACACACACACACACACACACACACACACACACACACACACACACACACACACACACACACACACTCTTCTATTCATATCAACTCTCAACTTAATCATTTCACACATACGCTTCTACACTCAGGCACCAGCTTATACAGTTTCTCACTCGCGTTCGCCACAAGACATTTGGCTGCGACTCCCAGGCCATCCCTCCCACCCACGACTTGCTGCAGCCCCTCCCACGTCTCCAGAATCCTCACAGTCACCTCCTTCACCACTCGATCCAAATAAATAGATTAAACCGCCATAGTAATATCACGCCTGTGACTTACATGACGTGGGCATAACAAGCCTTCATCAAGGCCACCTCGTGTGAAAAAGAGAAAAATTAAGATGTAGACTTGACTCTTAAATGTAGGAAATGGTCCAGACACGAGAAGATAAGAGACTTTCAAGGAATGTTGGTGGAATTAGCTGAAAGAATTGTGAATATGGATGCAAAATCCGTAGACTTGTGTGTCTTATTAAGAAATTCTAGGGTCCATTGTAGTAGGACACTGTTTTATTTATGTATATATATATATATATATATATATATATATATATATATATATATATATGACTGCATGCTTATGGGTTATACTAGGAGTGAGGATGTATCATTGTTAGTTGACGGAATAGAATAGCCCCGTTGGGGAGCTTCCTGCTCAAATTGAACTCCTTCATTTCCCTGCTTCCGTTTGTATTTCTGGCTGTGGTGGCAAAACTCGGTATATTTGATGGTATAGCAGTCCCGACGGTGGAGTATGGATGTGAGGTGTGGGATCTAAATGGAAAGGTATGGAAGAAGGTGGATGAAATGCGGAGTATCTTCGAGAGGCCTGGGCGAGCAAATTATGCTGAGATGGTATGGACGTATGGAGAGGATGGGTGACGAGAGACATAGAGGATAATGGTGTAAGAAATGGAAAGAACAATGAGGATAAAGAGGACAGGGAGAAGGTGGAAGGTTGGGGTACAATACGCTTGAGTTATATCGACCTGAACATGCAGGAGGGTGTGAGGCATGCACGGAATTTAAAGAATTGGAGCGATGTGGTATACAGGGGGTGACGTGCTGTCAGTGGGCTGAACCAGGGCCTGTGGAATGATTAGGGGTAACCATGGAGAGGGCTAAGGGGCTTGGCTGTGATACAAGGGTGCACTTTTTTTTTTTTCGATGCATCATACATGACAGCTAGATCGAGGTAGTAAGCAAAATTGCCGTTCCATATGAAGCCGCGAAGAAACTTCAAGGCTGCCCTACAATCAGCTGCAGGGAAATGCTGGATTATTATAAAACCTCGTTGAAGGTGACTTTCACATACACACACACACACACACACACACACACACACACACACACACACACACGATAGAGATAGATTGATATATGTGTGTGTATGCATGCGCGTTTATGACCATAAACTTCAGAAATGCTCGACGCGGAGGAGGTAAACATACCAGCCATCTCGAGAAAACGCTTCACCTTAACGAGTTTATGCCGCGCCCTCAGAATGCAGCCGAATGTCTGATTATTATTTTTTTCCCTCCTTGTGGCGTCTCATGCGGGTGCCTGTCATTCACAGTGCCAGGAATAAATGATTCCTGTCTGATAAATTTCTCCTGTCCGACTTCAAGTGTCAGATCTTTTTTTTTTTTTTTTTGAGAGGGAATATCTTGACGTAGAGTCTCATTAGCTTCAGAACCCTCGAAGAATATCAGGAGGAATATTTATTGACCGATAAGGAATATCTTTTATTACCGTCGTCATTCATATTTACCCAGGGAACGATCTCCTTATCTGGCCAGTGTCAATAGCACGTGTTAATAAATATTCTCGTGCGTTGTGGAGAACCTGAAATATATTATTTTTGTTATATTATTCAACACACGTTTGTTAGCGTCTCTTACACCCACCGACACACACACACACACACACACACACTCACACTCTCTCTCTCTCTCTCTCTCTCTCTCTCTCTCTCTCTCTCTCTCTCTCTCTCTCTCTATATATATATATATATATATATATATATATATATATATATATATATTCATAAACAGAATATGTGGGTAAACTTGAATTGACTCGAAGTCTGGAATAATACAAAGAAAAGAACATCACACATTCTACTGTCCAGAATTCCAGGCAAGTTGAAAAAAAAAAGGAACACAAAAGGAAAAAAGAGCAGAGGATCAACCGAGGCAAGAGAGAGAGAGAGAGAGAGAGAGAGAGAGAGAGAGAGAGAGAGAGAGAGAGAGAGAGAGAGAGAGAGAGAAGGTTTTTTTTCCCCCCTTCTTTCATTTCACTTTGATGAGGCGCGTGTCGCCCTGTCGGATACACCCGCCCTCCGCGCCGCTGGAGGGTAGTTTGATTTACATGCCTGGCAAAGCTGGCGGTGCCAAAGCCACGACGTATCGCCCATGCGTCCCCACATTTCCCCCGCCGTTCATTTAGCCGTGAGCCGAACTTGTCTCAAAGTTGGCACGGTGTCGGCCTGAACTTCGCTCGTCTGTGCCTGAATAAACCTCGCACGTAATCAACTCGGGGAGTTCTTATCTGCGCGTATATGCTGTGAGGCCAGCGTTGCATATCCTGGCTTGGTCCCCTCTCGCGGCTCTCTCTCTCTTTTCTCCGGGGTTAGAAAATATATATATATATATATATATATATATATATATATATATATATATATATATATATATATTATTTATTATTCATTTATTTATTATACATAATCGATGTTTCCCGCGTCAGCGAGGTACCTCCGTGAGAGACGAAAAACGTCCCACTCACTCGTATACACATGCATATATACATAAAACGCCCTTACACACACACACACATGTACATACATATACATATCAACTTGTATACATGTACATGCGTATACACAGACATATACATATATACACATGTGCATATTCATACACACACTGTGATGTCTTGGTTAAAAGGAAGGTTTCACCACATACGACTTCCTAACACAGTTCGTTGGGATGGATGCTAAAATGCCTAGCTTGATTGAGATTAGGAACTCAAGTACGACTGAGTTTGACATCTTATTCCCCCGCCGAAAATGAACATACCCCCCCATTCCTCCAAATTGAATATATCCCTTTTCCTGCAAATTTAATAAATCCCTATTCCTGAAACATGTCCTCATTCCTACACAGCTAACGTACCCCTGTTTTTGCTGATTCAACAAAGGACCTATCCTTATTCCTGCAAATTTAACATATCCTTATTCTTACGATTTTAGCATATGTCTCTCTGAAATATCTCGCAGAATTCGAAAATCCCTCTCTTTAAGAATTAGAATATTTACATTTAAGTGGTTACTTTCAGCGAGACATATTTTTGAAAGTTTACCGATCATATTATGCGATTGAGGTATACAAAAGTACAGATGTCTTGCGAAACGTGTGTTGCCCAGAGATTTCGCCTCGTATCGCGCTTGGAAAAGTCTACTGAAAATTCGCTTGAGCTTAATCCATCACTTTAGAGGTCGTTTCTTCATATTCTAGGAATCTCCAGTAGATCCTATGAGCATATTAGAGTTTGTTATATTAATAAACACCGCATCTGGGACCTTTTGAAGCATTACCGGGTAATTATACGTAAACTTACTGACATAGATTATATGTATCTACAGTTTTATTTAATGTCATGCACACAGGAATATGAAAATGTAAGATTAGTAGGTAGATGTATGATGGCATAGTGTTTTTGGAAATAAATGTAACAGCAGGAGCAGAGTTATTGAAAACGATAAGCAAAAGCAATAAAGGATATGTTATGACGTTGACAGTAATGATACTGATGAATATAGTTATTTTAGGAATAATAATAATGATAATGATAATAATAATAATAATAATGATAATGATAATATTAATGAATAGTAATATTGATAATAACTGATGATAATAACAATAATAATTATGATAATAATAATAATAATAATAATAATAATAATAATGATAATTACAGTAATAATAATAATTGTAATAACTATAATAGTGACAGTATTAATGATGATGATGACCTTCAATAGAACAATGGTAAGAACATGATCATTACTCACACCATGTAAGTGATCGTGTTAATAAAAGTACTTAAAACCCTAGTATAAGAAAAGAGGATTGTGATAGCAACATATAGTAACATATATAGCAACATATATAGTAACATATAGCAGCGGTACTTGGGGTAACAGCAACAGCAGCAATAGCCACTTTTGTGATTTCGATTTGGAAGAACCACGTCGAACCCATTTTGGCCCAGCTCAACCTTGTATTCCCCCTACCCCCCTCAACCAAAGCAGATCCAACCAAAGCAGATACCTTTTCCCTGTGATAAGATTGACCCAGTGGAATACGAAGAAACGCGCACGGAATACAGCGGAAAAGCAAACGGCGAAAGCCCACTAGGTGCTTTGAGGGGAATTTTTGTCATGTTAGATCAGAAACAAGAGGAGAAAGTACAGGGAGACCAAAGAGAACTTACCCGTGGATTTTATGAAGCCTTTCTTTTTTTTTTTTAAATGCATCGGTGGTGTTGATGAATTTAGTGGGTGTTTAGAAAACAGCAGAGCGAAGGAAAGAGAAATTTTTTTTTAAGTGTTGAGAATCCGGACGTGTGTAGGAACATGTGTTAAAAAGATTAGAGGAAAAACGCCGATTAAAAGGAAAAAAAAAAAAAATGCCGGGAAGAAAAAAGAAAGCTTTTTAAGAATTTCTTCTCACCTGCCGCTGCTGGTGTTTTAGGAGAGGCTCCTCGTCTTGTTCTTCATCCTCAAGAGTCTTCGAGGAAAACCTTTAAGGTTGTTTCCTAGTCTCGAGGAAGCCTTTAACATGCGGCTAAGAGATCTCTCTGGATTTGCAGCCAGCTCTTGACGAAACTATTAATGTTGGCGAAACGGAATAGGTTTTCAGCCTTCGAGTTCATTTGCTAAGTCCCCATCGTATGTTCATTTTTCTTCGTCTCCTGTTCTTCTTTATTTCCTCTCTCTCTCTCTCTCTCTCTCTCTCTCTCTCTCTCTCTCTCTCTCTCTCTCTCTCTCTCTCTCTCTCTCTCTCTCTCACTCTCTCACTCACACACACACACACACACACACACACATATATATATATGCTATATATATATATATATATATATATATATATATATATATATATATATATATATATATATATTGGATTTGGAGGTGCCATAGTTAACAAGCTGTGCGCAGTTCTGCTTCTCTCCTGCCTACTGTACCACTCCCACCCAGCCCTACCAATTACCACCACACAACACGCTGGTCCTTCCAGAGTTCCCTCTCGATGCCATCTAATTAGAGAAGGATCGTCGGTATCGGCTCCTGCCAATAACCTGGGAATGGAAGAGCTTTGGGGAAATTAGTCTCCATGAAAGACGGTTGGGAAAGAAAGAGAGGGACGGAATTTGATATTGGAGGTGGAAGGGGAGAGGATGGCAGTAGTTTGAAGGGAAAGGTAGGGGTGTAAAGGGGGAAGGGATTAATCTTATTGGTTATTAACGGGGGAAAGGGGGTTTTAAGGGATAAGAGGGTGTCAGAGGAGCGGCTGGATGGAAGAAAATTTTTGGGTATGAACCTGAAGTTGAGTTGTCCAGGGGCGTGTGGCTCTCTCTCTCTCTCTCTCTCTCTCTCTCTCTGCACACTTATAAATGCAAATAAGTAATAGAATATATATATATATATATATATATATATATATATATATATATATATATATATATATATATATATATATATATATATGAAATGTCAATGTATGCAAAAAGGAGATTACCCTGTATTATGATTGTTACATAGTAATGGATATATCGTATGTATATGGGCGAAGAATTACACACACACACACACACACACACACACACACACACACACACACACACACACACACAAACACAAACACTAAACGCCTTGTATCTATAAAATCTTTAGTATCTGATAGTTTCAAGAAGATAAAGTCATACGATCCGATAAACACATTATGGTTTACGACTTCTTTATCACTTTGATTACCAGTTAAACCTTCGGCATAGCCTATACAACGCTGCATCACGTCGCGAAGAAAGAAGGGGTAAATAGGGGGGGTGGGGGTTGTAATTGGGTCATACGTTGCTAATCACTTTATCTTTCCTTCCTCGCTTTCTTTAAAATCTGTGTTGGGAATCCCTAAGACTTATTTTCACCTGGAGATTCAAGGGGGGAACACATGTATTGTAAGGCTAATCATTGAACGCGTCTGTATATACTTATATGTATCCAGATGCTTATACCTATGTATATGCATGAGTTTGAACAAGTGTTTATCAGTTTTTCTTTTGTTTTATATACATGAATATACATATATTGTATGGTAAAATTGGTTGAAGTCCTATGGTTTGCGTTTAGAAATTCAGGAGAGGCTATACTAAGTCAACGTCTGTTATGGGAGCCCGCAGCACCGCTTTCCTTGCCTTGGTTTCCGGAGAAAAATAACTTTTGATCGAAATGTCTGTTCACTATAGACCCCGAGGACCCTGTTCACGATGGTCCTGACCCTTGGAGGACCTGATCGTAGGACCTGACCACAGAACCTGAACCTGAGACTTGGACCAGAGGCTTGACCTGTTGTTTACCTTCGTATTGGACCGGTAATTATAGTTCCAGACCACAACGCATTACTACGCATTGAGCTGCCACCCACTGCATTTCCCCTCCCCACTGCATTACCATCAGCTGTATTACCACATCACTGCATTTTCCCCCACTGCATTACTTCCATCTGTTGTAGCACACCACTGGGCTGCCACTCGCTACATTTGCCATCGAGACAACAGACGAAGGACAGATATTCTGTCAACTGACTCGCCCAAGAGGAAATTTACTCGTTACGTCTACTCTTGCCCGTCTGCAGCTGCCACAACTTCTGTCCCAAACGACAGAAATATTTTCTATCCACGTCTTTGCCTCCCTGGCCGTCGGCTTGGTTAGAAATAGCCGTAAATCATTCCCGAATTATACGTGTCTAACCAGCGTGATGCTCTGTAATTATGCAGTATATGAGGAAGCGCTCGGCGAGGCTGTAAATCTCTCTTTATACGTTGAGGAAACAGCCCAAGACAGTTTACTTGACGAACCGTGTGTAAAGACGGCGTGTGAACTGTTTGCTTTGTACCTTCACAGTGTTTTTAGTGTGTGCTGTTTTGTGTACAGCTTTCGTATTGTTTATATGCATATATATATATATATATATATATATATATATATATATATATATATATATATATATATATATATATATATATATATATATATATTTGTGGTTACCTACTTGTACATAACGGGGGTAGGGAACTTTGCACTTGTGGGACCCCCGTCTCTCGTACTTTTTTGAACCACGAATAAAACTTTTAAATTTGTGCGTGTGTGTGTGTGTGTGTGTGTGTGTGTGTGTGTGTGTGTGTGTGTGTACCACCGGCCACCCTCTTGCTACCCCCAGCCAGGAGATACAGTACCCGAAAGCAAGTCATTAATATTGGTCTGGAGAGGTGGGGAATGTGCACTTGTCGTTAACCAGTGTTGTTTCAGGCAGTGGTAATGACTTAGCCCCTTGGCCCCTCATCAGACGGAACGAGGTTGTTAGAGATAGTGGGTAATGGAATCGTTTTCTTTTTTTTCAACATCTCCTATGAGGTCTAATATGCACGATATTACGTCGTCATTGATCACAACGGGACGACCCCTTGACCACGACGTTACGACCCCTGAGCACGACGGTACTTCCCTTGAGCACGACAATACTTTCCTTGAGCACAACGGTACGACCCTTAGGCACGACGCTACGACCCTTAGGCACGACGGCACGACCCTTAGGCATGACGGGACGACCCTTAGGCACGACGGAACGACCCTTGAGCACGACAATACGCCTCAAATTAACCCTTTATTAGGGATCCGATGAAAAGTCAGGGTATCATATCCAAGGGTCTTATTGTCGTGCTCAAGGGTCGTACCGTCGTGCTCAAGGGTCACACCCACGTACTCAGGGAGTTTGCATAACTTAAGACACTTATATCACCTTCCATATTTTACTACGTATATCCCAGCAGTATCACTGAGCCTTAGCAGCACATATGTATAGCACTTGTATATGTATGTGTACTGTATGTATGGATGCATGTAAGCTTTGCCTTCGTTGTGGTCGTAAATAAAATGTTTACTTTCTCGCATCTACGCATCGTAAACACCAGGCGAAGGAGAGCGTTTACACTCCCGAGATTGGTATTTATTTTCACTATTACCGCGTCCCATCTTCTGTTATGAAAACGGGATATTAATGGTAGTTAGCACTGACCTCACCAATGAGACCTAACCATCAACATTTTAGAGATATGTTTGTTATTGTGAATGACAAGACAGGGATTATTATACCTTATACATATCTTTTTCATAGATTTCTAAATTGTATTTTTTTTTTCCGATCTGCTCACATCCATAATGTATAAGACGCTGATTCCATCGTGTGGAATTCTGCCACGAAACAATGTACAATCTCTTCAAAGAACGTCTTGCTTCAAAGGGGTCCATCCTGACTCTGATACTTGTTGTAGCGCAGCTTTGGGGCTTCAGGAGTCTTCGGAGAAGAGAAGCCTAGTAACTAATGGCCATTTCCCGCGTTAGCGAGGTAGCGTTAAGAAGAGAGGACTGAGCCTTTGAGAGAATATCCTCACCTGGCCCCCTTATCTGTTCGATCTTTTGGAAGATTAAAAAACTATATATATATATATATATATATATATATATATATATATAAGAGATGATGGTAATAAATAAAGATATATAAATCTTTATGTGAAACAAAAACTTTATTGGTTTCGAATACTTTCGAGTTTTTATGCCATGGACAAATTGCTTTCGATGGAGACAGACGCAGCTGGAGAGGATTACAGTGCAAAGAAACTTCAGCCTGAAATAGTATAGTGGTGTCCGAGCCTTCAAGGCTATTCCGCCGTTGTCCATTTCAGCGAATTCCCCTTTTTTTCATGTTTCATCATGAGCGAATGCCTGAAACGACACTCCCTCATTGGAGCCTCATGAATGTCATTTGAGTGCCTGAAATTTTTGCCGCACTGGCCATCGAAACAGAGACGATGGACGCTGATTTTATTTTTTATTTTTTTTTTGTGATTTTCAGTATTTTTTTTTCGTATTGTTTTTGTTGCAGGTTCGCCAGGTTAACCCAATTTGTGAGGATGGGATTTTTTTCCCCCTGTTGGTTTTATGAACGCTGGTTCACGATCTATCCATCTCGATTCCAGAGAGGATATAATTTTTTCCCCTCTTTTTTTTACACCAAGTTTTTTTTTTTTTTTTTGGAAGAGAAATGGTTGAGATAACTTTTTTCTTTATACTCCAATTGACTGTGACACGCTTTCTCCTCCCTAAGATTTTTATTCTTGGGTGATGTTATTATTTCCTGTGGTCAACGTGTCAGCCAAGGGAGGTAATGCATTTGCAAGGTGTCTGTGTAGGTGACCCGATGTAAATTTTTTTACTCGTGTTATGACGTTCACTGTAAACCTAGATTCGGTACGTTTCCACCCCCACCCACCTACCTTGAGAAGCATTGTAACCTACCCTACTATCATTTTTGAAAAATAAGTTCTCTTCAAGGTTCGAAAATCAGACTTATTGTTATTTCTAACCATAATTCTAACTAGTTACATGAATTGGACTTTGTAAGAATCAAGACGTACCTAGATATGAAAGACTATTGAGAGGCACCTCAGTCGTAGGTAAACAGATATACGATGGTAATGTGAGATTCAAGACGTACTTAAATACCAGACACTATTGAGAGGTGGTTCAGCCGTAAATAAAGAGACTGACGATGATAAAGGATTAGTGAAGATGATAAAGAATTAGTTTTGACGGCAAATAATTATCAAGAGAGCGATAAACTCCTATACCCCTCTAGCCTGGAGTGGATGTGGATAACGCCCACCCTTCTCTCTTATTAGATCCACCACCACCATCCGCCTTATTACCACCTCGCTGACCAACACCACTTCTCCCTCTATCCCCCTCCCTCCCTCAGTCACCAATTATCCATTCCCTCAATCTCCCCACACGACATCATTTACCAAACAAGTCCCCATCCCTTCGTCTCTCTCTCTCTCTCTCTCTCTCTCTCTCTCTCTCTCTCTCTCTCTCTCTCTCTCTCTCTCGCCTTGTCTTCTCTTTTTTGCTGGGGGTTGGATCGATTTCCGTATCGTGTGGCGGAATTAGGGTAAAACCTACATATAAATGCAGTACTCCGCCTTCCTCTCACGCTTTTAAGGGATTCCTCTCCCCCACCCACCCCCCTCTCTCTGCTTATCAGGGGAATCTATTTGGCCTCAGATGGCCTCATATGCCAAGGGGAAACACGATATTTTACTCAGGCAGGCTTGGAAGGGCCTGCCTTTCCGCTAGGATATACAGTCAGTTTCGCTCCTCTGCTAAGCTCCCCGGGATGGGCACAACCCCTTTACTCTAATTAAGTTATGGTACGGTAAAAGCCATGCAAATATTTCCGCCGTGAGGTTAGAGGTGGGGTCCGAAAAAAAGCAAAAACAAAAAGAAAAAGGAAAAATGAGAATTTTTTTTGTCTTAACTTTTGAGTAAAGGGCGAGGAACCGTGGCAAAGTAAATGTCTTATGTTCCTCGTATGATTTCAATTGTTTATATATTATAGCTTAAGACAGCCTCTTCGAGCGCGGATTGCGAACATTTAAAGCCGATCTCCCACTCTTCTTGACCCACATTTACCTGGAGTCGTATATAAACACGTGCTCGTATTTGGTACAGGAGCCCTGAAGGTAAGCGAAAAAAATGGGAAGTGCTTGCGTCTGTACGACCCTGGAAGTCCTCATAAACTTTTTTTTTTTTGTTTTGTACAGGTTTTTGGTTCGGTTGTTGGCTGGAAAGAGAAATGAGTCGCAGCCTGTGCAATAAACGGGGCCCGATACCGCAAAACAAACACCGCAGATTATGTACTTATGCAAATGATGTGATTATGGTAATTTTGGCGAGTAAGAAGTGCGGACTGTGTGTTTGTGTGTATGTGGTGAGATGTTGGTCGCCCATTGCACTGATGAGGTTTTTTTCTTCAGCGAAGGGAATATTATTTTCCCTTATTTTTTGCATATTGCTTCTAAAAATGTCTTCCTTACATGTAGGTAACACGTTTGCAACAGACGTGTACTGGATAGGCTTGACTGCTTTCTCAGTATCACCAATTTAGTGGTTTAGTGACAAAGTGAAGTAGTGTTTTCTTTCTTTTTCAAGGTTTTGACAACAGTATGTATGTATGTATTTATGTATGTACGAACGTCTGATAGTCTCTATATGCATGTATGTGCATGTATACTATGTATGTACGAACGTCTGATAGTCTCTATATGCATGTATGTGCATGTATACGTGTGTATACATATCAGTATATGTATTTTGCCACTTCAGATTGGAGGCACGAAGTTTGTTCAAAAGAAAACTAATTACTCCAGGTAATATTTGCAGAGAGAAGGCCAATATAAAATGAGAGACGTTTTTGTATGTTCAGAGGCTTTCATGTAGAATGACGTAAAAAGAATTTTGTTAATTATTTTGGATTTGAAACTTGTGAGAAAGGTGTTATCAAATCGTCTAGTGTTGCTGTTGTCTGAGGCTTATGTAAATATTCAAGAAATGATGCAGAAAGATTAATTATTTTGAGATACAGTTGTCAAAGTGAAAAATTTTGGATTTGGAATCTGTGAAGAAGAAAAAAGGGAGAATCTTCGACAGATCGGCTAATTTTCCTGGTGTGTGAGGGGACTTGATTGATCTGTTCCCCTTCCCCTCTCCCCTCTCCCCTCCCGCACTCTTCGTCCTTTTATACCCCCTTCCCCCTCACCAACCCCCTTCCCTTGTCATAGTCGTGTCTGGTGCCAAGACTGTTGTGTCTGAGATCTGGAAGCTGTTGGGGGGGGGGGGGGGGGGGGGAGAGGGAGTAGGATGGGGGGGTCATTGAGGGGGGGTGGGGGGGTTTCGGGGGGGACACGAGAACAGAGGCCAAAACTTTTCCCCTTATCTCGTTTAATTCTGGAATTGCCAGATTACCAATGCAACTTGCTTCTTTGCAGGAATCAGTTTTATTTTTTTTCTTCTTCCCATACAGTTTTGATGGCATAATTAGCATGGTTAATATAGCAATAACCGAGCGAGGATAAGTTCAGGAAGATGCTGAAGAAGGAGGAGGAGGAGGAGATGATGAGTGGGATGGGGGGGAGGTAAAGGGAGAGTTCTTGGCTCTGAAGCACAGAATTCGGCTGCAATTACGACACACTGACCAATGCCGTCTGTCAGATTTTTCTCTACGAGAGAGAGAGAGAGAGAGAGAGAGAGAGAGAGAGAGAGAGAGAGAGGGGGGGGGGTGGATGGTGGTGGAGGTGGGTGGAAAGGGGGTGAAAGAGGGAGGGGGTTGTGTGCGGTTATGTGAGGAGAAGAGGGAGGAAGGAGAGAGGGTTTTGGGGGGGGTTGGTGGGATCCTCTGCATAGGGTTTGATTTTCCCGCGCCTACGATCTCTGGTGGTGTATTATGTTCTGGTGACCAATCACGGAGCGTGGAGGACATGACACCAGGGCCAGGGGCGAGCTCTTCTCCCTCAGGACGCCGCAGGTTTGGCCTTCTTTGCGTGTGTTGACAACGTTTATACCGACTCCTCGCTCAAACTCTCCCCCCCTCCTCCTTTTTTTTTTAGGGGTGGTCGGTGAGGAACGGCGGGATGATCGGATCGTCTCTTCCTCGGCACGCGGACTGGGAGATCAGGTGACGCTAGTAAAATCTACCGGAGGCACGCGCCCTTTTGAATATGAATAGTGTTGTGGTGTTAGGAGTCGAAGGCGAGGTTCTTTCTATGCGTTGAAGAACTGCGCCGACAGCTCCTTCGGTTACGTGGGGGGGAAAAAGGGAAGATCTGAAACGTTCTTCGCGAGTTCCTGCAGGTCTCGGACGAAGAGGAGCGAGGCAAATACCAACGGAGGATGTCACCAGTGCCGGACGATCCCGAGGATTTGAAAGCCACCTGTCCACGGCTCCTCGTTCTCGCCTCCACGTCCTTCTTGTTTTTAGAAGGGGAGGAGGAGGAGGAGGAGGAGGAGGAGGGAGGCCGACCCTCCCACGGTGGACGGTCGGACGGCCTACGCCTTCGTCAGGAGGAGCGGAGGATGTAAAAAAAAGAAGAGTGCCACCTGTTATCCCTCGGGAGGAGCACCTGGTGGTAGACGCCTGGGGCGTGAGTGTGCGTGTGTGTGAGGTGATGGTGAGTGTTCTCTGCGCTGTCACCTGCTTCAATCGCCCCCCCCCCTTTTTTCATTTTTTATCAATTTCTTTTTCCTTTTTTTTTTACCATCCCCTTAAATCTGGTAGATTGAGGTAAGAGTAGATTAAAGAAAATAGGGTTGTATGTGACTGATGTAATTTATATGTAGTAGATTTACCCATTCATCTGTAGATTAAAAGATTGATATTGCATATCTTACATCAAAGGCTTACTGCCATCCCCCATTGCAAGACCTAACGTCAGCTTAAGCCCCTCCCACTGTCACAGCTTAAGCGGCCACGCCTCCCGTACTACTTATGCTAACAGGAATCCTTTCCTAGCCCTAAGAGCTGTCGTCATCGCTCTTCTTATGCAGTACCCAAGAGCAAAGTTTCTGGTTATAAATCTTCAATTGCAAGGTTCGGCTGAAGGCTCAACCTCCAGTGATAGGCAGGTATTTTGAACGGTGCAATAAATTGTCTGTGCCTAAGGCCAGGGGGTTCCTCATTGGCCGCCGTCAGGCGCGCGTGTGGTTTACGACTCGGCCCTTGAACGCTCATTGGCCGGTCGGACATGCGCGTCAGGGTGGCTCCTCCCATCTTGTTATTTACGACCAATAATTTGCCACCCAACTCAGGGCTGTGCGCCAAACAGCGTCGGCCCAGACAAACAAATGGGTGGAAAAAAATGCTCTCTCTCTCTCTCTCACTCTCCCTCAGCTGACGTGAAGCCAAAACAATTGCTCTCTCTATTAGATATGCTTGTAAACTCGGGCCCGCTCTACAGGCGAATGGCCTCGCCAGCGCTTTCCTTATCACCTTCTTGCGAAGGATTTTCTCCAAGCTTATTTAATAATTTAGATTAATCTCGAATGGTAATGATCTTGCATAATGATATCAAGTCACAAAATATATTCCTGACGGGTTTGATATTTTTTTTGGGGGGGTTGTGCGTGTGTGTGTGTGTATGTGTAAATTTCACTTATGGTGTTGGTTGATGCGTGGGTAAAACTGAATGTATAGAAGATCTTAGGTTTATTTGTGTTTCGATTACAAGTGTTATTCATGTTATGCAAGATGAATGAATTACGCGTGCGGAAAAAAAGTATCTTATGCAGATTCTTCGACCATTCGATCATTGCAGAGTGTATGGGAATCCAACATATGCTGGTTGCCTATCTCTGAACCATGACAGTTAACGCCAGCAAGTGAACAAAACAGATCTGTTTCCTTATCATATCGCAAGAGCAAGAAAACATACGATGTTTTGAGTATCCAAATTCACTTTTTTTTTTTTCAACCCACGTGCAAGAATCACCCGCACATGCAACCGCCATCTGTTGAGAGCCGCGTGAGGCTGGGGACAATTGGCCCTCTGGCCTCCCCCCCTCCCCCATTTTTTTTTCCTAAGGCACCACGTACGTCGTCTCGGTCAACAGCTGTGTGGCACTAGGCCCTGTGTGGGGCTGGCATCCTCTTCCTCGCTGACGTGGCATCGACAAACAACGCTATCTCCAGCACCCCACACAAACCCCCCCCCCCTTTTTTTCGAGGGGGAGGGGGGCGTGTGCCATTCTATTACAAAGGATGGAGGACGTCAAGAAGAGGGAGGCCCCCCCCTCCTCTCCTTCTCAAGAAGGGTGCGTAGAGGCGAAAACAGGCTAGACCCCAGGCTTGTTCTGGCCCTTAGCACACACCTTCCGGGCCAGCGTCTTCCCATATTCTTTAATCGAGCGAGGATGGAGTGATACCAGAGCGAGGAGGAGGGAGGAGGGAGGGAAGGGTTGCCCTTTGGATTCACTGCCATTCAGAGGCCGTTACCCCTTCGGATGGGTAGGTTTTCGATGATCCCAGTTTCCAATTTCGTGCTTTGTTCTGGTGAATCAAATGTACAATAACGCGTAACCTAAGTCCGCGTCTGGCGATCTGCACCGAGGCCCTCCTTCGTATTGCATTTCCACGTCTTTTAAAGCCACGAAAGAGGCTCCAGGAGTTATCTAAAGCATTTCCACCAGAATAAGAAAGTCTGGACTCGAACGCGGCTGCCAGACTCATTTTCTTTCAACGTTCTCTCTCTCTCTCTCCCTCTCTCTCTCTCTCACATCTCTCTCTCTCTCCCTCTCTCTCCCCCTCTCTCGTTCGAATCACAGCTTCGGCCACGTCTTCGTTCCTCCATCGCAGATGAGTGACATCCGCACCTTCACAGTCTCTGACGGCGTGAGACAGTCGGGAGCTTCAAGTTAAGATGTATTGTGCCGTGGATGAGATGAATGCACAGGTCTCGTCCAAAACCGGGACACAGCAACGCAATCGGACGCGCTCCGGTCGGAGGCCGCAGATCAATACTCGGTTGGGGGCTTGCGGCCGCGCATGTGCACAACACAGATCTTTTATAACTTTTCAATTTCTTTAGTTTGTATCACCCTGCCCTTAGGGCAAAGGAGGTATACCACCAATCCCCCAACCCCCCCTTTTTTTTTTCCTGTTTTCCTTCTCTATAACATCGTGTTGCACGTTTTCTCTCTCCGTGTGTGTGTCTCTCTCCAGGAGTTGTTTCGTCAAGGAAAACGTGGTTTGTTTACCCTAGCCATCCGCAAGGCTGGTCCATTCTCTTTCGTCAGGATGTCGAGGCCTCCTGGTTTTCTTTCGAGGTGTGAGCCACATGCTTGATGCAAACGTTGCTTCCTATCTCTTGGCGGGGGTAGGGAAGGGAGGCAAGAAACCATCTCTTTCCTCCTGTTTTTTTCCCCTGTCGTGTAGCTGTACTGTAATGCATTAGGGGATGAAAAGAAGATGGTGTAGAAGTTCTCCTGGTTTGATTTAGAACGATTGGATTGATGTGGCTTTTGTTCGATGGATTGTTGGAAATAGGGTTTGGGCTGTTCGTTTCTACCGTAGTTACCCCCCGACACAAAAAAAAAGTGTGGTGTGAGAGGTGTTGGTGTGGAGGGATGTGGGTGGGGGAGGAATCCCCTCCTCTCTCTCTCTCTCTCTCTCTCTCTCTCTCTCTCTCTCTCTCTCTCTCTCTCTCTCTCTCTCTCTCTCACTTACTTTCTGATCCCTCTGCCTCACATACTCTCTTTCCATAGATGGTTTTATTGATTTAGTAAGAGAGAGAGAGAGAGAGAGAGAGAGAGAGAGAGAGAGAGAGAGAGAGAGAGGAACCCAGACGGGTTGAGTCGGAAATCACATAGAAAGTGATGCAGGAGGGAGAGAAAATGAAAGAGGAGGAAGGAAAATAGTATGACAAATGGAGGGAGGGAGGGTGTAAATAGACACAGACGGACAGACAGACAGACAGAAGCACATCACCATCAAATTTTGAACTTGTTTCTTTCCTATATAATCTGATGTCTAGCTGAGTGGCTACTCGTATTACAGAGAATGGCTTATTCTACTCCGTTGTTGGATTAGTGGCAGGTTTGCGGCAGGGCAAAGTCTCTGCTGGGCCCAAAATGAACAGGATCACTTACCATAATTCGTCGCTGGTCTTCCTGGACAGGATCTGTTCATTTAAGTTTCTCATTGTTTTAAGTGGAGGAAAATGAACGTGAAATTATGATCTTTTCACCCAAGATGACCCGTCACTGGGTCATATGGAGTATGATTTTATCGCCTCCTTTGCTGTGTTGATCAGCATAAAGGATGGAAAATTGACTCCGTCGTGCTAGCAAAGCATAAACGTCTGAAGCAGCCGTCGGTATGTGGCTCACAGAAGCATCGGATCCCATCACGTGCCCGTAGAGGGACCGCTAAATACCACAACACGCGAACAAAAACAAAGGACTTGGAAGGCGGGCGGCGCGCCATTGGACCGACCCGAAGAGTGTTCCCCCCCCCCCCCCCCCCCCCCCGAGGACTTATTTCCAAGCTAGTCAAATAGGGTCCGCACGCGGCCTCTCAATCTGCATTTAATCTTAATTATATGCATTGATTTTTGCTCCGCCAACCTCCTTTATCAGCTGCAACCATCGCTTCCCCCCCTCCTCCTCCAACTCTAAGCTAGATGTGTTGGCTGGAATGGCAAACACAAGAGTTTGCCTGTGTGGTGTGTGTTGCTTCTTTTACAAACACACACACACACAAACACACACACACACACACACACACACACACACACACACACACACACACGCGTGCGTTCACGGTGTTGGTCAACAGCCATTCGTTGTACGCACCGAAGAGCACCACAGGCTTGCAAAAGCACACGAGTTGTGTTATTCAAGGGTGTGCCAACAGGGGTGCTGCCGTCATCACAAGCACGAGGGTTGCGAGTTACTGGTCTAAGGTTATTAGCGAGTTTCTCTCACAAACCCCGACAGATATTGCACTTCATGCGCGAGCGTGTATACGTATGTGTTGTTCTCATGAGCTCCTCTTAAAGGGTCGTGAAACGTGGAGACCCACAAGCTTTGAACGTGCTCACAAGATGCAACAACTCACAAGTAACCTACACCCTCCTCCTCCTCCTCCTCCTCTCTCTCTCTCTCTCTCTCTCTCTCTCTCTCTCTCTCTCTCTCTCTCTCTCTCTCTCTCTCTCTCTCTCTCTCGTGCTCAGGAGATGTTCTAGTTTCACAAGTTCTTGTCTTACAACCCCAACGCGAGATGCCCCAACCCCTCCAGTAATTCACGAGCCTCGCTCACGATCCCACCCGATATAAAAAGACGAAGAACAGGAGACGGTGAATACAAGTTCTCCTCACACACGAGATAAGTCCACACGAGTTGGAATCATTTTATTTTCCGTCTCTCTCTCTCTCTCTCTCTCTCTCTCTCTCTCTCTCTCTCTCTCTCTCTCTCTCCACAACCCCCCCCCCCCCCATAAAAGACGTATTATTGTGCATCTGTGTTGATACCTTATCATCGCAAGCTCAAACATGACAGTAAGAACGTGCTACAAGTCCGCTGATATTCTCCTCTCTCGCGCGCGCGTTTATTGTTGCTTGCATGCAGTCCAGAGTGATGCCCGACAGGCAGTGAAGTGATAAAGTTTATGTTCGTGGAACTCTTTTGCCTTCGAAAGAAAATATAGAACAAATACAAAGAATGATGTCTATGGCAAGGCACTTGAGAGGATCACGCGCGACATTTGGACTTAGAAAGAAGAGTCACAGTGGGTGTTTTGAACACGCAGAAGTTGAACACTTTCAACTATTATTTCGACATCTTTTTAAGTTCTTCCTCCGCGTGTTAGCAGAGAGAAGAGCTAACAGTGTATCGGAACTTTTTTCAAAAACGCGGACGGAGGAGGCAAAACCACATGCCCCGACTGGAATGAAAAGAAAGAAAAAAAAAAAAGAGGTGGTCAAAAAAAAAAAAAAATACCTCGTTTGCATCTACTTAGGTATGCAAAAACTGGTACCCCCCTGTATAATATATGACGTGGTCCTCTTTTTCCTTCCCTCATCTTTCGGCCTTTCACTTATTGCACAGAGGGACCGACGCTGCCTTCTCTTTTTTTGCTGTTTTGCGTAATTTAGTAGATTAGTCGCATTTCTTGGTAGATTAATCAGAGGCTGACTCACACAATTTAACTGTCGGAACTGAAAAAGGCCTTCCTTTATAGCGTTCGTGTTCCATACGTCCCAGTACATGCGTAAATGCGTTTGCCTGCCTGTGTGTCTGTGTGTATACTTGCTTGTATGTAAATGTCGAGACACAATTATTCAAAGAATCAAATCACTTAGCTCGTATCGCCGTCACTGTCAGGTTCAAACTGACTTTGCCCTCTGTCCCAGCGTGGCTCAACTGTAGATTCCATCCATTTTACAATACGTCCACACAAGGGGGGGTAAAAGAAAGGAAAAAAAAATGAAAGGAACATCTTCATGGTTATTCAAAACCTTCTTTAAAGGAATAAAAAAGGGGGAAAAAAAGGAGAGAAAATATTCGTCGCTACTTTGCCTACATATTTCCCCCAAACTCCGTTTTATTATGCATGGAGAAGGTTCCTAACGGGTCGAGTCGGTCTGTAAGGCTGTCCGGGGAAGGTGACCAGAGACCGCGGAATTATTTTATTGCCCCGAAATTCGCACGGAAAAACTCCGACGAGCAAAAAAAAAAAAAAAAAAAAAAAAAAAGGAAATCTCTACCTGTGCCAAAAAACAAGGAGGTCCCATATACGAAATGCGTGTCCGATGGGGATGGAAAAAAAAAGGGAGAGAAAAGAAATATTTCTTTTGAAAAAAAATATTTAAGTTGAAGGTGGAGAATAATATGATTTTCAGATTGCACTACATATCTGAGCATGTAAGTTTGATTGCTAGTAATTTCTTATATCTAAAGACATAAGTCTGGGGTGAAGCATTTGTTTCTTGTTTAATCTATAACTTTATTTATCAGACAGAATTATACGCGCACGCAACTGTATTCAGTGAACCGTTCTTTGTTGATTTTGCCTTTATTTATATACAAGACGTGAACTGAGTTTGACATTCGAGTGACTTCAAATCTTTAATGTTCTCTCTCCTTACGACAGCTGTTATACCATAAGATGTGGACGTGTGCTTACACACGTGAGTGTACAAGTCTGTACTAATACAAGCTGATTATTCGTCTCAAAAGATATACCTTCTGTGTTCACAATTTAGATGACTGTCTAGTTTTCAGATGTAGTCGGTCATTGTTTCGTGTCGTATGTAGATGAAGTTATTCAGGTGGTGTTAGCGGAAACACCTTCTTTGTCGTTCTTCTTCAGGGAACATCAAGATATTAGGTTTGAGATCTGGAGAGAAGGGTTTTGCCTGTTGGTGGATGTTGTTGTTGAGGTAATGATGTAAGACCAGATATCTAATCATCATGAAGCTATAACTGGTAAAACCTGATCCATGTTGTACTTGATAAACATGTTGGATTAGTAATCTCATTAATGCTATGCTTCACAACACCTGAAAATGATATTTGTATGGATGATCTCCTTTATAAAACCTGGACAACAACACTTGTATTGTTGTTGTACTTGCTGGATAACAACACTTATATTGTTGTTGTACTTGCTGGACAACAACACTTGTATTGTTGTTGTACTTGCTGGACAACAACACGTATATTGTTGTTGTACTTGCTGGACAACAACAATTATATTGTTGTTGGTTATACTTGCTAGATCCGAAACCATCAGTTGCTTCATGATATTTTGGTATGACTTATGGTGGTGCTTGTCTTCATGAGACTTGAATTATCAGCACTTTCATCGGTGCAGAACCAAATTATCAAGACAGTGATATTGTATTCCATAGAATTAAAGCAGGACATGGGTAACTATATTGTTAATGTCACAGTTGTTCAAACCTGATCATGAAGGTTGTACTTGCTGAAACAGGAGCATCACCTAATTATACTGAAGCCATACTTGTCAGAACCATGACATAAAGTACTGATGTTGTACTTTAAAAGCCTTTAAAAGCACCACGTATATTGATGTCTACACTTGCTAAAACCCGAGCATCAATACTTGCACTGATGCCGTGCCTGAAGAAGCTAAAACATCGGTTACAGATTACTGTCTTCACACCTAAGACAACTTAAAGATTGAGTGGCCTAAAAAGAAAAGAAAATAAAGGTCATTGATAAAAAAAAAGAAATTGGCTCGTCGTCCTTAGCTTTATTCTGGTTTGTTATTCAGTTGGATAAAGTCACTTTTGGTTGGTCCCCCCCAACTCTGCAGCCTCCAGCAGCAGTTCCCATGCTCACTTCCACTCTCTTTCTCACTCCCTCCCTCCCTCCCTCCTCAACCCCCTTCCTCCCTCCATCTACCTCCCCCCCCCCTCTCTCTCTCTCTCTCTCTCTCTCTCTCTCTCTCTCTCTCTCTCTCTCTCTCTCTCTCTACCGCTGTCCCTCCCTCCCCTCCTCCAGCCACACCCTCCCTCTCCTGCTCCTTCTTACTCTTCATCTTCTTATTCTTCGTCCTCCTTTTCTTCTTCGTCACACACACACACACACACACACACACACACACACACACACACACACACACACACACACACACACACAGCCCCCTTCCCCCACTCCTCTCCTGCCACCATCCCTTTGTGTTTCCTCTTCCCCTCCATCACTAAGCTTCTCTCTCTCTCTCTCTCTCTCTCTCTCTCTCTCTCTCTCTCTCTCTCTCTCTCTCTCTCTCTCTCTCTCTCTCTCTCTCTCGTAAGAAAATTACGTCGTCGGTAGTCGTACGTTCTTAGATCTTCAAGGCAAAATGTAAGCACTGGTAGGTATGTAGGTACACACCTTCTCTCCTTGTCTGGCTGGTTGTTTGTCTGTGTGTCTGTCTGTGTGGATCTGCTCGTAGCCAGTTTGTAAGATCTCATTCTCTTCCATTAAGTTTCCACTCTCTTCTTCCATTCTCCCTGCGTAGATCCACCTCCTCCCCGTTCCTCTAGAGAGCTCGCTCACTCCTTCCCTCCTCTCTCTCTCTCTCTCTCTCTCTCTCTCTCTCTCTCTCTCTCTCTCTCTCTCTCTCTCTCTCTCTCTCTCTCTCTCTCTCTCTCTCTCTCCGTCTTTCCCATGACCTCCCACTCCTCTCTTCCTTTCAAAGACTAGCCTCCTCCTCCTCCTCCCTCGTTTCCTCTTCCGTTTCATTGTCCCTTTGGTTCCTCGTGCCGCCCTGTCTCTGCTCCCCGTCTGTGCTCGCTCCCTCCTGTTCTTATGCCATCCTGTTCACCCTTTTACTCTGTTCTTTCTCCCTCCTATCGTTACCTCATCCTCTGCACCCTCTGTGCTGTTTTTCCTCCCTCTTTATCATTTCTGCTTCCTTCCAAGCCTCCTATCCTTTCTCTCCCATCCTTCTACTTTCCTATTCCTGTTCCGTTGCATCCTTTCTTCCCCTTTATCCTATCCTTCTTCCTTCCTGCTCCTCCTCTCTCCTATTCTTCCTCTTCTATACCTTCTCGTCATATCCCTCCTCTCTCCAACTCTACCCCCTCCCCTCTCCCTGCCTCGTCTACCCGGCTCCCTCTCGCTCAACAACCCCCTCTCTCCTTTTCACCCCCCCTTCCCTTCCCTCCCACTCCCCCCCCCTGCGCCTATTATGGAGGCCTGCCCTCTGACTGGTGGCGGGCCCATAAATGTGATCAACATGACTGTTCTTGCTTATTCCCTTTTGTACGTTATTCCACCACACACTGCGGTGCCCCAGGCCTGATTTCACACCCATGCCCTCCTCCTCCTTCTCTTCCTCCTCTTCTTCCTCCTCTTCCCCCCCAGCTCTCTGTGCCTGCTGATGAAGCCGGCTGCCTTTGTGGGGCCTGGCCTCCCGTCTGTTCATCAGCGGGAGGAAGTGTTTGTGTGTGTGTGTGTGTGTGTGTGTGTGTGTGTGTGTGTGTGTGTGTGGCTGAGAAAAGCGCAGACTTTAGCATACCCCACTCGGGAGAGAGAGAGAGAGAGAGAGAGAGAGAGAGAGAGAGAGAGAGAGAGAGAGAGAGAGAGAGAGAGAGAGAGTACATGGGAAAGTTAGACAACAGAGGGCCAGTTGGCTCATGGCTTGGTTATGTATGTTTTTTGTTTTATTTTTAACTTCGGCCTACCTCTTCGTTCTTGTTCTGGGCGGACGCGATAAGGATAGAACAGAGAGAGAGAGAGAGAGAGAGAGAGAGAGAGAGAGAGAGAGAGAGAGAGAGTACGAAGCAACCTTTCCAACCTATTACAGATAAGAACTTCTAAGACTCGTTTCCACGAGAGAGAAGAAGAAGAAGAAGGAAAAAAAAATGGAATCTTGGGGGGTCGGTTGGGGTGGGGGGAGGGGGGGGGGTGAATGAGCGAATTTTTACGAAATCTACAGAATGTGTGAGGGACGAAGATTGGTGAAATTTGCCTCAACTGTAAGAGAGGGAAGGGGGTTAGGCGGGTGGGTGCTGCTGGGTAAGGTAGGTAGGTAGGGAGGGAGGGAGGGATGGGTAAAGTGTGTGTGTGTGTGTGTGTGTGTGTGTGTGTGTGTGTGTGTGTGTGTGTGGCTGTGGGGTCAGTGGCTTAGGCCTGACGTTAAATAGAGACGTCCTGCAGGATACCGACCGATGTGTCCTGAGGGAGGAGAGTGTGTCTAAGGGATAGGTCTAAATGGGAGCTGAGGGGTGGCAGGGAAGTCTTATCTTTTAGGGGGGGGGGTTGCTCAGGGTTAGAGGATCTGGTTAGGTGGCTAGGGGATGGGAAGGGGAAGTGGGAAGGTTTTGTACGTTACTAGGGGGTTGTGGTTCGTTGCCAGGGGGACCTTGTGCATTGCCAGGGGGATGTGGGTTGCAGGGGGGGATTTCGTACGTTACTAGGGGGTTCTGGATCGTTGCTAGGGGGGGGGACCTTGTCCATTACTAGGGGGAAATCTGGTGTGTTGCTAGCAGGGGAAGTGGTAGGTTGATAGGGGACTCTGGCATTATAATAAGTGGATCCACTGCGTTTCTAGGGGTTCTGATGAGTTCCTAGGGGAGGATTTAGTACGTTGCTGTGGGGGAGGGATTCTGGTACGTACCTTGGAAGATCTAGAGGGTTTAGTTCATTGCTGGGGGAATTTGGGTTGTTGCTAGGGGGGTTTGGTTCATTGCTGGGGGAATTTAGGTTGTTGCTAGGGGGGTTTGGTTCATTGCTGGGGGAATTTAGGTTGTTGCTAGGGGGTTGGTTCATTGCTGGGGGAATTTAGGTTGTTGCTAGGGGGGTTTGGTTCATTGCTGGGGGAATTAAAGTTGTTGCAAGGGGGGTTTGGTTCATTGCTGGGGGAATTTAGGTTGTTGCTAGGTGGGTTTGGTTCATTGCTGAGGGAATTTAGGTTGTTGCTAGGGGGTTTGGTTCATTGCTGGGGGAATTTGGGTTGTTGCTGGGGGGGGGTTTGGTTCATCGCTGAGGGAATTTAAGTTGTTGCTAGGGGGGGTTTGGTTCATTGCTGGGGGAATTTGGGTTGTTGCTAGGGGGTTGGGTCATTGCTGGGGGAATTTGGGTTATTGCTAGGGGGTTGGGTCATTGCTAGGATGATCTAGTTCGCCGCTAAGGTGTAGTGCGTAGCTAGGGGCAGGGTGTGCGTTACGAAGGATGTCTAAGGCGTCGATGGGAGAACCCGGCTCGTTGTCTTGCCATTGTGTTGCTGATGCCACTGTCTTCTTCCATCCCTTTGTATTGAGGGGAACGTTTAAGGACGGGTGGAGGGGGCATTTGTTGAGTTGCTTTGGGGAGTGGGGATGGTGGGGTGGGGGGAAGAGTATAGTTGGTTGTCTGAAGGGGCGAAGTTTGGTGGGTTGCTTGGAGCAGTTTGGTTGGTTGTTAAGAGAGGGGGCGGGGAGGCTTGGTTAGGTTAGGTTAGGGAGAGAGAGCTCGCTCTCTGGGTTGCTGGGTGGAGTTTGGTTGGTTGTTAAGAGGGGGGAGGCTTGGTTAGGTTAGGTTAGGGAGAGAAAGCTCGCTCTCTGGGTTGCTGGGTGGAGTTTGGTTGGTTGTTAAGAGGGGGAGGCTTGGTTAGGTTAGGTTAGGTTAGGTTAGGTTAGGTTAGGGAGAGAGAGAGAGCTCTCTGGGTTGCTGGGTGGAGTTGTGTGGATTGTAAAAGAGTCTTGGTTGGTTGCAAGGCTTGTGGGGGGGGGGGGGGGGAAGGGGGGGTTTTGGTGGGTTGCGAGGGTGGGTTTTGATGGGTTGCTAGGGGGGAGCGTGGTGGGTTACAGGGGGGGAAATTGAAAAGGGGGTTGCTGGGGACAGTTTGATACGTCATTTGGGAGGAACTTGGGTGTGTTGATAAGGGGATTTTTATTGGTTGCTGGAGGGTTAACTGGTGAGTTGGCAACCCTGATGGGTTGCTAGGGGCGTCTGTTGCCATGGGAGCGAGCAGAGGGAAGATGAAATGAAAAAAAGGAAGACTAATTCTAATGGGTATCTTGAGAGTTCATTTGGGTAAGTGGCGAAGTGGGGAGTGGGTGTGTGGATGGGTGGAGTGGGAGCTTGATAATGGGGAGTCGTGGGAGGTTATTTTGTAAGGGTGACCCTGATCTGTGATGTGGAGGAGAGGTTGGTTACGGGTGGATTTAAGGTGGGTAATAAGGGGAGAGTCATTTGCATAGCGCTCTCGATGTCCATTGATTGGGAAAGGGGAGCTTTCAAGTCTCACTGGTTCCCTTCAAGGGATACTAAGAGGTTTCTGGTTTCTGTGAGGGGGGGTGACAAGGCAAGAGCTGGCGACTTCTAAGGGATGCCAGGGGGTTTCAGGTCTCGGCTAAAGGGTATCTGAGACGAGGGCTGGCAGTACCTAAGGGGAATCAGATAGACAGCCAAGGATACAGGCTGAATGGCCATGGAGATGAGTATTTGGTTGATGAATGGGTGAAGAGAAAGGTATGCAGGGGAACGCAGAGGAAGACGTAGGAATTTATTTCGACCACGTATTCTTCAAGTTCAGGACCTTTATTTTCGAATCCATATCAAAAGAAAGAATTCCTGACTCCCTGCCTTTGGCTTTCCTTGCCACCTTTTGGACCCAGTGGGCTCTGTAGGTAGCAATCATTTGGTTGATGACTAAGGTATTGGGTAACTGGTATAATATGAAGGGTTAGAGGTCGATTGTATTCACCTCGAAGAGATGGATGACAACGAAGGAGAGAGAAGAAAAGGGAGAGCTTAAGGATGTCCAGAGGGAAGAAGTTAGATTTAACTAGTGGTAAAAGTACTTCATGGGTACTTAAGGGAAAAATAATTGAGGCAATAATGGGGTAGACGTGACTCATACCTGATGGGATTTCGAGTGAAGAAACACGCAAAAAGATCCACTGTTAAGGAGGGGCGATGTTTGATTGGTAGTTAAGGGGGTAGTGCAGGGGGGATGATGATTAAAGGGAGGAGCTGTGGGCAAACAAAGGGAGAGTTGAAGGATAACTAATGTGGGTAAATATAGCACCCCATTTGGAGGCTCCTACTTTCGTGGGGGGGGGGGGGGCTGTTTACAGCGCCCCATTTCATAGTCTCCTGTTTTGAGGGATGCTCTCTTGTTCACCATCCCAGTTCGGATCCCCCGCCCCCTCAACATCATGGTGTTGTTTATAGTAAATAGAACCTGCCCGTGTTTGGTATCTGGAGATTAAATCCCGCTAAATCTTAGCCTCCTGGATTAATTCTCCCAAGCTAAATCTTAGCCTCCTGGATTAATTCTCCCAAGCTAAATCTTAGCCTCCTGGATTAATTTTCCCAAGCTAAATCTTAGCCTCCTGGATTAATTTTCCCAAACTAAATCTTAGCCTCCTGGATTAATTTTCCCCAAACAAGATCTTAGCCTCCTGGATTAATTTTCCCAAGCTAAATCTTAGCCTCCTGGATTAATTTTCCCTAACGAAATCTTAGCCTCCTGGATTAATTTTCCCAAATTAAATCTTAGCCTCCTGGATTAATTCTCCCAAGCTAAATCTTAGCCTCCTGGATTAATTTTCCCAAGCTAAATCTTAGCCTCCTGGATTAATTTTCCCTAACTAAATCTTAGCCTCCTGGATTAATTTTCCCAAGCTAAATCTTAGCCTCCTGGATTAATTTTCCCAAATTAAATCTTAGCTTCCTGGATTTTCTCCCACCGCTTTTATTCGGTGGGCCGGATCTGCTACCACCTGCGATTACCGTACTCCTGGGATTTACCTTCAGAGCTCTTACTGGTAGTTGAGGGATTTACTCCCACCTTCAGATTTAACACCGTGTCTCTCTGTTGCCCCCACCCCCTTTTTTTTTTTTTGGAGTTATCGTGCAGTCTGCTGTATGGGTTGCTTTTAGTATTCATAAATGGGTTTGTATGGATACATTTTGTGATATAAATTCCACTAGTATATTTAACTAACTTAACTATCAATTAGGGTTTTTTTTTTAGTTATACTCACGGTGGGTTTTCATATTTGTTTTATAAATGATATTTTCTCTGAAGAATTATTACTATAGACAGATAGATAGATAAATAGATATCATAAGTTGCTGAATAGATAGAAATAATTTTCCTGTATATATTAATTTTCTCAGAGACAGCAGCTGTATGTAGGAAGAATCTCAAAACTTAAGAATACATTCATTACTTATACGAAAACATGAGTATTTTGAAGGTTTGTTGAATGTGTCTGATGACAGAGTGGCAGATATAGGGTGTTTTGGTCGAGGTGGTGTGCAAAGTGAGAGGGTTAGGGAAAATATATATATATATATATATATATATATATATATATATATATATATATATATATATATATATATATATATATATATATACACACGTACGCATGTATGTAAGATCAATGTAAATGTAGCTTTTCCGGGATATGACTCAGTCTTAAACCCTCCATAGGGCTTTTATTCGAAAAAAACCATATCCTTCCTGTTGTATCTTATTTGTCAGTCGTTCAACATAGTACAGGAACAGACTGTATAAACAACCATCTAAAAATGTGAATCAGGGTCACCGTATCCTCTCTAGGGTTCGTCGGACGCCACCTCTCCCCTTGAAGATACCCCTGTATGATCTCATAGCATTATTTCAGCGTGTGTTCTATAATACCCCTGACGCTGACGGGTAAGTGGAGGAAGCTCTTAGCTGTGGCTCTGCTACAAAGGTCGTGTTGAGGGACCGAGAGTCGTCTGTAGGGAATGTGTATATAAATATAGTCTCTCAGGCACTTAACTCACTCCTAGGACCAGCACAAGTCCTCTCATAGTCTGTCTCATGATATATCTCTGTACCTTATATATATATATATATATATATATATATATATATATATATATATATATATATATATATATATATATATATATATATATATATATATGTATGAAATATTTGGAATTTAGGGCATGGCCAACCAGTGCTTCTGGATAATTTCCTTTGATGTTTTGAATCAGCTGGCATACATACCAACTGAAAAACCATTTTCTGAATTAATATTATAATTTACGAAACATTCAGCGCATAAAGCTCGTCCGATGGGAAAATGGAAATTCGGTTCACTGTCGAGTATGATGTTATTTTCAACCATAAATGTGTGATATTTAAGTCGTACTCCTCAATCCTCATGACTGGGAAAAAATAATTTTGTCAAATCTGGTTTGTCGATTAAATCCTGTGAATCCCCTAAACTCGAAATTCTATAATTTTGTAGATTTGATGTATATCCAATGACCACAAACGTTATGTTGAAATATATCTCGGCCTAATGTATCGCTAGGTTAGTCATAGAATTTATCTATATGCATACATATTGGTTTTTTTTTTTTTGCTGAGGCAACAATACATGTATATATTTTCGTAGTGTTGTGTGATTAACGCGTGTTTTCACCATCTCCAGCGTTAGTGCTCACTTAATACGATAGCCATTCGCCCGGACGACGTTCAAACACGCACACACACACACACACACACACAGTGGATGGAGCCCCAGGCGGACTCTTAGTGCCAGATAATTAAATAGATTTCCGTCCAGCTCCACAATAAACGCAATTAGTGCGGCCATCAGTCATCAGTTTATCATTATAATCTGCTTTTGTCCAAGGGAGAACGGCGTGTACACCCTCGCCTCACCCTACCCTCAGCACAATGGGCTTCTCCCTCCCTCCCTCCCTATCTCTCTCTTTCCTCCCCCTAAACTCCTCCCCTTCTTTCGCCCTTAGGCCCCACCCACTGGCCAGACCCCACCCCTCACTTGAGGGCGCCTCCCCTCAGCCCAACCCTCTCGCCAAACAAACCCCACCCAGTCAGAGAAGACCCCCGAGATCCGACACTGTCTGTCTCAAGTATGTAGACCGACAGCCAACCAAACCCGATCGAAGAACTTCAGATCCTTCAAAAGTAACGTCTTGGAGAACACCCGATTTCTTCAGGTGAACAGGGAAAAAAACTACCAACAAAAGGGGAAAAAATTGAATAGAAAAGATTCTTTCGTTTTTAAAAAAAATGCTTTTTTTTTCTGTACTCTAGATTTTTTAACTTCAAGAAATATTGTTCTGTTCCGTCTCGACTCCTGAGTTAACTCTTACGTCTAGATTATACTGGGACTTTTAGTATAGTTGATATACACATACACGGTTGAACAAGAGAATATATCGTCATATATCAACATCAAGAGAGCCTTAGGAAAATAACAAATCGTGTGTATTCATGAATATCTTTCCGTCACATAGGAATACACATATTCTTTACCATATGGAAATACCCTGTATATATATATATATATATATATATATATATATATATATATATATATATATATATATATATATATATATATATATATATATATGTGTGTGTGTGTGTGTGTGTATATATTCGCAACTGTCTGTCCTGCTTTTGCCAAGCAGCCATCATTAACAAAGGACCAATGGCTCATTTGCACATACCCAGTAGCTAGCAGTCATGTATAATGTACATACTATAGGGTACCAGAGCTTACTAGTCATAGGCAAAATCATAGATTACTGTAGCCTTAGAGCTGAAGGGGCTCCTGCAAAAAAGAGGCCTGGAATAACTTCAAGACCCTTATGAGAAAGGGGTCACGTGATAATTCGAAAGAAAATATATATATATATATATATATATATATATATATATATATATATATATATATATATATATATATATATATATATATATATATATACACACACATACAATGGAGAATAATCTCTGTGTGTGTTATATAAAGATATACAGAAGCATATTATTATTATTTTATTATTTTTATCATTTACAATATTCACTTCTGAAAACAGAAGTTTCCTTTATTATTATTGCTAAATATCCCTATATATATGTATATATATATATATATATATATATATATATATATATATATATATATATATATATATATATATATATATATATATATATACATATATGAATTTGTTTGATCTATATGTGCAATAAGTGTATGTTTTGTGTGTAATATGAGAAATGAAAAAATATATACTCATTATTATTATTGTTATTATTATTATTATTATTATTATTATTATTATTATTATTATTAGTTGTAGTAGTAGTAGTAGTAGTAGTATATGTGAATTATTTTACAGAAGTAACCCAACTATTTTCAAGCGTCTCTTGTCTTTGGAGATTTTCTCTGACCTTCGTATGTACTCCTGGCCTTGAAGGATCCCTTTCCCTCTGCCCTCTTTGGGCACCGCAGGACGCCTCAGGACCAGGGAGGGCGAGGTCTTCATGGCTGCCGTCCGCTAGCCCCTCAAACACCCATAAACTAACCTCTTACTGCCCCTGAATCACCTACTAACCAATTGTAATTTCCCATTTCAAGACTGCGTGAGTATAAACAGACACTGATAGGGCTTCAGGCCAAGTGGAGACTCAACACCCACTTACAGGGAACACCCCCTTCCCCCTTTCTCGCGCCAAAATGGCCTTTTTCTTGGACCCTCTTAGTCTCCTGCAGTCGTTGAGTGCGGCGGTGGTCGGTAGCGCCAACACCCTCTCTCTCTCTCTCGGATGCCAAGGTTCCTGGAGGTGAAGAAAGACTACGGTATTGTTACGGACGTGTTGAGTTCCTCTGCCGAGGCCCCGTGTTGTGTAGATTCATACAAGACTCGTGCCGGTACCTCTTAGGGCCCAGGATGAAGTAGATTGTTGTGATGATTGCAGAGTTCCCCATTCCAAGCTATTTTAAGCTGTGGTTATGGAGACTCGTAGACGGCCTTGGTATCATAGCAACGAGTGGGTGTATATGCAGTGCTTTTGAGTCCAGAGATCATATTATAAGATTTTGGTCCTTTGTGCCAAAGTTTTCTGTTCCACTCGAAAGAAGTCTGCCGGTAAAGTGAGAAGGTTCTTATGCCTCTGCATGTCTTCAAGTAAGCCTGGTATCGTAACCATATCAAAGTCTTTAACTTGAAGGACATGCAGGGTCCCTCAAAGCCCTCGTCAGTATTCCTTTGCATTACAGAATTAAGTACCCCCAGGAGTGACGGAAAAGGAGTTGGTCCTTTGGCAAAGCATCTTCGTCATCTTTTTTATTGCCATTATCATTCTCGGAGTAATATTAAAGAGGAAAAGGAGGAAGAATTCAAGGGCCAAGTAAGTGTGTGTGTGTGTGCGCGCGAGAAATGTCCATTCCCGCTGCTTAATGCGTCCCCCGTCTTCATCAGGATTATGCAGGCGTCTTTCTCGCCACCCTCGCCTCTTCCCTTGACATCCTCCCAGCAGCGGACCCGGAAGTAGCTTGAGATAGTTTTATTACTCGCTAACGAAAGACGTGAGGCGACCGCTGGAAAAGTCCAGATCGCGAAAATACTTCCGTCTGCGCCCAAGGATAACCTCCTCCTCCTCCCCCCCACGCCAAAAGTGACATTTCCAGGTCTGATATGCGTGGTTTAATCGGCCTACTCAGATGGGGCCTGGCACGTGTATGCATGGATTCCCATCTTTTGTGACATTTACACTTGCACAGCTTCCCATGTTCTATAAACGGGTGGTGGCCAGGTGCAATAAAACGTTTACGATGCTGGTTATGTATCGTAAAACGGTCGTTACTAAGGTTACTGCCCTCTTACGTCACTTTGTTACCCCATTTCGTCATAACCCGAGAGTGACGTCACGGCTATGATGTCACCGATGTTGCATAATGCCTTGTCACGTGGTTTGGGGGTCGTTAACGGAGACACCTGTTTCTGGATCTGGCCCCGTTTTCTTTTGCACTTGGCGGGAAGCAGGCAAAGGGGTCCTGGCGCGCCTACGATGACATTAAACTTTTATGTTTTGGCTCCCTCGTCTGTGGACTTTTAACATTTTATGGGCCATTTTATTTTTAACGATCTCTTGTTGTTGAAGGCTTAGTTTTTATTGGGATGCGTGCTTTATGGGTGCATTTACGAGCTAGGAAGTTTTGAGGGTCAAGGTCACGCCAAGTGAGACCATGAGGTCTCTCTCTCTCTCTCACACACACTCTCTCTCTCTTGCTGCCCTCCCGGGAGTCAGCAAGCCGCGTCGCGCCGTTGAAGGCGGGACGCCGCAACTTTTCTTTGGACGACGCCCACCACCCCACAAACCTTGTTTTCCAACCGTGTTTTCACTCATTTTATCTCGCGTTTTTTTTTTTTTTTTTTGTCTTTCTGTTACGGCTTGTGATCGGCTTCGGTGATGTGTGCGCCTCGTCAGTAGGCTGGACTCCACCGTAGAACGGGAAGGAGGAGGAGGAGGAGGAGGAGGCTGGACTCCACCGTAGAACGGGAAGGAGGAGAAGGAGGAGGAGGCTGGACTCCACCGTAGAACGGGAAGAAGAAGAAGAAGGAGGAGGAGGAAGCTGGACTCCACCGTAGACTGGGAAGAAGAAGGAGGAGGAGGAGGAGGAGGAGGAGGAGGACAACGAGGGAAGGATACTTTTGAAACCTTGCGGCGATGAGGAAGGTCTGTGCGTGGACGCGAGGGAGGGAGGGAGACCACACCATCGACTTCCATAAGGCAGAGGAGCTTCTTCCAGCCTCAGGATTCAACTCCTTATGCTACGCGATTGTGACTCTCGCTGTACACACACGCGGTACTACCGTAACCCATTTAACGCCGTCGCGCCTCGTCATTTTTCGAGCCCGATCTTACGCTCGCTCTCCCGCTCCAGTAGTATTATTCATTGACTTAAGGTAACTCACTGACTGCGCTTCAGCGGAACTCGCACTCGGTTCCAGTTATCGCTTCTCTGCTGTAACTCATTCCGTCTTCGGTCACATTGCCGTAACGTAACTCTTCCTCTTACTTGAGCGTAACAGTGCGGATATATTTCAAGAGAATTAACTGATTTTAACTGCATTGTAACCGCTTCGTTACTTCCTGTTATTTTGCGTAATTTGTGTATCACACAAAGATTATCTTTACCTAATTCATAGAAATAAATGAACTCATTTAGAGTTTTCCCTTGTCAGTAGTTCACGATATTTTATTCATAGTTTGAAACATAATGACAACCGACAGTTGTCAATGAATTTTAGTTTTATCATCTTAATGGATTATTTTTTCTTTTTTAATAAGATACGGCATCGGTGTTGTATGCACACTGACTGTGCCATAGAAGTGTGTAAGTAATCATATATCATTTAGTTACTGTAATTATTAATAGGGTTAATTTAGAACTGTTCTTAGAAAAAAAAATACCTTTTTTTTTGTACCTTTACGAATTTTCGTCTCTTTATTTTTCCAAGAGACTTCGTGTACCAGATCGACTTCATGGAAACTGAAAATGGAGTTGAGGATGATAGATGAAACAGTTGATTTATTTTTCCATTAAAGAAAAGGGCTAGTTAGCTGTCCCATCAACTTCAGCGGAACGATACTTTCATAACTTGAATACAGAGGACCCTATAAGGAAGATGGTTGCTTTACTTCATCAATTCTACCTCGGATTAAACAGATGAGAATCGTCCCTTTCCAAACTTAAGTTACTTTTTCCCAAGGTGTCGGTGTTAATCTGTGATTCAAGTGTTTTGGTTAAGCATCTTTGCAGATCATTGGAGTTACACCTCATGTGGAACTGACATCAGATGTTATGAATTGTTGCATCATTATGTCAGTGTCCCATTAATGTAATCTTAGATAAATGTTCTTCTATGTTGAATTGCCAGAGAATTATATTTAAGTCACTTCTTTTTTAATAGGTGAAAACAGATTCTATTATTATGATGGATATTTACGTCTACAGTGGTTCTAACCTTTTCTTTCCCATTCTTTGATATATATATATATATATATATATATATATATATATATATATATATATATATATATATATATATATATATATATATATATATATATGTATACTAGGTATGCTGACTCTTCTGCTGAACTCATAAAAAATAATTTCACAAATCTAATGATTTAGAAAAGTATTCACGTATTTGTTGGCAACAAGAACTGCTCTGGTGATGCTGAACAAAAGTGTTTGTTTAAATAAAGGACCGCTCGGATTGTTGACATGTTATTAACGCCAGCGGTGTAGAAGAGCTTTGCAAACACCTATCAACAGTTTTTTTTTTAATAGGTCAGAATAAGAGTCAGAAATGTAGTTTACCTTAAACAGCATATATATATATATATATATATATATATTGTAGCAGTGCATTTGATATAGACATTTAAATGGTGATGAATTACAGAAATAGCAAATGACTTTAGTCTTCTTTGTTTAAATATTGTCAATATTTTATATTTTCTACTTAATAGACACACAATACATGACTCATATTTACAGTCCTCTTTTGAGCATCCATTTCACTTTGTGTTCACTGTCCTGTTCCTGTGTTCTTGGTTCCTCTTCCACTTGACTTCTGATCCCGAGCACCCTGACTCATTCCTCTGTTCCTTCGTTACCTACCCTGTTCTTGTGTTACCTATAGTGTTTCTTCGTTCCCTACAGTGTTGCTGTGCTTCCTGCTCTGTCCATGTATTCTCTGTTCTACTACTAAACTGCTACTACTACTACTACTACTACTACTACTACTGCTACTACTACTACTACTACTACTGTTGCCGCTGCTGATAGAATTACCACTACCACTACTATACTACTACTACTACTACTACTACTACTACTACTACTACTACTGTTGCCGCTGCTGATAGAATTACCACTACCACTACTATACTACTACTACTACTACTACTACTATACTACTACTACTATTACTACTACTGCTGATACTACTACAAATACTGCCACTACCACCACAACCACTACCACCACCACTACTCCCACCATCACCACTAGTATTGTTCTGCTGAAGATAAACCAAGCTATGAATCCACTCTCAAATGTAACGTACCATTTCCCCATGAAGTAAGGTTCCTCTCTCTCTCTCTCTCTCCCTCCTCAGGTCGGCCATTTTGTGAGTGTGTTGGCTAGGAACCTGTTGGGAGTCACATGACTGCCTCTACACGCTCTACAAGAAGGTTAGTTACCACATAATTGCCCTCGGCCTCATTAGCATAGTTAAAGGCATCCTGTCGCCTCGTCTGGTAATGGCACGTAACTGTATTGTGGGCAGCACGGAGTGTGTTTCTCCTGGCTCTCAATATATATATATATATATATATATATATATATATATATATATATATATATATATATATATATATATATATATATATATATATATATTTTGTGTGTGTATGTAGTACTCTCACATTCTTTTATACCAGATGATCCATCGCGTTTCGCAGTTTACGATCATCTGCATCATAAATGTGCTCAACGATCGTGATTAATATGAGCAGAAACGTAACCTTCAACGTAAGTCAGCTGTTGGAGAGGTGGTCATTATACTTGCCCCGTCCGTCTCTCGTTCATTCGGGCGTTTTTCTGTTGGATTTTATCGGCACCTGGACAGAGTCTTTCAAGGTCCGTCCATTTATTCCCGTATGTTACGTCGTAGATATGTTGCGTCGTAGATATGTTACGTCGTAGATATGTTACGTCGTAGATATGTTACGTCGTAGATATGTTGCGTCCTAGATATGTTACGTCCTAGACATGTTACGTCCTAGATACGACAAGCAGCAAGTGATAGGTGAAATGAATGCCATCTTCTGAGAATACGTTGGGATCATCACAAGCTACATTAACAGATAAACAAGAAAAAAGATAGATATCTTAAGTAACAGATAAGCAAGAAAAAAGATAGATATCTTAAGTAACAGATAAGCAAGAAAAAAGATAGATATCTTAAGTAACAGATAAGCAAGAAAAAGATAGATATCTTAAGAAGGAACTGAAGGGTGCGCTTGCCTGAGTATTCATCTCGGACGAAGGTCTTCGTATGGTTAGAAACGAAGACAAAAACGCTCAGGCAGATCAAAGAAGTTGAGTCAGTAGATTTGGACAATAAAGACAGTCAGGACTAAGGACTAAAATGAAATGAGAATGAATAGACGTCTGTTAGAAGAGACTCCCAGCCAGTCTGATGATTTTACGTCAAGTTAGAATCCATTACCTGTTACAGTCGTAGCTTAGCCGATCACAGACAACATATCGAATAATCATAAAAAAAAAAAAGGAAAAATGCTTTTGACTAGGAAATAAAACGTCGAGTTACGAAATAGGAGATGGCAAGTGGCGAATATCACATTGTGGGGAGGGAAGGAGAGAGAGAGAGAGAGAGAGAGAGAGAGAGAGAGAGAGAGAGAGAGAGAGAGAGAGAGAGAGAGAGAGAATCAAGCCGACAACGAGAGCCAGCCAGTCCAGACAAGCATTGGGCAATCAGAACACACACACACACACACAAAAGATTCATTAACAATGCAAAGGAGAAAAGATAAACTAATCAGGAATGGAATCCAGGCTCTGGAAGGGAGACTTTCCAGCCCTCGGATACGAGCGTTCTTACCAGGGTTCTTCTCCCCCCCCCCCCCTGGAGGACCTTAACGTGTGGGCTCTCCATCAAGCAAGATGTATAATTTGGGCAAATTACATGTCTCCCAGGCACATCATCTTGTCTGACTTACGGAGCGAGTGTGAATGCTTAGCATACTGACGCGGGAGTCTATGGCCACACACACAGACACACACACACACACACACACACACACCACACACACACACACACACACACACACACACACACACACACAAGAATATCGTTTGATTAGTAGAGAAAGCTCACAAGACGAGGCACTACAAGTAATGTATTACCTCCCGTACGGTACAAATAGGCAATTACAATTTAGTAATTACACACACACGCGCACATTGAACATAACATAGACCTCCTCTTAAAGAATGTGTACAGGTGCAGAGGCACATGTAAGTGTAAATGAGGCTTATGCATATGTGATTTACAGATGCGTAAGGCCGTAAAATATCAATCTGCAGAGGTGAAATTTACTCGATGAGTAGGTTTACAGTCTACACTGTTTACAGAGGTGAAAGGTGTACTGGGGCCGTTTGCATATGTGAAAGTACGCGTAAACAATCATAAGCGAAAATACCTTTTATAGGTCAGAAGTTCAAGGGCCATTTTGGACCACCCCCACTGAGCCTGGTACTGCAGTAACCCTGTGCTTCTAGAACTTATCACTCGGGTCGGCCGTTGTGATGTTTGCTTCATCTCTTACACCGAGTAAGTTTTGGAACCACTTTGCCTTCTCATGTCTCCCTTATGACCTGTCTCGTTTTAAAAGGTATTTTTTTTTTAGTCAAATTTTTTTTTCTCCTTTGTTTTTTATTGTCAATCTCTTTGTGTCTTTTGCCTTTAAGGTCTCGATAAGGACTATTATCTATGATTGGAGTCTTGGACGTAGAAAAAGAAAATGGAACCATGAAGGAGCATGGGTGTGGGTGTGTGCTCTCCTTAATGAGTAGTAAATAACAAGTGGTTAATAGGCATCGTTACTGTCGTTATGGCTATCGTATTTGTTGTCGTTGTTGGATTGTCTCATGTATGTCTTCCTCCTCATTATCATCTTCCTCCTCCTCCTCTTTATCTCATCATTTCGTTCTGCCACTACTCTTCTCTCTTCTTTTTCTTGCATACTCGTCTTCCACTTCCTCATCCTCCTTCAAAATTAATAATCATAAAGTACGAAAATGTGTTCAGCAAAGCATGTAGTTATCACCTTTCCTTATACGCTATTGATGTAACAAAGCCGCCGGAAATGTAATCAAGAAAGTATGTAATCATCTACTCTTGTATTACACTAATGCTATAACGAGGCTGCCGGAAATGCAATCAACAAAGCATGTAATCATCCACTCCACCAACACGCTGATGGCATAACGAAGCTGACCCGTAACGTAACGTAACGTGACGTGAGTTAGAGAAGGGACTCGAACCACAGATGTACTCCCGCTCCTGAAGATCCTAGGGACTCGAACCACAGATGCACTTCCGCTCCAGAAGTTCCTAGGGACTCGAACCACAGATGCACTCCCGCTCCTGAAGATCCTAGGGACTCGAACCACAGATGCGCCCCCCCTCCTGAAGATCCTAGGGACTCGAACCACAGATGCGCCCCCCCCTTCCTGAAGATCCGGCCTTTGTGCCACTACAGGAGGGAGAGAATCAAGGCAGGAGGAACACCGGACTGGCGATAGAAATTGTGGACCTGAGCTAGGCAGTCATGGCTTGCATGGCAGTAGATAAGGAGGGGAAATCCTGGAGGTTTTAGTTTCAGAAGGACGGATGTGAAGTGATAAAATCTCGACCCGGTATATGGCCATTTTCGTAGTGGATTTTTTTTTATTTCTTTTGTCTTTTGTCTCTTTTTGGTGTTTTAGTGTCCATGTTCTTTCCCGGATTAGGGTGTATATATATTTATTTGTCAGTGGGTGTTTTCTGTTTCTGTAAGAATTTTTTTTGTTTTGTTTTTTGGTGTACAGATATATTTTATAGGAAGCTAGACAAAAAAAATTCTGTCTTTTTGATATCTTTTTTCATTGTGATATGAGCTGTGAATAACCAGTAGCTTCCATTGTTTGGTAAATTCCACAGCATAGAATCAAAAATGTTTGTCCCTTCCTAACGAAGTTTTTTTTTTTTCATTGGGTTTTGTTTTGCTTTCACAACAGCAGTGCTTCTTTCACGTTAGACGAGGAAGGAAGGAAACTGTATTATGAATGATTTCTGTCGTGTTGGCGATCTTGGATGTTGCTGAATGAAAATTTACGTAGAGGAGAGCGCGAGAGGGGCGATGAATTACGAGAAAACATTGACACAGTTCATGTAGACTGACTTCACCTTTTTGACCATTTTGATGTACAATTATGATATCGTGGATTGGGTGCATTAAATGGCCCCTGGACAAACTTTTCCCCCTTGTGTGAAAGCTGTTGTCATCATCCTAATGATTTAGCTGGCGGAAAGATATGGTTTACATATCCTGTACTACTATTATGTATTCAGGAACACCTGCAGGTAGCTAATTTGAATAAATTAATGGACGAAAAATGATATATATATATATATATATATATATATATATATATATATATATATATATATATATATATATATATATAAAGTCCTGCTTAATCACCTCTTCCCATTCTCTATCCTGCCACCCACCCTCCCCCCATCTCACTAATGGACCTCCTCTCCGGCCAGACCCTACCAACCCTCATCTCCTCTTCTCTCCTGTACAGGAACACAAAAGCCCCAGAATAATTTTACGATAGCGTACTCGACACCCCCGATATCCAAAACCCCTCTCTAATGAAGGGGCTCTGGGAGAGCAGCCCCTTTCACCAGTGATCGGTAGGCTTGTTAAAGGGGGAGGAGGAGGAGGAGGAGGAGGAGGAGGAGGAGGAGGAGAGGGTGGTTGGTGTGGTTGGGTGGTTGAGGGCGGGGGGGGTTGCCGGAGCAGGTGTCCCCATTTCACCCATTACACCCTCTCTCTCTCTCTCTCTCTCTCTCTCTCTCTCTCTCTCTCTCTCTCTCTCTCTCTCTCTCTCTCTCTCTCTCTCTCTCTCTCTCTCTCTCTCTCTCCTTCGTCGTTATTAGAGCCCATTTCCCCATTTCCCCGGCGTTTCCCGTTCCCTCCCTCCCTCCCAGTCGGCAACGCGATAGTTACACACTCGTAAACAGAGGAGGAGGTAATGACACGTTTGCCACGGGTTTCAGTAACGAAATTCAAACACAGTTGCTGATTTATTCGATAGAAAGAGGAAGGGGGGAAAAAAAAAGGAGAGGAGGGGAATACGTAGATATTCATTTATTTATTTATTTTGCAGGCGTTGCAGGGCACGAAGGGTAGATCATTTTTAATGAACCATTTGTAGGGATATTCGTTTTGCCTCTGGCTCCATGGCTCGTTGTTTTGATTCTGCTGGTAGCGAGGACTGGGTATCGAACGATGTTCCAATGTTTGGATTCCCTGTTTTTAGTAACGCAAATGTGTGTGTGTATATATATATATATATATATATATATATATATATATATATATATATATATATATATATATATATACTATTTTTTTATTGATCCAACGATGTGGCCAGCTGGAAAATACTCACACCATATATCCTCGTCCCAACATGCATCTTGGAGGAGAATTTCAAAATTTTTGAGTCATTTCCCTCCATTCCTTCGACCTCTCAAACTCTCCCTCTCCACCCTCCCTCCCTCCTTCCTTCCACTCTCCCTTCTTCCTTCCACTCTCCCTTTTTCTTTTACTTCTTCCTCCTCCTCCTCCTCCTCCTCCTCCTCCTCCTCCTCCTCCTCCTCTCCTGCCAACAAAGCATTCTCAGAGCCCCCATAAACAAAACTGGCGAGGATGAAGGCTGTTTTTATACGTGCTTATTTTGATGTCATTTGTGGCGGGCTCGTGATATACTGTACGGCTCCCTGATGCTGGCCCCCACGTATCTTTAATCACAGCTTTTTTTTTTTTATTCGTTCTGTAGAACGCTTACGTAAATAGATGAAAAGAAAAGGAAAAAAAGCATTGTGAAATTTTTTTGGCTCGTAGATGAGAAAGATATGCTAATGAGGTCTTGGAGCTGTTTTTTTTTCCCTCTTGTCTTTGCTTAACAATAGTTACGGTTAAGAGTGAATTGTTCTCCAAATCATATATACTTCGCGAGCTGAATCGCTAATTTTCAGAATGTATATTACGGAAATCATTATTCTGAAATACTCAGCTGTTAACGTATATTTTGAGACCCAGATGCATCCTGCATATATATATATATATATATATATATATATATATATATATATATATATATATATATATATATATATATATATATATACACATACTACAAGCTACATAAGTATCTGTAAATCGGTTTTATTGGCAGTTCAATACAGTTCTGTTCTTGCCTTGAGAACTTGCAAGATATGTATAGATTTTTCGTAGTGGTAAATTACCTTTTTTTTTCCTGGAATAGATTTTCCATTGATTATTCTGTTATGACGTTGGTAAAACATGTCGCATTTATTCTGCTGTGGTGTACCGAAAGTGAAGTGACCATTGAAGGATATATATATATATATATATATATATATATATATATATATATATATATATATATATATTTTCCCTGGGGATAGGGGAGAAAGAATACTTCCCACGTATTCCCTGTGTGTCGTAGAAGGCGACTAAAAGGGGAGGGAGCGGGGGGCTGGAAATCCTCCCCTCTCGTTTTTTTTAATTTTCCAAAAGAAGGAACAGAGAAGGGGGCCAGGTGAGGATATTCCAAAAAAGGCCCAGTCCTCTGTTCTTAACGCTACCTCGCTGACGCGGGAAATGGCGAATAGTTTAAAAGAAAGAAAAGATATGTATATATATATATATATATATATATATATATATATATATATATATATATATATATATATATATATATATATATATATATGTATGATTAAAAACTATGGAGCCTGATTCAGTCTCAGGTATGATGGTCTGTTTAAGCGGGTAAGTTAGCGTCCCAGGTAACCTCGATGACCGCATGCGTCAAGCACGGAGCCAGGTCGCAGGACTTCAAGTTTATCTGTGTCTTTGGCAAGGTCCGCCCAAAACATTTTTAGTGAGACGTTTTTTTTTTTTTCCCTACTTCCCTCCCTCCCTCCTTCCCTCGTCCTACAGCAGCCCTTAGTGTCACACGGGGAATATGTCAAGATAAAACCTTGTGTCTGTGCTCCGTAAAGACATGCCGTTGTCTTGCACGTTATGTGCAATAATTGTCTTCCTTGTCATCCTCCTCTTCCTCCTCCTCCTGTGGTGGTGGCTGGGAACTGGGGGAGGGAGGGAGGGAGGAGAACCCAGACTGCCCCTTCTTAGAGTGGGAACGCGATTCTGCATCAGTCTCAACAAGCAATTCTTGTTCATGGGTGTGGTGCCCTGCGAGAGAGAAGATGGGAAAGTTTTCTCTGAAGGGAAAATGGGAAACGCTTCAGTATTTCCACTTTGCGCCCCCCCCACCTCCCCCCTGAGGCTCTTGGTGGATGGTGGGGGGTTGACACGCCGACCTACCAACGCTTTGGTGTCTGTTTTTTCTTAATAAATTTCTTCTTCGTTCTATGCGTTTAGAACCCATAGAGCGTTGTTATGCGCGCTTTTTTTTTTGGGGGGGGGGGCGATAAAAGTGAAATATCGCCTATATTTTTCCCGCATTTTAGTTCTTAGTACAAGAATTAATGGATGGAAATTTATCTACATACAACTATGTATCCTACAGGTATTTATTCATTGATTTCCATGCGTCTTTCCGTTTGGGATTTAAGTAACTTTGCTTAACTGAAATTCGCTGTAAGACAACGGATGATAATTTTACCCATAGCGTTATTATCGCCTTGATATTGTCACCTGCGGTTAACGATCGTATCAAGTTATTATTTATCATTAACGATCCCCCCCCCTCACCCAAAATAAATCATCATCATCCCAGGGATTCGCCAGCCCCCAGCAGGTCCCTCAAGACCCAGTTTAAAGGGAGAACCTATCTATCCCAGGTCGCCGGCCTGATCCCCCCATTGGCGCTCTCCTCCGCTAGGGACCGAGAGAGAGAGAGAGAGAGAGAGAGAGAGAGAGAGAGAGAGAGAGAGAGAGAGAGAGATAGGGGGCCTATTTGGCGGGAAGGCGGAGGATATCACCACGACAGCGGCCTCCGCCGCCGCCCGCCACCGGTGTGACCGCACGCGGCAGATGCTGCCGACGCGCCGATAATGGGTATCTCGCTTATCGCAGGCGTAAATCGCTCTTTCGGTGCTTTAACTCTCTCCGACCTGGGCTGGGCTGGGCGTGGAAGCACACGTGTGGGGGGTTGAAGGGAAGGGGAGGTTGTTTTAAGGAGGAAAGGTGCTGTAAGACTGGAACAGAAGGAGGGACGCTACGCGTAAGGCTGTATCAAATTATCAAGACGTTTTAGGTGTCCTGACGCTTCAGATATTTGTTTGGGGGGATTAATTGAAATATGTACGTATTAGGGTGATTTAACCACTTGGATTATATTCAGTAATCAGCCGTAAATACCCTTCGAGAAGAGGTCTGCTCATAGGGAAACATTTGAGAGGTTGAGAAGGGATTACATGAAGAACTGGAGGGCACTGAAGGCGATGGTCCACAATCATTTTTTTTTTCTTTTTTTTTGGAGAACGATAATGTAGGAGGAGGAATGTCCATTGCTCCCACACCGTCAGCCACAGTTCCGAACGGAGCCTGGGTCGCGGCTTGGTGGCTCCGTTACTTAGCCTGTAAAGAAGGGGAAGAAAAAAAAAAAGAAATGGCTTCTGTAAGCTACTGGATAAACCAATTATATACGAGTGAAGGAGGAAAAGAAAATGTGCGGAAGCATTAAATATTTATTCCGCGATTTAAAAGATTTTTGTTTTTGAAGTTCACAATTTCTTTCATTTTCACATCGCGAATATACGTCTTATTCAATGACCACATTGTCCTAGAATTCTGAGGATCTCTTGTTCATCTTATAATAAAGTGGATAATGAGATGCGATGATAATCTAAGAATAAGCAAAAAAAGAATGATAGAATTTCCAGACACCGTAATAAGACACCGGTGCTGGAATTCGTGTAAAACATTATTTCCAGGCACAGTAATAAGACACCAGTGCTGGAATTCGGATCTGCCATTTTGTAACAAAAGGACGATGTAGTTCATCCAATTATGCTCTGTCGTGCGAGATCGTCGGCGGTTTTATAATGGGTTATAATGCTCCAAGATACCGTAAATGCAACATTTTCGTCGAGTTTTCCCTTCCGCTTGTGCAATTCTATCTGGAATTTCCTCCTGGACTTTGTGTGTATAAAAGAGATTAGGAAATCTGATCCCTTTGTTGATTCAGTCACTCGTTTCCATTGTTGATATCTTGCATTTGGAATCGCCCTTCCATTCCTGTGTTGCGGACGAATGAGCTATGCAAATGTTGGGTCTTCTGATAAGTTTGTTATCAATATAATTTCCTGGTTAAAAAGATAACGTGAGGTGTAAGATGGTTGTCGTATGATTATTGCTGGGAGAGAGAGAGAGAGAGAGAGAGAGAGAGAGAGAGAGAGAGAGAGAGAGAGAGAGAGAGAGAGAGAGAGAGAGAGAGAAGGGCTGTTTTTATTGATAAATGTAATATTTCAGGTTTGTTTTATTTATGGGAAGGTAATAACTAAAAATAGGCGAACTAAAGAAGAAGGAAGAAGGGGTGGTTTAAGTACAGTAAAGAGTAGTTAGAGAAAGGAAGACGATATAATTTTTATAAGTTTAATCGAACTTAAAACCGAGATATCCATATTTTCTTTAGCTTGTGTTTATGTATGGTAGATAAAGTCACCAGCTTAGGTGCTCAACTATAACCATAGATAGATAGATGCGTATAGATAACAGATATCCACGTGTGTCTGTTAAGCCAGTTTTTCATATTTGTTAAAGGCACTGGCCTCATTAATGGTTTCAGTCCGTATTTGGACCCTAAGTCAAGAAGAAGAAGAAGAATTAGAAAAATTGTGAGTTCAGTTTATTTTCGCGTTATCAGGATTAATGTGATTACTGAACGAAATGGCAGGATTAATCCCATCAGCATAAATTAATACCATATATAATTGTTTTCAAGAAGTTGGGGAGATGCGATGGTCGGCGATATTTTTCTATAAACAATGATTTAGAATAAAAAAGAGAAAACTCTTGCGGAAGTTTAAGTCAAAGGCCTTTTTTTTTTTTTTAAGTCCCAATAAAGCGTAGATGAATGTAGGTTTGAAGACTAAAGTGTGAAAGCAAGAATGATTAAAGTGATTAGTGTCAATGTTAAGAGGACCATGTATCTTTTAGTAAGAGAAACGGTTGAAAAACACTTGAATATTAGTTTTCATTTAGACATAAATTATTGTGAAATGTGTGAATTCTTGATATGGTCGAATCAGAATTTTTGCCCAGAATTATGAAGAGGAAACATCTATAGTGAATCCTTGAAATAAGCGAAAAATAAAAGCTACATTATCCTTGCATGTTCTCAGCATACAAAAAAGGTATTCATATTATCATGGCGTTTTGCTATATGGAATTTTAACATGCAGGAGAATGTTGGGTCCACATTATTTTCCCTTCCCAGCAGAGTGTTATGATGTTTTCAAAAGTCTGACACGACATATTCTCCACGTTTTGCCTTTTTATTATTTTACAACAAATTCTGCTAATGCAAGAACTGCTGATATATATATATATATATATATATATATATATATATATATATATATATATATATATATATATATATATATATATATATATATATATATATATATGCAATAACTAGAGCCATTCTTACGAATGATAGTTTACTATCAGAGTTTGTAAATGTAGATTTGTAAAAGTTAAGACAGAATTTATTCAGTTTTGCTTGATGTCACAAGATCATCCTCGTTGTCGTGATGAAACACACTGGTATTGAACACCTTGGAAACTGCATTCTAAAGGACCCATTGGGCCTTTCTAAGGACACAGTGGTCTTCTGCTTTAGGACCTGCTGGACTGTTGAGGAGTCGGTGGTCTGTCTAAGGAACTGGTGGTCTCTTTTAAGGACCTAGTGTTCTGTTCAAGGGCCCTGTTGGTTTGTTTAAGGACTGAGTTACGTCTGTTCAAAGGACCTAATGGTCTGTTGTAGGACCCACCTGCTGTTTAGGGTCTTCGGTGCCTGTTTAAGAACCCAGTGGTCCGTTTATGGACCCGGTGGTCCGTTGGTCTTTGAATTCCTTTTGTATTCCTTATATTTTCTTCGCTAATTTCTTGAAACGAACCAAATCGTCTGCGATTTCTACTCTAGGCAGAACTACAGACTGAACTCATCACAAGAGTTGAAAGATAAAAAAAATTCTGAATAATTTAAAACTTTTTTTCTTTGCTAAGGTGGTCTTAATCTTATATTTTTTTTTTCCTCAGCTTAAATCGGAAACGTTTTCAGCCAGCGTTCATCACAGCTGATTTTTTTGTAAGCCTCGAATGTTCCCCCCCTTCCTTTCCTTTCCTTCCTCTTGGGGATCATAGATAACGAAAAAAAAAAAAAAATGTTTGAGCCCCGGGGATTAAAACGCCCAACTTTACCCCTCACCCCAAGCTGATTTTTCACTAACGTTCTTAATCGTCTTTTCTCTCCCCTCTCCCAATTCCTCCCCTCTTTTCTTTTTTTTTCCCCGCTTTTTTTTTTTTTGTCTCCCCGCTTCATTCATCGCCTCTCTCTCTCTCCGTACCAGCGATTCATCTGTTCTTTTCTTCACCATGACTCGCCCTTTTTCGAGGTATTTCTTTCTGTGGATTTGTCTCACGGATTTTATATTTCATTTTCGTCTCTCTCTCTCTCTCTCTCTTCATTCCATTTATCTGTTTATTTATCCATGTATCTATTTTGGATTAAGGTACCTGTCTCTTTCTTCCATTTCTTTGCCTCCTCTTAATCTTATCTTCTACTCCCCCCCCTTTTTTTTTTTCTTTTCATCTACCCCCTTTTCCTCTATGCATTCACCATCACCCTACCCTACCCTCTTCTCTGTCTCCCCATCCCCCTCTATCTCACCTCTGCTGCTGCTGCTGCTGGCGTGGGCTAGCCTATCTCCCGGTCTAGACGGCCGCCCCGCGAACTCTATGTGGCGTTACGCGCGATTCGGACATTATCAGCAGCGGTGGAAGGGATCATTGGCTGGGGCCAGGACATGAGTGGGAGATAACGCTGGGGGTCGACGGTCCGCTTTTTCTCCCCCGCCGCCGGAGCCGAGGCAGCAGCAGCAGCAGCAGCAGCAGCAGCTGCCGCCGCCGCTGCTGCCTCCTCCTCTTCTTCCTCCTCTTCCTCCGCCGCCGCCGCCGCTGCCTCCTCCTCTTCTTCCTCCTCCTCCTCCGCCGCCGCGGCCGCTGCTACCCGCTACCCGCTACCACCATAGCCGCTAATACCGGAGGCCCCGGGCTAGCACACCATCCTCGTCTGGGAGACGATGATGGGTCTCACGTCGACGCTGGTAGAAGGCAGGAGAAATATGAAGCAACGATGAAGGGCGCGCGGCATTGTTCCCACTTGTCTTTTAGAATAACGCGATTCAGTGTTCCATCGGTCGCTTTCTAAAGAAAACCTTATAAAAAAAGGGTTTTCAGGATGATTGATTTATTGTTTGAAAGACACTTGAAAAAAATTCGTAAAGGTTACCGCTGTCATGTATTAACTGCAGATTAATAATTTCGCTTCAAATGCTTGGCCATAGCGTCATCTGACAGACTCCTTCTTTTGGTAGATGTGAGGTGACATGCTATCCTACTGTGTCGAGGCAGTAGAAGAAGGTCAAAGCAGGGATGTGGTACGCTTGCTACCATGCTTAGACTCGAGGTTTTAGGGTTGCTGTGTAACGATGTTACAGAAGAAACAGTTTCCATCGAAGGAACAAGGGATTTCCAAAGGGGTCGTTTTAATCCTCTATAATGAATTGCGATGCTCGCAAAGGGTTCTGATGCCATATAGATGAGAGGCCACACCTAGCTTTTACTCCTGGGAATTGATTAATTGTTTATTAGATATACGTACATTGTGTTCACTGTGCTGATGTCTGGGATCTTTCAGGAAATGATACTGCCTCTGATTTGCATGACTTATGAACGTTCAATGGTATTGTTTGTCGAAATCGGTTTTGTTTATAGATATTTTTTTTTCATTTTCTACGTAGGGGTGGATAGATAGTTTTTTTCATTTTCTACGTAGGGATGGATAGATATTTTTTTCATTTTCTACGTCGGGGTGGTTTTATATGTGGATATCCTTCTGGTGTATAACGAAGAGCTTTAAGATCCTGAAGTGTTCCTGATCATTCAGAAAAAAAATATATATGATTGGATTCTTTATTCTTTTGCAGTCATTCTTGTGGTTCCCGGAATGGCGAATCATTCCTCGTGTGTTGCGTTCGTGCCTCGTGTTCACAAGGGTTAGGTCTCGATAAATTGATCGTTCCCTTTAAAGGATGTAAAATAGATTGATAAACGAATTGCCAGAAATGCTCGCTCCTCCTTGTAGGGTGATTGATTAAGCAAACGCCCTTCAGAAAATGCCACATCTCGCACATTTCCTTTGACCATTTTTCTTCCTTTCTTTTTTTCTTCTTCTTCCCCCACCTTCCAGCAAGGATGAAGTGAGGTAAAGGCTTGGGAAGTCATCGAACGACTTCGATTACTCGTGTCTGTATTGCATGGGTCAGTGTTGGGTGGTCGTGAGCAAGCCATTTCCTAGCTCCCAGGAAGACCCTCTTGTGGTATTAGTGTGGCTAGTGTGGTGAGATCCCCCTCCCCTCATTCCTGGGTTCAAGTGCCTGAGTGTACAAGTAGATGGAGTGTCCATGTGTCTGTGATATAGATAGATAGATAGATAGGTAGATGGATGGATATTCTGAGATGGTGTCTGTCAAATACAACAGTATCTACAAGACATTGAAAGCAAACAAGGGACGAATAGATTAAGAGGTGTTGATCAACGAAATGTGTTTTTAACTCTTAATACAATTTTGAAGACGAGAATATCTTTTGAAATACCGCACCTAAGGAATTTCAAATGTAACCTTATCGCTTCTAGTGTCAGCATGGATGAAGTCCTAGGCCCCGCTGTGTACAAACAATTATAGCATTGCACAGCTTTTGCATGTATGTGGAAAATCGTCTCACAGTGTGTGGTACAATCCTGAGATAAAACCAAATCTCAGATCATGCCATATACAACCCCATAATGTCCATTATACAGCCTTATAACGTGAGATGTATTCAGCCTTATATAATGCCATATATCTAACCTCATAACATGCCGTAAACCACCTCGCTTCACAGAGCGTGCCTATCACATCCCATAACAGTTTTATGGCTCGGTTTATGTAAACCACAGCTGTGTTGTAGCGGGCAATGTATAGTTATAGTGAGTGGTAGGATTCGTTGCTTATAATATAACCATTGTATAGGTTATGCCTCGGTTTATATGTAAACCACAGCCTCATATATATATATATATATATATATATATATATATATATATATATATATATATATATATATATATATATATATATATATAAACTCGTGGTATAGCAATAGGCGGAGGATGGCATGGCTCTTCACTAGGATGAAGGAGAGCAGGGCATATTCCCTATGCTGACGCTGAGCGATCATTAGGGTGGGTTGGGGGCACTTAACCTTGGCACCTGGTGCCTCGTCTGGCAGTGATAGCGGGGGGAGGAGGGAGGCCTCTTAGAGTGCCAGATTCTTGAAGTGCCCACACTTGAGGCGCCCTCCAGCGTGCGTCTCCCGTGGAGGAGGTAGACTGTAGACTCTATATGTGATGTGATTTTTTTTTCCTATATATATATATATATATATATATATATATATATATATATATATGTTTTTTTTGAAACGCTTGTGAGTCATGAATGAGGAGGGCGATGAGGTCAGCGCTTGCTTGCGCCCAAGGATGTTTTCCTCTGTGCGTTTGAACCTACTCCAAGTCCTTCCCTTCAATGGGCTACACGCGGCGTATACGCCGGGTAATGTGTTTCACATGTGCGTAATACGGCACTATGCGCTTCTTTAAGAGGGCGTACGTTTAGCCTAACGAACTGTTTAAAACGCACTTGCTCATACGCCGGGGTGCTTAACGACGCGATTCTGATGACCGCCTTTTTGGGGGAGCGCCGCTGCTGCGTTCCAAGCAGCTATAGCTGTGAAGTCTAACCCGTCCGTGTCTATCTCCGGGTTGCGAACCCTGGCAGGGCACGTCACTCGCGTGGTTTTACGATAGCTGGTGGGAGATCATGCATTTCTGACCTTATTGTGTGTTTTCAGGGGATTTCTTACGTGTAAATTCCTTTGTGTGTGTGTGTGTGTGTGTGTGTGTGTGTGTGTGTGTGTGTGTGTGTTTGGTACCCCCATTTCTTTTTTTTTTTTTTAGTGTTTTTAACCTCTGGCAAAATTCAGGTGCGATTACCTTTTCCTACCAATTCTATGAACACAACACCAAAAGAGCGTCAGGTGGAAAATAGGTCTAGATATTCAGTAAAAAAATATGAAAAAAGATTACATTAGAATATTGGGATTTTAAAACAATTTTCCGAAGATTGTTTGTCGTTAAAATTAATATTTTTTTTTTTCCTGGTTCTTGCCTAAGTCTGGCAATACCATCATGACTGTCGTAATTATGACTTATTAAAATTAGGTTTCTCTCGTTCACGATTGGCTGACGGAGGAAGACAAAAGAAACCTCTTTTCTCATTGGCCAAATATTCTTCTACATCTGCCTTCAGACTGGCTGGTAAAATGGAATCTCTCCTGCCATTGGTTGATGCGCTAAACTGATAGCAAATCTTTCTTTTTTTCCCCCCCTTCCTTAAGCTTCAGTCAGGCAAAGCTCATATTTTGCGAACGAAACGAGATTTTTCAAGAAGATTGTGTGTGACAGGGGCAACGAGGAGATACCATTTCTTCCTCGTTATTCTTAGCGATATCGCTCGGGAAATTACGGATGCCAGAATGATGGTCGTTTTAAAATCATGTATTTTTTTTTTGTGTGTGTGTGTGTGTGTTTTTGTCATGACTTATGCCAGTGTTTTGTTGCTTCTTGCGTTTGTTCTTTTTTTTTTTTTGTAAAAGATTTCAACAGTTCTTTTCTGTGTTTAACAGTTCTCTTGCATATGCCAGTCTCTCAGAGTGTCATTCTGCTACATATTGGCATGTATGGAGAGGCACCAAATGTACGCGAGAATTCATGTATTACGTGCATATGCATATGTCCACCTATACGCAGAATCACGTATGTATACACGTGGAAAGACAGAGGTGTACATAGTCACACACTATGGAGAGAGAGAGAGAGAGAGAGAGAGAGAGAGAGAGAGAGAGAGAGAGAGAGAGAGAGAGAGGAGAGAGCAATGATGAAGATTATAATGAAAAACAGACGAATTTTGGGAAAAAGTTAAAAATATCAACTCATTCGTGCGTCTGATAAAACCCTTGGACACGGCGGTACAACCCTTTGGGTTACGAAGGCCTAGTCTTTGACCTGACCCTCGAGGACCGACACGGGTCAAAGGTCACGCAGTTGTATACCCAAGGGTCAAACCGTAGAGCTCAAGGACCTGAGAAAGGTACGTGGAGATTAGCTAAACTGTTTAGGACACGCGGAAAAATCCTTACACAACCCATACCGAAAGTAACTTTTAAATCTAGGCAGACGATATTGGCCGAAGATTTAGGTAGAAATAGCTTAGGCCAGAAGAGAGAGAGAGAGAGAGAGAGAGAGAGAGAGAGAGAGAGAGAGAGAGAGAGAGAGAGAGAGAGAGAGGAATACGGACTCGCCCAAAGTAAACACCTCTTTAGGTACAAGTATGTTAGATTAAGGGTGTGAGGCTGGATGGCCTCTTATCAGCAGAGTGGGAAGAAATGGCTTTGGCCCCTCGAGAGCGAAGGCCCCTCATCCCATCTTCTACCTTCCATTCTCAACGTCTGTCCCAGAAAGAAAAGGGAAGGGAGGATATGTAGGGAATTGTCATTTCCACTCACTCTGGACACTTTTTTTTTTTGCTCTCCACCTTATTTATTCTTCACTTGTCTTTGATTTCTACTCGCTCTGGTTTTTACTCATCCCATTCTTTATTTTCCTTCTCTTTCTCCTTTTGTTTTATTGCCCTTTGGGTTTCCTCCACCTTTTCTTCTCTTTCGTCTCTGTTATCGTCTACTCTGGTGTCTCCCGCACCTGCTATTTTCATCTCCCTTAGCCTGTCTCCCTTGGCTTTCCTTCCACCTCCATATCTCTGTCTCTCTCCCCCTGTATATCTATTTCTTTTTCTCCCTCTGCCCCCGTTTATTAGGAAATTAAATAGGGGAGAGGAGCCGAGGGTGGGGTCGGGGGAGGAGAAGAAGGAGGGCAAAGGGGAGAAAAGATAATAGCTTTTCTTTTGGAGGTATTTCTTCGCTCCATCCCCTCAGGCCTCCCCTTTGATTGGATCCTTCCCCTCTTCTCCCACTGGAACGGAGGGGGGAAAGATAGGGGGACTCGATTAATCGGCCTTTGAAAAGGCCATTATACGTCTTCCCTAAGAGAAAGAAATAACTCGATAAAGGATGAACTGATTGGCGAGCATTAATCACTTCTGAATGTTGCATGATATATATATATATATATATATATATATATATATATATATATATATATATATATATATATATAATATATATACTCCTTCCAGCAGCCCATATACATATATGGCGTCCCAAACGCCAATGGAGACCGAGATGTGACCCTGGGAGAGAATTCCTGTACAGTTTGTCCACGGGAAAAATGGACCCCGCTCCCCTCGCCATTTTTGAGTGTCTGTCATTCGGCTTTAACCGTGCATCACGGTGGCTATAATAATGGATCCGGTTTCCTCCTGAGGTAATTCAGAATGTCGAAAATCTTTTTATATGCCATGATTGCACGTTATATACGTCGCCGAAAATAACATATCCGCCTCAGTCCTTCAAAAAAAAAAAAAGAATGATAAATAAATAAGTGTGTGCTTCGACTCGAGCGTCAAACGATGTGATACAGTGTAGCAAATTGTATTCTGCCGCTGCAGGAATATTTCCCGTGAAAATGCCCGGCGTTTCGTGTTTTATGACGGGAATTACATTACCAACTGCTCAAATATATATATATATATATATATATATATTTTTTTTTTTCAAAGAATTACTGCACGTATAAGTGTCGGGGGGGGATGGGGCTGGCTGGCTAGGGAGGGTGGAGGGAGGGCTTGCAGGCTTGCTTGCTTGCTGCTTCGGATTATGAAAAAAAAAAAAAAAGAATTAGTATATACCCTAATTATAGGTGGGTTGAATGCCAGACACATACATCACGGTGTTTTGCCTGGGTTAAGTGGCACAGTTCGTATAAAGATTTCCGACGGGAGTCGTAAGTGTGGATTCGTTAATCGGATGAAATTGAACGTAAAACGCCGACCAGAGGAAGTTATTAGGTGGTTATGTGAGACACGTATACTATGATTCATGACACGGGGGCGCCATTTGGCCTCCACCTGTGCTCAAATGTCCCCTTCCTCTTTAGTCTCTTGCTTCGTTTATTTATTTTTCCATCCCAGTATATACATGGGAACTCGTACTCCAATCATAATGCATACTTATACATTGCAGGGCATTCATACCCCACTCCTGATGTATACCTATACATTCCTGGGCATTCATACTTCTTGATGATCCTTTTGTTATTTTTCATGTTTCATTTTCCTCGTCCATACTTTAATATTTCCCATTTTTCTGCTTTGCACTTTACCTTTCTCCCTCGTCTTTGCTCGTTATCTCCAAGTCTTCATTTTGGCATCTTTCTCACTCCTTCATCGAGGAGGTAGATGTCTTTTCTCTGTGCACCCACACTCACTTGGGATGCTGGCATTCAGTGCACAGACGTACGGCCTCACTGTCACACGTGGTTCACACTACGATTCGTTCATCATCATCTTAGATTTATCCCTCTGCGGTAAGGGCTACGCCCTGGCTCTACCTTTTGATAAAATATAGTCGTAATGACTCGTGAGTACTCTTCTTATTATTATTATCTGATTTGTCTTTCTCTTGCCATTTAATCTTGCTGTTACCCTTTTCAATTTTTTTTTTCAATTGGATATCATTTCTCTTTCTGTCATAACCATCTCTCTCTCTCTGCTCCATCTGTGTTTTTCACCATGGTATTGCGCTTTATCCGTCAGCCTTTCCTTCATCCATCTCCTCCAGTTGCCCACTCCTTCATCGCACCCCTCGTGCTTCCTACCATTCGTTGTCTGTGCCCAAAACAGGCGATGGTGAATGGTTAGAAATGGAAGGTAGTGAATTGAAGATGGTGCCGATTATGTGCATAACAAAGGGGGGGGGAAGAGATTATAGGAGAATGAAAGAATGAAGAGAATAAGATAGAGAAGGAAGAAGAGGAAAAAAGTTTACAGAGGTTGACGTAGGAAGAAGAGGAAATTAGAAAATATGAGGAAGTAGTAATAATAGCAGTAGCGGAAGAATAAAAAGAAAATGAAGACCATAAAAGAACAGAACGGTGTAGAAAAAGAGGACGTAAAAAGAAAAAAAAATGAGATTAAAAAGACATTCGAGAAGGGGAGGAGGGAGGGAAGAGGGTGAGAGGGAAATGAGGAAAATAAGAGAGAGAATGATAGTAATAATAATAATGATGATGATGGAAGTTAAAACTGAATGAGAGTTAATGCCAGCGTCACATAACGGTCCACGCAGTCTTTGGGTGAACACACACACACACACACACACACACACACACACACACACACACACACACACACACACACACACACACACACTCGACCGACCCCTGGCTACGTCTAGAGAACATTCTCACCGCCAGATCGCGACATACCTCATATAGCTTTCCCAAGTCCCCCTCGTCGTCCTCCTCCTCTCTGATCCCCTTCGAAAAGAAGGTGTCGAAAACTAAGCTTAATCGTCACGAGAGTCGACCATCATGCGACAAGGTCTTTCCCCCTCATTTTGCATCGTTACATTTCCGTCCCATACAGTCGAGGTGTAACGCGATGGGAACCGCATACCTCGTATGGAATGGAACACAAAAACAAAAAAAAAAAAGTACCAGTGAAGTATATAATTGGCATGCCTATCATAGGTGATCTTCTGAGCGAGCCCAGGCGAGCTTAACACATAATCAAAGACGACATAAAATGAGCACTAAAACCTTTTTCCCCGATGTATCGTAAAGCGGTTTATGTGAGGACAAAAACCTAAAAATGTAAGAAGACGGAGCGTTTCCAATGGGCTAGATCACATTCGTTTCCTATCCAGGGTGGAAAAATTTCGAAGCCTCGTTAGAGACACGGGAAGCGTAAAGAGGATTTTTTTATGTACATAATCGACAAGTTCAGCGTTTCATTTGGCTTCTTAACTCCAACTCGTTGCGTAAAGAGGATTTTTTTATGTACATAATCGACAAGTTCAGAGTTTCATTTGGCTTCTTAACTCCAACTCGTTGCGTAAAGAGGATTTTTTTATGTACATAATCGACAAGTTCAGAGTTTCATTTGGCTTCTTAACTCCAGCTCGTTGTCCTGACCGGAACACTTGTTTGCCTCGTTTCTTCGTCTCGCTGGGATGTTACGGATTAGCTGTCGTCCTATCCTTCCCCTCCCCATTGACCAACGTTATCTCTCTCGCGTTTCGAAGCGGTTCGAAGTATCACCGTAGGCCTCCCGAAACTCCATCGGCTTGTCAGTGGAGATCAACTGGACGGCAGGTGAAAGGCAAGGGGAAAAAAAAAAAAACGAAACGAAGAAAACATTGCGAGGGAACTGTTTTAGAAATGGCTTCTCCCCGGTTTCAGTTTCCCTGACCTTTAAGGAGAGAGAGAGAGAGAGAGAGGACGGAATAATATTACGTAGACAAAACTTGAACCATTATTATGTACTTGTGAATCCTTATGATTAAATTCCTCTCGTTAGAACGCTCCGAGCCAGAAACTGTTAGGACTTAAGAATATAGAGTTAGTGGTGTTATCAGTTAGAATGTTAGAAGGCAGATGCATTGGTGTTATGTTATCAGTTAAGAACTTAGAATATAGATTAGAAACGTGATTTTATCAGTTGAGATCTCACAGTATGGACATGGAAGAGTTATTTCATTTGTTAGCACGTTATAATGTAGATATAGAAGTGTTCTATGATTATCAGCTAGTGTTAGAACGCGGACATCAAAATGACATTTCGGGTTATAGAGGTTTTCATTGATGATCAGTTTTGAGTCTTAGAACGTAGACTTCAACCTGATATTTCTTGTTATAGAAGTTTTCTTTGATAATCAGTTAAGAGTGTTAGAACGTAGACTTCAGCGTGATATTACATGTTTTTGAAGTTTTCTTTGATAATCAGTTAAGAGTCTTAGAACGTAGACTTCAACGTGACATTACATGTTTTTGAAGTTTTCTTCGATAATCAGTTAAAGAGTCTTAGAACGTAGACTTCAACGTGATATTTCGTTTTCTATCGGGAGGACTTTACGTTGAGAGCGGAGGGGGGGAACACCTCACCCTTGTTCCAGCTGTAAAGTGAATCTTTTGGCCGTCGATTAGTGACGGTGCCCGGCAGCTGCTGTGATCTTGGCAATGGGGAATAGTGGGCATCAAGGAGGATTTGGCGATTGTCGGGGAATTACCGGGATTAACCGAGATGGACGGGAGGGGATTTATCTCAACGCATGAGACCTGATCTGGTACCAGATCTCCAAGAGGTAGGGTGTGTGTGTGTCGGGGGGGGTTTTGGTTTTTGGTAGGATTACCGCGACTGTTCCTGAAGTGTGGTTATAGTTTCTTGAAGCGAGGCAGCGCAAGTGCTTTGGGAAATACGTCGACTGTTGACTTCTTCAGTGGGTGGTCAGTATTTCTTCAGTGGGTGGTCATTTTATTCTTCAGTGGGTGGTCATCATATCTTCAGTGGGTGGTCATTATTTCTTCAGTGATGGTCATTATTTCTTCAGTGATGGTCATTATTTCTTCAGTGATGGTCATTATTTCTTCAGTGGGTAGTCATTATTTTCTTCAGTGGGTGATCATTATTTCTTCAGTGGGTGGTCATTATTTCTTCAGTGGGTGGTCGTGTGTCGGCTTTTCTCCAGTGTCCCAGTTTGTAGTTTGTAGGCCAGGAGAGAGAGAGAGCGTCTGCTTGCTAACTTCAGTGCGTTCCATTCTGCTCACGACAGACGTCCCGCGGCAGATATTGTCCTCCACTCGCCCGCGACTTGTCGTTCGTGCACCCTCGACAGTTCATGGCGTTTCCGCTCGTCCAGTTTCGCGACCTTATTTCAATCTCCGATCAGTAGCACGAACAGTCGAAATCGTTGTTTAGAAACCCAGTATGATGGACCCGTGTTTGTGGCCCATCTTTGCATTCCCACGTGGAAGACATTTCTTGGTCGTGGCCTGTCAACCAGATCCCATGGAATACCTCGTCGTCAACGCCCTTACGTTAAGCATTAGCGAGAAAATGGTAGAGAAATAATAGTATTTGAAAGAAGAAAGATAGGATTGATTGTTAAGGGGAAGGGAGAGCTCCAAATGTTGAAAATAACAAAGGATGTCGCTGTTAAATATCATACCAGACAATCAAAAAAGAATTGGACATCAGTAGAGAGAGAGAGAGAGAGAGAGAGAGAGAGAGAGAGAGAGAGAGAGAGAGAGAGAGAGAGAGAGTTTTTTAGGTACTTTTACAATTGGACACTGTTGGTGTCTATTGATAGTAAAGAAATAAGGTTGTGAAATACATTTGCAAGAGGCGAGTGATGATTCAGTATGCAATAAGAGAGTTGCAGTAAGCAAAAAGGTAGTTGCAGTCTGCAGTAAAGGAGTCGTACCATACAATAAGGGAGCTTCTGTACGCAATGAGTGGTTCAGTATGCAAAAAAAAGAGAGAGTTGTAGTTTTGCAGTAAGAGTTGCATTATGAAATATGAGAGTTGTAATGTGCAGAAAAAAAGAGAGAGTTGTAGTTTCGCAATAGAAGAGTTGCGTTATGAAATATGAGAGTTGTAATGTGCAGAAAAAAAGAGAGAGTTGTAGTTTCGCAATAAAAGAGTTGTTGTATGCAACAAGTATATGGGTGGGGATCGCAGCCATCTTGTGCAGGTTTCGCGCTGGTCTACAGAATGATGAACGAGCCAAGTTTTTCGCGTTATCAGTAGTAACAAAGACAGATCAGTCGAAAAAAAGATGGTTAGAAAATGGCGTTTTTTTTTTTCTTGAAATTTTACCTTAGGGCATTCAGAAAAGTGTTTGAAATATTATCCATGTAAATTGTTTTCCTTTCAAGGCTATTTTTTTTAATAAATATTTGCATTTTAATTAGCTAACATTACCCCTCATTAAGACCGACGGTGATAATTCCTCCATTACGTAAATGATTTAACCCCTTTTGTTAAAACAAAAAAATGAATGGTTTGAAAAGAATGGCCTTGATGGGCACAAAAAAAAATGAACAAAAAAATATGTCCGAAATCTGACCTTCCATTAAGTATACGAACCCTACTAAAACAAAAGATAAGATCTGATCCTTTTTACCACGAAACGTACCAGGAAGTCAATGGGGTTCGAAGGGGCTCGGAGTGTGATTCTTAATGTCCACATCTTTATACACACACGAGTTGTGTGTAAATTCATTTCTCTCTCTCTCTCTCTCTCTCTCTCTCTCTCTCTCTCTCTCTCTCTCTCTCTCTCTCTCTCTCTCTCTCTCTCTCTCTCTCTGGTATCAGTACACTTATCGTCGTTTCCAATTACACTAGTTTTTGAAGAGAATTCCCTCTGGTCCCCATTACTTTCTCTTCGTATGTATCCACCATTTTTTTTTTGTTTTTTGTTTTTGTTTTTCTTCCGAGTTGTTTTTGATATAGGAGAAGTCTCCTTCGAGTGTGTACCTCAGCATTTATAGTACCTCCCTGGGGGTAATATCCTTGGAATATCTCTTTTTTTTCCCCTTCTCTCTCTCTCTCTCTCTCTCTCTCTCTCTCTCTCTCTCTCTCTCTCTCTCTCTCTCTCTCTCTCTCTCTCTCGTAAAAACTAATTGGATACTTCGTTATAGATGCAGACCGGGTAGGCGCTGCAGGGTTGTTCCTTATTCTTATCAATGCTATCAATAATGCGTGTAATGGGAGGGGCCTTGGCTTTTATTGCGGCCAGACTCTCTTGTGGTAAAGATATAAATTGGTTTTTTTTTTTGAGCAAATGGAAGATGCCTGACAGCCAGTTAAATAACATTTATTGTTATAAAAATAAAAGTTATATTCATATATATTCATATATATATATATATATATATATATATATATATATATATATATATATATATATATATATTCATATATATTCATATATATATATATATATATATATATATATATATATATATATATATATATATATATATATATGAAATTGTAAGGTGTGTCGGTAGAATGAATATATATGTAGTGGTAGATTTACCTACTGAATAAGAAATAGGATTCTTGAAAATGAAATAAAAAAAAAAGAGAATTCTGTGCTGTTTCTACATATGCATATTATCGTCTCGTACCCCATTTCTTGTGTGAGATGCACTCAGTCTTAATGCTTTTTTTTTTGTCTTTTTTTTTTTTGTCTTTTGTACCCATGGTACAAGCAAGTCGGTCGGCAGGCAACAAAAGAGCTTATGAAATAAGTACCCCGCGACCTCCATTCTCTCTCTCTCTCTCTCTCTCTCTCTCTCTCTCTCTCTCTCTCTCTCTCTCTCTCTCTCTCTCTCTCTCTCGTACTTTGAAAAACCGGAGACCATAACTTGCCTGGATTTCGAAACGCCACCCTCGCCACAGACTGAGGGAAACAAGAGAGAGAAAAAAAGAGAGAGAGAGATATATCTAATCCCCAGGTGATATTCCTCCAGCGATCTCGAGTCCTCTCCTCTCTCCCCCCACTGTTCCAACAAATCAAATCTCGCCTGCGTTAAACCCCTGGGCTGCCCAGAGCTTCATATTTATAAAACTGATTTAGTCTGACGTTTTGGCAGACAGCGGAGGCTCTAAATTTCTCTCTCTCTCTCTCTCTCTCTCTCTCTCTCTCTCTCTCTCTCTCTCTCTCCATGCCGTCAGCTTCTTCTTCTCCAGTCCTTGTCCTCTGCCTCTTCTCTTTCTTTCTCTCTCTCTCTCTCTCTCTCTCTCTCTCTCTCTCTCTCTCTCTCTCTCTCTCTCTCTCTCTCTCTCTCTCTCTTCTTTATTCCTGTCCTTTCTCACCCACTTCCTTAAATTTGTCGGCCTCTGTAACCAAACGTTGCTTCTTAGTTCCTTCGTATTTATATTTATTCCTCCTTGTTCATCATCTTCACCTCTCCTCCTTCATTCTTCTTATCTCATCGTCCATTCTCCTTTGTAGTCCTCCTCCTTCACCTGCTCCTCTTCCTTGTTGTTTTTCTTCTCCTCCTCCTCTCCTCCACCTATCATCTCTCATTCACCCTCACTGCCTCATCCACCCTCTTTTGCAAACCCTTTCTTCACTTATTCTTCTTCCTAGTCCCTCTCCTCCTTCTCTGCCTCTCATATCTTCTCATTCCTCTACTCCTCTGTCTGCCCTCCCTCGCAACTCTGCTTCTTTATCCACCATCCTTTGCTGCCTTCCTACTGGTACCTCTTCCTCCTCCTCCTCCTCCTCTTCGTCCTTCCCAAGCCCCAGGAACCCCCCACACCCCAGTCCCTCTCGTCTCGCCCTTCGGCAGGTTTTTGCGGCCCCCCGCGAGGGCGTTGCGCCAGACGAGGGGCGCTTCCATTTGACGTGTCAGAGGCACAAGACGGACGGTTTCCCAACTGAATATTTCATTATCCCCGGAGAGAAGCGAGCTTTAAATTTGGGGCCTTGCTTAATGTGGAAAAAGTTTCAATACAAGTTTTAGAAGGAGGAGGAGGGGGGGAAGGAGGTGGGAGAGGAGGAGGAGGAGGAGGAGGAGGTAGGAGAGGAGGAGGGAGGAGGTGGAAGAAGAGGTGGAGGAGATAGCTATGTGGGTGTGGCACGAGGATTTTGTGTGTGTGTGTGTGTGTGTGTGTGTGTGTGTGTGTGTGTGTGTGTGTGTGTGGTTGGGGGGAAGGTTGAGGTGTGGTTGTGGTAGATATTTTTTTCTGTAGTGGTGAATAGAGGAAGGGATGTTGCTCTGACCGGCAGGGGAGGTGTAGATGGCGGTGATGAAGGCTAAGGTGGGGGGAAAAAAGAGGTGGGGTGTTGGGGATTCTTTGGGGATGAGGTGAGGTGGATGAATACAAAGGAATTCAAAGGACAGCAAACAGCCACGGGCCACTGGGGTCCTTTCGGGGGCACTTTGTGGTAGTGGAAGCGATCAGGAACGAGAGATTTGCGATGAAATGGTAAAAGAAAAGGAAGAAGGAATTACATGACTTACGGGGAAACACGTGTAAATTGTAAATGCAAACACGGAGGCGTTGATAATGTCACTCGTGGACTTACGACGAAGGATTTGTCATATGGATTTGTCATAATTTTCCTTAAAGGAGATGTGGATATGGGATTTAAGGGCTGACTGCGTAGCGAGTAAACAAGAACTGTGTGATTACAAGTGTAGAATTATTTACACATTCGAATAGTTTATCTCGTGGTATAAGCAGTTGTGTACCTATACAACACTGTACCATTGTATACGTTTATTTATAACCATGACATGAAGGCTGTATGAATACAGTGCTGTATAGATCCATACGTCCCAGAGAGAGAGAGAGAGAGAGAGAGAGAGAGAGAGAGAGAGAGTCGAAAAGGGCACCCATGTTGTTGAAAATAATATAGGAGCCTCTTTTCATTTTTCTTTTGTATATCATATTGCTCTCTCTCTCTCTCTCTCTCTCTCTCTCTCTCTCTCTCTCTCTCTCTCTCTCTCTCTCTAACAGCTGAAGAATATAGTTTCATATTACAAGGAAGAATATTGACTACTGTGTAGTTAGCTGTTGGTGTAGTCATTTTATTTTTTCCGTCTTGGTACAACTTTGTACGAATACTCTCGGTTTCGATTCCAGTTTGGGCTGAATATAACCTCCCAACGCTTGACCAAGCTCTCTTTTATCATCCGTTTGAGCCTCGACTCATGACCAGTAAACACTGAAATGATATCACCGAATAAAAGGAGCAGCGTGGAACCGAATCGTGACCGGCTCGAAAAGCGAATCGAAACCCGACTTTCGTAAGATAAAGGATTGGAAATCTGGATTCGACACGCCGGCCCCGGGAGTGGATTCCCGGGATTCCGGTTTTAAGAGAGTGGCATGGCCCCCACTGACGTGACCTGCGGAAATTAAAATCCCCCACTGATTAATCCCCATTGATTATCAAGATTAGACTCAGAGCGAAATTGTCGTAACGATGATAAGAAGTAAGACACTGGTTTACGTACTGACACGAAGAAAATAGAAATTCCTTCGTCGCCGATTTGGGCTTTTAATTGATAACCTCAGTGTTGGAGACGCAGTGATATGTATCAGGTAACCAATATAGAGCCTTTGAACTCTCGTATACGTGTGATGCTCAGGATAAAAACCGATTCTCCGAGAATGCAAAGATACGGTTGTGGTCTGCGGTACATAATGCAGTTACAAAGGTGCATCATGTCAGTGTACTTGAGCAGTAAAAGTATCTATCTATCTATCTATGTATATATATATATATATATATATATATATATATATATATATATATATATATATATATATATATATATATATATATATATATATATTGCGACAGTCACAGTCGTATGCTCCTAAGACTTTAGCCCCTCCCCTTACCCTCTCTCTCTCTCTCTCTCTCTCTCTCTCTCTCTCTCTCTCTCTCTCTCTCTCTCTCTCTCTCTCTCTCTCTCTTTCCCCCCCCACCTCTTCCCTCCCCCCCTCCCACTCCCTTTAAGAGTTAGACGCCATTAAACAGTGGTCCTAACTACCGCAGACGACTTAAGCGACGGGCACCATAAGCACGAATATCTTACTGGGCTGATATCATCCGAACCTGCTGGAATCCCCGTGGGAGGAAAAGCGTTGTCCTTTTTTTTTTTGTGAGATCCGTGCGTCCTCTCTCTCTCTCTCTCTCTCTCTCTCTCTCTCTCTCTCTCTCTCTCTCTCCGTGGCTATCGCGTCGTTTAGAGAGAATCGCCTTGTTTAGAGGTACCCTGGAAAGGCGTTTTCATCACACCATTCTCTCGTACTGCGTAATGTTCATATATATCTAGGATAAGTTATCGTCATGGACAGTGGACAAGATGGACGTGCTTTGATGATAAGGTGAAGTTGTAGTCCAGCACTCGCACGGCCTGGAAATCTGAGCCTACCAGCATTGTTCGGCCATGTTGTGAGGTGACCTAACTTGGGACCGTCGATTTCCCTCTATATACATATATATATATATATATATATATATATATATATATATATATATATATATATATATGTCAGTCGTAGTCGCGAATCGAGGCTTCGACTTCAAACTCTGAAAACGATCAGGATCGAACTGACACGGTGGTCTCTTGCAGCTTGAATTTACGTCAAAAGGCGTCGGTCACGGAGGGAAAAAAAAGGCCTCAAAGGAGGCAAGGTTCATAGACGGAACATAACTAAAGATAAAGACGTAAAATGAGAGGAGGATTGTGAACGAAGAGGTTTTGGAGGTAGTTGAAAATCAAGTCTTTTTTTTTTATGGAGGGTCATGGCTGTTATGGAGGGTCATGGCTGATAGATAGATAAGTAGATAGATAGATGGGTAGGTATATGGATAGATAGATAGATGGATTAGTAGGTAGATTGATAGATAGATAGATAGACGCTTGTTTTTATCAGAATAACACATCCCAGGGACACTTCCAGGCCTCGCGTTTCTGAGATGGTGAGTTTATTTACCAAATACTTGAGCTACAGGAAGAGAGAGGAAAGAAAAAAGAAAAAAAAAGATTACTTGCTAGTAAAACACGAAAGGCCGAGGACGCCCCTTCCAGTGTGTGTGTGTGGGTCACCCCCAGCACGACACCTGGAAGAAAACGGGATTTTACGTAAACAGAGCCATTTCCGGAGAGAAGATGGACGGATGGCGACGATAACATTTGTTTTCCCCCCACGTACGACCCTTGCTGGGCATGTATATACCTGCTGGGGAGGTGTTGTTGCCGGAGGGAGGAAGGAGCCCCGGTCAGGGATATATATATATATATATATATATATATATATATATATATATTATCCCTGGGGATAGGGGAGAAAAAATACTTCCCACGTATTCCCTGCGTGTCGTACAAGGCGACTAAAAGGGAAGGGAGCGGGGAGCTGGAAATCCTCCCCTCTCATTTTTTTTAATTTTCCAAAGGAAGGAACAGAGAGGGGGGCCACGTGGGGATATTTTCTCAAAGGCCCAGTCCTCTGTTCTAAATGCTACCTCGCTAATGCGGGAAAGGCGAATAGTATTAAAAAATATATATATATATATATAGAGTCATGGAGGGGAACTATGTGTATATATATTCATATACATGTATTTTGTGTTGACTGAAATGGTACTTCGAAGTGTTGCGCTTCTTCGTGTGCTTCTTCACTCACGAGGTCCTGTAGTCAGCCGTGCAGTCAAGAATGTCTTCCCGTGCCACACGCTCATTGGGGCAGGAGGTCCTCTTGTTCCACGCCAAGTCCTCTGCTTGAATTGGTTTTGATAGATTCGTCGACAAGAGTCAGTCGCCACCTGCTCTATAGAAAAACAGTTGAGGTTTGTCCCTTTTAGATTATAGTTAATTATTATTATTATTATTATTATTATTATTATTATTATTATTATTATTATTTTTATTATTATTATTTTTATGACTCCTTGTATTGGGGCTCTTGCGGCTTTGAGGCTGCGCTCCGAGCAGGAGCAGGAGAAATGATGGATTCCTTTTAGGATGAGAGACCTTTTCACTTCCTCTGACGTTGATGTCAAGATCGTACGATGTCAGCTCTTCACTGGCGGTGTGCGCACGCCCAGGCGGAGTCCGGTAACGCAGGAGGGTGCCTCAAGCTTGTGCTTGAATCACGTGGCGTTGAACGAACCTTATCGCCCTCCCCTAACCCCATCTACCTCGGAGAGCGTCGCCGTGCGTGAGGTTGGGACGGCAATCATCCAGTTGTCGTGGGCGCGGCATTCTACCCTCGTTACCTCATCAACTAATCGAGGCATAGCCAATCGCCACGCAGGCACGACTGGTCAAGGTGTGTATATAGGCCCTATACCGCCAGCGGTAGATTGAAAGTAATTTTGACACTCTGAAGTTTTTGTCAAAGGAGGGTTCCCGTAAACGCAGCCTTTGAATTACGCCAAACGTGTAATTTTCTACGCTTTTTTCTCTTAAGTTCTTCCTTTATTACAAAATTGGATAATGGCCGCCGTAAAATTTTAAGATGTGTAATACAATGAATAATGTACTACACACTAGGTTCATCCCAGACATCAAAGGACACAAGGGGTTATTCGCTGAAGTCTTTGTTTGCTCTTAGTGAGGAACGTGGAGGAAAAAGAGAATGAAAATAATTTTGATCATTTCTTCACATGGATCGTGTAAATGAGAGTAACTTTTTCTTTTTTTTTTACGCTTTCGTAAATTGATTCTTTTGGTGGCCTCTCTCTCTCTTCTAGAAATGATCTCAGTTAACATCACTGTCTCCTGAGTTCAACATCTGTAAGTCTTTTAACTCCTTAGTGTTTGCCCTGTTGGCCTTCTTCATTACTTGTTGTCGTCCTTAAAGCTGTTAGTTAGCTGAACTTTGACCTCGGAGGAATTTTTAGTCTTGGTCCCTTTTTTTCCCCCCTTATAGAAATGACCAACAGATGAGCTCACCCCCACATACATTGCCCTTTATTCATGACCTTACTTGAAGTGTTTTTGTCTTTTGAAGAGATCTGTGGTTCAGCTCTAAGCAGCTTCTGAACTTAAGCTGAGCTTTAGCTGAGATCTGACCACTGCCACCCTCAAGCTGAGTTTTAGTTGAGCTTGAAACAACGATCGAATGTCAGCTAAACTTCTGAGTTTGTGCAGTAAAAGCTGCATTTTAAAATACCGACGCCTTTTGAACTTAATTTATTGTTCGTTCCATCTCAAGTCTGACTTCTCTTTGACCTCTTTCTTTTTATAAGACTTCCTATGTCTGACCTAATTCCTATAGCTGATCAGCAGCACCGTCTTAAAGTCGGCTTTATTATCTTAACAAAAACATGCGACCACCTATACTGCCCCCAGAGTTATGATACCCATGCCAGTTATTTTCCTCACTTACTCTATCTATAAATGTCTTGCAGATATAAGACTCCGGCATCGATAATGCCCTTGTAACAGCGAGTCTCGGGGAGGCAATAATGCTCTCTCGGCCATAAGACTTGGACAGTTACCTTCCTCGCAAATAAAAGACTGCGACAAGTGGACGACAGTTGGATATCTAGCAATGGCTGTCGCCTGGCAGTTTAGCCCATCAGACTGGCCAGTTTAAGCGGCCGTTTGATAGGAGAGAGAGAGAGAGAGAGAGAGGAGCACAGCCCTGCTGCCCAGGGCGGCCAGGCCAGACCGGGCCTGGGCCCACCTCCGCCACCAGCCTTGGGTAAGAAACACAAGTCCCAAACCATAATGCCCAATCCCGTGTTCAGGTCAGTGGGTATGATACGAACGCAGGGCCACGATTATCGAAGGAATGTGTGGGACTTCGAAGTCAAAAAAAAAGAGAAAAGGATCAGAGACGACGACGAAGTCGTCCTCATCTCCCCCCACATATCAAGGGCGTTCGTTTTACGGAGGTCTTGCTGCGCATTCTCATCCACCCTGACGATCGTGAAGGCGTTCCTTCACACCGGAATCCCCTCTCCTGCGGGATGGTGGGAGGAGGGAATGTGTGTATGCTTGACGCATCTCTCCAAACGAAGAGAGGTTGGGGAAATAGCATGAGCGTTGAGGATTCATCTGAGTCGACTGGAAACGTCCATCAATGAAGTTATATATATATATATATATATATATATATATATATATATATATATATATATATATATATATATATATATATATATATATATATATATATATATATATATATGAGGGAGTATTTGTGTCATGTTTTCGTATTAGTGTCCATAAGACCAGCAGATGAATTCCAGTAAATAACAGTTGTTTAATAATGGGCAGCTGTGAATCCAGGATTTTGTTCAATCATGATAGATAGAGCGATAGACAGAAGAAGTAGATATATTAATAGATAGATAAATAGATAGATAGATAGGTAGCTAGATGCATAGATTCACAGATAAATAGATCGATTCAGATGCATAATTAGATAAGTAGATAGGGAGGTAGATAGAAAAGATACCTAGATTAACAAATAGATCGATAGATTGAAATACAGATATATATGAGTGAGAGGTTGATATTCTTGCCCGGGTTTGAATTCCCGTTAGATAGTCTCATCTTGTGGGCTTCTGCGTAAGAATAGATCAATAGATAAATCATAGAACGTGACATCTTTCTCTCCGGTCAAAAAATTTCTGCTGTACGTACAATCCTTTCACGGGTCGATTCTATTTTTTTTATATATATATATATATATATATATTAACAGTTTCTAACGTATCATAGTTTATTGGGTTTTTTTAATGTTTTCTTTTTTGTACTATTTCAAATTTCCGTCGTCACCATGTCCTCATTATCTTTATGGAGGCATAATGATATCATTAAAGTGTCGGGGGGGTTTTGTGAGATATAAATCTTGTATAAACTGGCCTGTAAAAGGCAGTTTTACTTGCGGGAGGTTCCACGAAATTGGCGTCTCTTTGTTTGTCTGTCCTTCGTAGTCTATTTGGTGTGCAAATATTGGATAATTGTTTATAAACTGTTTCAAGAAATATAGCACGAAAATGGGATAAGTTTTTCATTCCTTTGCATATATATATATATATATATATATATATATATATATATATATATATATATATATATATATATATATATATATATATATATATCCTTCGAAGGTGAAAAGATATATTCTTTCTTTTTTTTTTGCGAGCGGAAGGGGAGCCGGGTATGGGGAAGGACACACACCCACCAATTGCCCACCACCGAAAAAAATTGGCACAAAAGACCCCGAGATCTCCAGAGCAGATAACCTGAGACGCCCAATAGAGACATCTGGACATCCATCTTCAGGCAGGTAGTTGAAGCCAGTTCGCTACCCGTGGGAGTCAGCGGGCGTTTGTTTCGCCTCTTCTCTCTCTCTCTCTCTCTCTCTCTCTCTCTCTCTCTCTCTCTCTCTCTCTCTCTCTCTCTCTCTCTCTCTCTCAGGCGGGTAAGACCGGCAGGGAAGGCAGAGGCTGGGCCTGTTATAAGGTTTGTGGTCGACGTCTTGAACCGCAGGCGTTCGCGGACGGGAGGGAGGTAGAGAGAGAGAGAGAGAGAGAGAGAGAGAGAGAGAGAGAGAGAGAGAGAGAGAGAGAGAGAGAGAGAGAGAGAAGGATGTGCGGGTTTCGGCGCTGGTCAGCGAGGCTTAGGGTATATACATATACCGCTTTATTACCGTGCGAAAACTTTTGTATATATATATATATATATATATATATATATATATATATATATATAGATATAGAGAGAGAGAGAGAGAGAGAGAGAGAGAGAGAGAGAGAGAGAGAGAAAGAGAGAGAGAGAGGAAATAGTATAAGCAGGACAAAATCCTTTTCTTTTGAGAAATCTTCTCAATCAACCTATACAACCCTATCTACTTGTCTATCTATCTATCTATCTGTGTATATATCTATCTATATTCCTATCTGTTGGTTCACTAAAACAGGTAGCGAAAAATCGGACAACCAGAGGACACGACACTAAATATGACCATGCTTTATCCTTTGTTTAATCATTTATTACTTTCGATAACTTAATTATTATCACCTTCATTATCATAATTACACGTGTAGGAGACCACAGGACAGTGGCTCTGATGTCCTGTGAATTTTCTCACAAGGGAACCATATATGAGGGGGACCTCCTGTAAGAAACAGATCGATAGATAATAGATGGTTAGATAGACAGATTGAGAGATAGACAAGTAGCATCGTACTGGGTGGTTGAGAATCCTCAAGAGGGATTCTGTCCTGTTTCTAGTCTCTCTCTCTCTCTCTCTCTCTCTCTCTCTCTCTCTCTCTCTCTCTCTCTCTCTCTCTCTCTCTCTCTCTCTCTAGCATCATCGTTCTTCTCTCAAGTCACTCGGACTGCCTGAAAAAAAGAAGAGAAAACTCGCTCACTTTCTTTCTTCCCCCTTTCCTCCCCTCCTCTACAACCCCCCCCCCCTCCTCCTTTTTCTCCCCCGTCCCACAAGCAAGTTGGGCTGTTTTAACTCTATCCCAAGTTTGAACCATCTAACTTGCGTGATCCCAGTCATAATCCCAAAACGTTACCTCGCATCCCCTCTCCTCCTCCCCCACTGGCTTTATTTATCCCCCGGGGGGAGACTTGAGAAGCAATGGCGTCCCGGGGAAGTGGAGGGTGGTGGTGGGGTGGTTTTGGCCCTGCGGCAGGCACCGCGTTACGCATCCTTGGAATCCTCCTGCCTGAAGGGGTCCTTTATACAGGGCGTTATGGAGGGGGGAGGGGATGCCTGCGGAATCTATATGGCTCGGATAAGTCCACCGCCACCCGCAACTCAAGCCCCATCACCACGACCACCACCTCCCTCCTCCTCCGGTGGGAGGACGTGGTTCCTGACGGAGGCGAGGTGTGTGTGTGTATGTGTGGCAGGGAATACCTTTTCTCCCTTTGGTTTTCCTCCCTTGTTGTTGTCAGTGGTCATGTGTGTGTGTTCTTCTCCCTTGTTGTCAGCAAGCACGTGTTTTTTTCTTCCTTTGTTGTTAAGATACGAGTGTGTTCTTCTCCCTTGTTGTCAGCAAGCACGTGTTTTCTTCCTTTGTTGTCTTGAATCGAGTGTGTTCTTCTCCCTTGTCAGTACTCCTGTGGTTGACTTCTCCCTTGTTCTCATTAATGATGTAGTTCTTCTGCGTTGTCAGTAATTACAAGTGTCTTCTCTTGATTTGAGAGAAATTGGGGAACCAGAATTGTGGGTCATTGTAATACAAAGGACTACAAGCTCTAACAAGCCATTGGCTCGTTACGAAGCTGTTCGCGAAAGATTCCAGGAACGCCGGCCTCGAAACAAGGTGAAAGACAACAAAAGATGATACAGAGGAAGGGAAAGTTATCTGCAGATATCAGTAAGCGCTGGGTCCTTTCAAATCTGTTTGGTGTCTGTCCTGGGAGGCGAGATCCATGCGGCACCACGGAACTTAAAACCTCGTTAGGGAATAGAAAAATAGATAGATGATGAGTCATGTTCGTGGGCTTTGTCAAGGGCGGAAGAGCAAAGTGGCCATCAGCCATAGACTGGGAACGAGTTGTTCGTGAATGGTGGAGTAAGTGACGGGCGCTGTTCCATGTGGATCCATCAGCTTTCCAGGCACTGATATGCAAATCAGGTCTGTGTTTGTGTGTGATGTGTGTGTGTGTGATGTGTGTGTGTGTGTGTGTGTGTGTGTGTGTGTGTGTGTGTGTGTGATTCGATATATATTCCTTAAAAAAAAAAGCGAGATAATGATTTGTGAATCCTCTAGTATATTTGAGAGTTTTAATTAAAAGAGGAGATGACGAATTTCTCGCTCTAAAGGTAAAAGGGACAATGAGGGAAATTAACACACGAGAGGTATATGAATGGGTATATGAATGGGTATTTGAATGGTCGGACATTCCCCACGATCGGATTAATTTCAGGACGCCATCGCGAGAGGTTCCCATTGCACTTGTGTTCCCGGCCCGGCCCGACCCGGCGACTGCACTTTGTTGGGGCATATGACCAGCAACCATTTTGTTGGTGAGCACAAAATGTCGGGAGGGTGATAACCTCACACAGCGCATCATTAGCAGGACGAGGCCCCCACAGACCTTACCCCTCTCTCAGCTAGCTAGCTAGCTAGCTAGCCAGGAGTGCTCTTCTCTCTCTCTCACACACACGCTCTCTCTCCCTCACTCCCTCCTTCTCTCTCTCTTTCTCTCTCTGTCTCACACGTCTTCTGTAACACCTTTGTTTTTATTTTCCATCTATCTCATACATCACCCATTAGCTCTATCCCATTTACTTAACTCACCCCTCTCCCTCCCCCCCATCCCCCATCATAAACAGAAATAAAGGCCCCGGACGCACGGAGCGCCATTAATGCATTATTCAGGCTGCCCGAAGCAACCCTCTCTGCAGCTTTCCAGCTGAGTGGGCCGCTGGAGGCGTGCGGCAACCCCCTCCCTCCTGGCCTGACAGTTGGCAAAATACGATTGCCCGGGCTGGAAACGAGCGAGTTGGTAACAGGCTGAATAACTTAGTGGAGGAGAGGCCAAGAATACCATTATTTCCAGGGGCGAATTTGCACTTGAAAGCACCTCTGTTTTCCCTCCTTATCTCACTCACGGATTGGAGTTCCCGAGGAAGGACTGCGCTATGGTCTCTCGGCACCTGGAGGAGGAGGGGCTCTGGGGCTTTTAACTCCTGAAGGAGGGACATAAGCTTAGTGTAGTGGAGACCTAAGCTCTGCAGAGGAGGTTTCCCCTTTGGAAATGATTCAAAAGGCACTTATTCCCTGTGGAAGTGGTAGCTTTGACCTCCTGAGGGAGAGATTTAGCCTTTAGCGCGAACCAGTGCTGGAAGGGAAGTTTAATTCGGGAATAATCCCCGAGTCACCCCATTTTTTTCCTCTCTCTCTCCTGGGGCTGAGGACAGACTGGAGCTCTCTTTGATAAACACGGGTCCTCGAAGGGAAAACAAATCCTTTCGTGATGGCTTCCATTAAAAGGGCTTCCTCGCGTTTTGTCCCACCCGGGGACCCGTGAAAGGTAATGAGCAACACGTTGGCGACGGACGGAGAACAGCCATCTTATCTGGGTTATTCTCAAAACCGAGGGAGGGAACCCGACAGTTGGTTCTAATGACTAAGGCAGCCGAGCACTGAGCAGCTGCCGGTAAGGAGAGACCACGGACCATATGCTGGAGTCACGGAGAAGGTCTCTGTGAGGGAGGGAGGCAGGCCAGACGAAGACCTTTTTATATATACGATGTTTCCGTGCAACGGCGGCCGCCGCTTTTGTGCTGAACTAGGGGGGAGTGCTTAAGGGGGCAACCTGTGAGGGGTGGGAAGCGATGCAGCGGCAATCGACCCCCCCCCCCTTTTTAGATCAGCGTTGGGGGGGGGGGGAGATTTCTTCTTTGTGCCGCCAAGGTTTGCCTCGCCACAGGGCAGCCCCCTCCTCCTCTCAGCTCCCCCGGCCTGGGAAGACGCGATGCTTGGGGGTGTCCCCCTAGAATGACGTAGCCTCCGTTTACGATGATTTAAGTCGACTTGAGGTTCCTGGTCGTGAGAAGATTTAAGGGACGTAGTCATGGAAGGGGAACGCGTAGCGGTGACCTCCGGCGATCTGTGCCACACACGCCTTTTGGTCAGGCCTTTCGCCGAGCATTTACACTCCGAATCCTTCATTCTTTCAAGGCTTTATAGCCTCCTTATTTATTCGATAGTAATTTTGCGATCGTAACCATCGTCTGCTTGTCTCCATACTCTGTTTCGTAACGCAGAAAGGCGCGCTACGTCTTTGATATTTACATTTCAAGACTCTGATTGAACGTCGAGTATTCACCATTTGATTGAAGGTGATTGCTTATCGTTTGTTTTAACGCCATCCGTTGCAAATGCGGACAAAAATTATGAAGAAACACGAGTGTAAGATATTTTTTTTCCTCTCAGTGCAGTAACTTTGCATTTGCTCGTCTTTCCTAGTCACTATAGCCATTCAGGAGACAAGGGGAACCCAGGCCCTGGTATCAATCCTTGGACACTATGTAACATCCGTATATCTCTCACCCACCAGAGCTGTGTGCTCTTTCCGTATCGGACCGAGGGAGGGAGAGGAAACCCCTCCACCTTTTCATCCTCAACCCTAAATCTTCAGTCCCTGTCATTATCATTTCCCCTTTTCACTAGGGTGACTTTTATGCTTCCCCCCCCCTTCCCCCCTCCCCCTTCCTCGCCATCTTCATCATCTTCCTTAAGGCGCCCTACCTCCCCCTTTCTCCTTCTCCCTTTTTCCTCCCCTCATCACCAGGACGCCGGGGGGTCATACCGTGCCATCAACAGCATATCATCACGTTCATCATTGGGGGTATTCATCGCCTTCCCCCCCCTTTCTGTTGTTGCGTATGTCTCCCCCCAGCACGTAACCGTCGTCTCCATCAGCCTTTGGGGAGCAAGGAGGGGGGGAGGTCTCCGACGCCGTGTGCAACTTCCAAACCAACCCCCCCCCATTGTGTGGGGTTTCGTATTGAGAAGGATGATTGAATCCCCTACCCCATCTGAGGTTACCAATGGGGTTTTTAGAGGTATGTCTATTTTTTGGGGGGGGAGTGATGGGGGTTACGCACTCTTGTATATTTCCCGGAGGGACTGTGTAAGGGAGGGGGTGGGATGGGTTTGGCAGTCTTAAGGAAGGGGGGTGGGTATTCCTTGCTCTCGTTGAGCTATAGACCAGGGAGGTTCGATGACGGAGCAGATGCTTACTGCGTCGTAGTTACTCTCTCTCTCTCTCTCTCTCTCTCTCTCTCTCTCTCTCTCTCTCTCTCTCTCTCTCTCTCTCTCTCTCTCTCAAGCCAGCCAACCAACTCGCCCCTCCCCTCCCTTCCCTCCTCCGACTCGCCCTGTAGTTACCAGAGACCAAAGGGCGCCGTGCCTCTGAACCCAGCCCATGTCTGAAGGCTGCAGGAGTGGAGGTGGATCTCTCTCTCTCTCTCTCTCTCTCTCTCTCTCTCTCTCTCTCTCTCTCTCTCTCTCTCTCTCTCTCTCTCTCTCTCTCTCTCGTTGCCCTCCCTCCCTCCCCTCTGGTGATTTTTAATGAGCATCCACCTCGATCCAACTCCCTCTTCTCCAACATCGATAACACTCGTGTGGCAAGCACAGTCCCAGGGTTTTACGATTGGCTCTCTCGCTGTTGATTAACATGAGAATTGGATTTTTGATAAATGGCCGATGCTGGAGCATGGGTAATAACCCTTTGCAACAGCAGAACCCCCCGCCAAGCTGAACTTTCCGACGGTCGGAGCGCCTTCGAGCACCTGCCGGCAACCACCTTCAGGCCTAAGATAAGCAAAGGCGGCTGAAAAGGTGGTGGTGGTGGTGGTGGTCGGATGAATAACCACGTTGAATAATGTATATAACCCAGGGCCTCGGAGTTGAGGCTGAGCGAGGGAGAACGGGGGGAGCTAACAGGGAAGTCTCTAAGGCTTTAAGGAGAGAGAGAGAGGCCGAGGGTGGGCGGATAAGGCGTGGAGCGTGTTCCGTGTCGGCTTCTAATATACGGGCTAGGAGTAATCAGGGGGGTCCTCCCGACCAGCCAACCACGACCCCAATGATGTACGACTAACCACCTCCCCATCCCCACGCTGAGGAGGAGTAGGGTAGAGCCTACGACGACGACCCTCCCTCCCTCCTCCCTCCTCCTGTGACCGCTGTATGAAGAGCCTTCAAGGGTCTTCGCTCCGGTCGCTCTAAGCAGGTTTAGAGAGTCCAGGGTGACCGCTATTACAGCGGCTTTAAACCTGCTCTTGGAGGGCGGACACCACGACCGACCAATTGGAATCCCCTTTTTCTATGGAAGGCTTGAGCGCTTACGGCTGGAAACCCGGGGGGCTTCGCCACCTGCCGCCGCCGCTACATGGGAGGCTACAGTTCCAGCGGGCCTCTGGAAGGAGGCAGTGACCCTTATAGGAACTACACCCACAGCCACTCCAGTCACCCCTAACTACCCACCAATGAGACTACAAGGCATCTGATCGCTAAAGTGAGGATTTACCATCTCTGTAACCCGCTATAAGGGAGACTGAAGCACCCTCTTCCCTCCGTAAGGAGATAAAAGCTCACTTAAAGAGCATTATGAGACGACCGGTGGATGCTGGACTGATGCTCCCATCCACATGTAGCCGCTAAAGAGGTCATTTTTTTTTATCATCCGCGAACCATTCTGTGGGCATTCAGGTCTTCCCCTACAATCTATCGGGGATTTTCATGTCATCGCGTTAGAGAGATGTTGATCGCGTGTAACCCTGACACAAGATGATTCCTTGGCGACACACACACCTCAAGGCAGTTAGCTCACTCATGCCCTGAACTTCTCCAGCAGTTTGCCTCGTCATAGACCACCAGGTCTTCCATTATCTGGCTTTCCCCGTGTACTTCAATATGCTGCGTTTCAGCAGATAACCTCGTCATAGACCATCAGGTCTTCCATTATCTGGCTATCCCCGTGTACTTCAGTATGCTGCGTTTCAGCAGATAACCTCGTCATAGACCATCAGGTCTTCCATTATCTGGCTTTCCCCGTGTACTTCAATATACTGCGTTTCAGCAGATAACCTCGTCATAGACCATCAGGTCTTCCATTATCTGGCTTTCCCCCGTGTATTTCAGTGTGCTGCGTTCCAGTAGATAGATAACCTCGTTATAGACCATCAGGTCTTCTGTTATTTCGCTCACCCACATGTACTTCGAAGTAGTCCGCCAGCAGTTAACTTCGTCAAAGACCATCAGGTCTTCTGTTTTCTGGCTTTCCTGTGTACTCCCCTCCAGCAGATAACCTCATAAACTGGGTTGTACACAACAGTAGATTAAGTGAGAATACACCATGATGTATTGAGTTGTACGAGTACATTCCGATGTATATATTATGCTGTATACATTGATAAGGAAATGCCCGATGGTACTCAGAGCAGCACATTATTGACACACGCAACACTATAACGATCGATCAATACAAGAATAGATCCATAGAATGATACAATAATACGAAAGGCGGTGTGCCGTAGTGCATAAACTCTCAGTCGATAATAAAACAAACATCAGACAGCTGATGAAGCCTCGAGTAATTAAATATGAATTAAGCCAGCGTAAGGTAATCAGATAACTACCAATGCATCAATCTTTAATGTCTTTCAGAAAAACAGAAAAAAAACTGGGCTCAGCAGTGTGTGTGTGTGTGTGTGTGTGTGAATATATAAGACCAAATATGTGTGCTCCAGTAATCAAGTCGGTTATACATTCATGACCCCAAGCCTTATGCACTCACGGACGAAGCCTTTATACATTTCACGTCATTATCCCAGATGTTGAGCAGTCAACACTAATTAGATATCACCAGATGGTGCCGAGACATTATAGCTGCACAAACAGAGTCGGGGAGGAGGGAGAGAGAGAGAGGGCGCCAACAGAGAGGAATTAAAACGGAGGAAGAGAAAACGAGGCGATAAACTGGATGAAGGAAGATAGGTAGGGGAGGTGATGTGTGTGTGTGTGGAGAGAGAGAGAGAGAGAGAGAGAGAGAGAGAGAGAGAGAGAGAGAGAGAGAGAGAGAGAGAGAGAGAGAGAGAGGAGATAAGGTCCACATGCAAACAAGCAATAAAAGTCGATTACGCCACTAAAATCGTCGAGATTACGAGAGGTGCAAGACATACCCTATCTTTCCCCCCTCCCCCTCCGCCACTCCCCCTCCCCCTCCTCCTTCAACAGCATCACAAACGTAACTTTGGAGTTATGGAGGATTCTCTAGAGGTTCAAAAGCCTCACTTAGGTACAAGGGATTAAGCATCAGGTTTTCTCTCTCTCTCTCTCTCTCTCTCTCTCTCTCTCTCTCTCTCTCTCTCTCTCTCTCTCTCTCTCTCTCTCATTTTCCTACAGTGCTTAATAGCATAATGTCTCTTGTAGGTGCTTGTAATAGGTACTCTCTCTCTCTCTCTCTCTCTCTCTCTCTCTCTCTCTCTCTCTCTCTCTCTCTCTCTCTCTCTCTCTCTCTCTCTCTCTCTCGTACTAAAGGCGAACCATAAAACCTCAGAAAGAAAAGAGAAAATCGTATGTCGTATGTGCTTGTAGATTGGTAGATCCCCTGTGGCAATGGGATGTTCTCCAGTGTCGAGAGTGGTCCTCGTCATGCAGTAGGTACGTTTGGAGCTTGTTCTAGGTCTTTTGAAGCCAAGATGATAAAGAGTATCCACTCTCATCCTACCTTTTTGTATCAGCCAAAGATTTGAGGACTTGCCTCCCAACTTTCTCTTTTTTTTCCTCAACTAGAACGTTGTGGATAGATTCGGGCTGTAGGATCCTATTGCTGTACCTCAGCGGAGAGCTTTGTCATAGACATAGTCATTTTCTCTTGTATTTTCTGCTTCCTATCTACTGTCCTTCAAGGGGGCAACTTCGTCATGGACCATCAGGGCCTTTTGTTATCCGTCTGTTCTTCCTTTTGTCCCGTCCATCAGGAGGTAATCTCATCATAGACCATCAGGTCTTTTGTTGTCAATCTTGTCCTTCCCACGAACTCCGCAGGTATGTAAGAAAGAAGATATGGAGGAAGGAATAATCGAGGAAAAGAATATAAAGAGAGACTCGATCCTCGTTCACCGGAGGGATGAAGGGATATACAGAAGAACGTTCAAGGTTTAGGTGTTCAGGCCATTTCGCAACGTCAGCAGATTCCCCGACGAAGAACAGGGAGGGAGGAGGGTGAGGGAGCGGGGGTCGACTCTGGAAGACTTCTCAAGGGGGTCCTCTTGCCAACTGGTCTTGCTGGCAACGCTGTTTCATCCTAGCTGAGCGGGAGATACACTGGGCTATAATTTTCATCCTGGATCACAGATGGCGTTGATTATATGCTCTGAAAATTTAGGACGGGGCGTGCTTGCCTCTTGCGGAATTCCAAGGCGAAAGAATTATGCCTGGTTTGCAATTTAAATGGCAGAACCAGAGGGCTATCATATTTTGTAGCTTCATATTTCTTTTTGTTTTCTTGGAGGTATAATTTTCGAGGGTATATAATTTATTTGATACTGGTCTTCTTGAGAGGTCTTCCTTCGGAGGGTTGTGGGGGACGTATCGAGTTGTGAAATAAAGACAAAGACCATAAGACATAAATTCAGAGATTTTATATGACAGGCTCCCAGCACCCCGACCTTGTAGAGAGAGAAAGGGGCGGCTGAACACACCATCGCTGGCAGACCTCTTGGGGGCTCAAGGATACAGAGATTACTAGAGGAAGAAGAAGAAGAAGAAGAAGAAGAAGAAGAAGAAGAGGAAGAAGAAGAAGAAGAGTGTATTCATCGTCAAAAAGAAATGTTGGGATATGATCCCATCCACCTGCCTTTCAAATCATAGAAACCGCTTATTTTTATTTGCATGGAGAATATAGGTTTCTGAAGTAATTACGAGTTTCTATATGTAATTACAGCCGAGAGTCGAACGTATAGCAAAATTTTACTACGTAGCGTTGGCTAATTTTGTTTTACGAAATTGTTGTGCATTTCTACCCTTTTTTTTTTCTTTTCTTTGTAAGGACTGTATCATTATTCACTTACCTGGAACAATCGAGGCGAAACTATGATATTTTCAAGTATAAATGGAAGTTAAGGAGAGACAGAAAAAGATCCTCAAGATTATATTTGGAGCCGGTCTTAGCATCATCAGGTATAGCTCCTCACTTTAAAACTCTCTTAAATTATAACAAAGTAGCTTTTTTAAATTTTTTGAAGGTTGAGAAATTATGGGGGTGAGAAACGGAGAAATGTTTTCCTGTCATTCACTCCATCAGACGGTCGTTGAGTTGAGTCCACACTGTGGGCACCATGAGGAGTTCGAACTCAGGACCTCTTTTAAAAGTCTCGCGGCGGCTGCTCCTTCTTCTCCTCCGCACCGTGATCCATCCCTCTCTCTCTCTTTGTGCTCCCCCCATCGGCATGAGTCGTTTGAATCGGTCTCTTCAGATTCATCTGTTTTTCGAAACGAAGATGAATTGAATAGATAGGTCGAGTACATCGACGTAAGTTAGTCCTGCAGTTCTTTAGGAGGGACGCCATATTTACCTCCACTTTGGCTGCTGTCCTCAGCCCTGCCATCAACCCGCAATATTCGCCTAAACTATGGACAAACATCAAGAATTAACATGAATTTGCATACATCATTACCGGAGCGAGTTGAAGTCACGCACACCTCTAAAAGGCCTAAGACCCCAGACAGTAGAACCTCAGTATTATAGAGGAAGAAGAAAGGAGGGGAAGGTTGGGTTGGCTTTGGTTCGTGGCACCCCTGTATTTGCTGCCTTCTTTCTCATGGATGATAATTCGTAATTACCCAGCCATACTTGCCATAATTGGAGGGAGGTCGTATAATCGCTGGGAAGCGAAATCATTAACCATAGGTAATAAAGGCCTTCCAGATCTAATGATATACTATGGGGGGACCTGTTCCTCTCACGCCATATGTTGAGCCAAGTGTATGGGAGAAGCGTTTCTCTGTGTATGGGAACGATGGGTAATGCTGGCTGCAGGTAGTGTTTGTTGTGGTCTTGCAGCTGTTGTTTCCTGTTTGCCAAAGTAAGCAGTGAGGAGGGAGGAGGAGGAGGAGGAGGAAGGGGGTCAATGCTCTTTTAAATATTTATCTTTTAACCCCCTAGAATCGTCCTTCGCTGTAGGTTGCTACATATTTTGTATCAGTCCTGTTATTTGTGATTTGCCTTTTGTTTTTCTGTTTTCTTCGTCTTTGCTCTTGGCGGTACTCAACAGGTTGGGTCCCATCTCGTGTAGGTAATTCTTTCATATCCAAGTCGCTCCCCTCTTTCATGCCAGCGATCACTTCGACTGCCATTTTTCATGGCATATCGCGATTTCCCTTCATCTGGAACACCTCGACGTATGATCCAAGAGCATTTGGTCATCGGAGAAATATTTACACGAAGACCATCCAGTTCCAGAAAGTCCTGGGTGTGGGGGCGGGGGCTTTTGGACAGTCCTATTCCAGGAAGGTCTTGGGGTGGATGGGGGGGTTAGCCTAGCCTCCAGCATGAACTGGTTTCTTGAAGGCCTCACGTGTCCTCCATCTTGGACTGCTGAAGCACCTTCCTGACAAATAACATACGCGAAACATCTGACGATCTCCGCATTTCCATTTTTGAGGGCTCGAACCCCGAGAGCAGGCATGAGTTATGGCCACTTATATGTCACTGTATTTTGATGGGGGAACTCTAATAACATCGTGGACCCTGGCAGGCTAGATGATTACTAAGGACCCCGTCCTTGTAAGGCGAGCGATATGCATCAGTTAATTATCATCGTCTGCCCTGTGCCATCTTTATCCTCATCCTGTGTTCCTCCGGCTCGCATGCTGGGGTGGTGGTTTCCGAGACCCGTGGTGATGGCTGTGGTTGTTCTCAATACTACTGGCAATAAACTGGAAGTAATTATATCCTTTGTTCTGCCGGTATCATAAATAATATCTTTTTTTTTTTTCCTCTTTCTCTCTCTCTCGTGCGTTCGATTTGGGGAGGGAGGTATGTGTGTGTGTGTGGGGAAGGGGAGGCAATATGGCGGCTCAAGACTGGTTCAGCGAGATGGTGGCTTCGTTGAAGACAACATGGAGGAGGTGGTTGAGTCCATCTCTGCTTTGCTTACGTTTTGTCGGAATTATAGTAAAAAAGAAAACGCAACAGCAATTTGCTCACAATGTGGAATCTCAAATAAAGAAAAACGCAGCCACAATTTGATTACAATGTGGAGCTTAGTCATGACAGCGTCAACGCACTTTGCATTCCATGTTGAATTCGTCACTTCAATTTAGACACAGTGTGCAGACCCTTGTGTATTCTAGTATAAGGCGACATAGCACCATTCTGTGGGCCGTTTGGAATGCGTTGGTATGGAGCGGACTTGGAAGAGAAAGAATGACTCTCCCCTTGTTAGAAGGTTCATTGGTGCCAAAAAAAAAAGGATTATGCCTGCAAGATCTTGAATAACCTCAACCATAAAGTTCACGTAGAACTATTTCTCTTTTTCCATCCACCCTTAGACTCGCTCCTGCCTTTAAAGTACTCTCCTATCTCCCACAGAACTAAGACTCAGGTAATCTATAGGCTGTTGGCCAGCAGTGTTCACATGTCGACCCAGGTCGTCAGTGCTTCAAAGGAGGAGGAGATTGACCCTCAAGTGTGGAACTCTTGTGTTTTAAAAAGAGTGAGCAGCAGGAGGGAGGAACATTGGCCTCAGGGAAAAAATACGTCCCTTTTCGGTCGGGAGATGATAAGAAAAATGACATATATGGCACTAAGGAGCTTTTGTTTGGTCAGATTATAATCAGAAATTATATATAAGTGCAGATTACGTAAGATATTTATTCAGCATTATGTCAGTTTTTACGATTTGATGATGGCGCAGTATACAGGACTGAACACGAGCTTGGGGCGGATGTTATGAGAAATTTTCCCTCCCATTAAATTCTTCCTTACCCTCGCATGCATACATGAATTTCGGATTATTGTATGTTGTATATAATTATCAGTAATGATTGTCGTTACTAATACGTGCGGGTCTCGTCAGCCTTGGTTAAGAATGACCCGGACACAACAGAAAACAAAAGCGAGGTTGTTGAAAATATAAAGATTATAATCATATATATATATATATATATATATATATATATATATATATATATTTGTATATATGATATTTTTCGACCTTTCACAAAATTTCCTTGTTTTATTACGTGAGAGTAATATTGCCTCGTTACTACCGAGGAAAGGAAGGCTTCGAAAAGCACAAAGGTTGATACATACCCTTGGAATATGACGCTGGATGATATCTGATGATGATAATTCATGGTGATCGTAGTAATGACTTGATGAAGGAAGGAAAAAAGAGTAACGTAAATGAAAGGGGGGTGGGGGGGAATTTCGTAGATGATAATTCGCATTTAACTTTTATATATGAAAGAGATGGAATAATATCCTCCCAGTGGTGCGAGGTATTAGTAGAGGGAGTCACGTCAATCCCTCTTGATTTTTACGGCTATGGTCCGTGTTATCGTCTCTTCAAAGAATGAATTAAAAAAAGATAGAAAGAAAAGTACGTGTCTTCCGTTCTCGCTTTAAAGACTCATGCACTTCACCAAGTGGGTCGGCGTCTTGATGATGGCAGTGGCCATCGGGGGGTTTTATTATAAAGGTACGGCTTGCTTCCCCGAATCGTAAAGCTTATCATATATATTTTACACTCGTCCTTACCTAGGGAATTATATGCTTGTGCTTCGTGAGGCTTAATGCCATGCCGTGTGCTGTGAATACCAGCAAGTCTTGCGGTGACCAATTTCTTAATTGTGCTAACTTGTGGTTATTGCACTCGAGAACCACGCTTTTTTTTTTTTTTTTCCCCAACCGCCTCTTTTTATCAATGCAATTCTTTCACCATCTCGGTGATAGGTAGTGATAGGTACCTTTTGATTTAGACATCCATATTGGCTTTCATAAAGCACGTTCCTTTTGAATAATATGTTGTGCATAACACAGTGATAATGTCACTCTCAGAGAATACATTATTTTGGGGATAGATTTCCTCTTATGCTGGATTTTTTTTTTTTTTCACCGAATTTCTTCGTTTGCACCTGAACGAATATCTTTACTTCGACCTTAATTTTTATTCTTTTTTTTATCAATCGTTGATTAAGTAATAATGCCATAAAGAATTCTGCTCTGTCCCCGGCTGAACTAATCCAGTTGGATCTTCGGAAGCTGACGTGTTCTCCAGCCGAACCGTGTTTCCCCAAACGTCACAGGAAGAGAATATTAAACATTGAAAGATTATGATAACTGTGTCATGTTACTGCTCATATACATCCTCGTATAGTCACTAGATGTATATAGATATGTATATACCAGAGTACAAGGCCTGTGCATATGTGTTTTCAATACGTTACTTTTCTATTTTTATGTATATGCAAAGATAGGTATGGTGATTGCGAGAAGACCTTAACAGAGGTGAAACTATATATACCCACTCAGAGAGGAACGTGTATGAACACCGACCTGGGATCGGAGACCATGGGAGGAGTTGGCCTAGGCGTAGGAAAAATCGATTCTGTAATGATTCTGTCGCATTTCTTTTTCCCCAGGTTAATTGGATGTGGCTAGATTTCTGCAATCATTCCAAAAAGTGGTAGGAGCTCCCTCACTGACTTGCCAGTCGTGTCTGATATATTCATGATTATTCAATGATTTATGAGTCTCTTCTTCGAAGGAGGAATTTTGCATATGTAAAGATGAACGTTCATGGGATGAAGGAAGAAAAAATACAGAAAACATCTTTGCAAATGGCAAGTACATAATTAGAGAGTACAAGAGAATATTCATGTATGTGTTTAAGTGTGTGTGTGTGTGTGTGTGTGTGTGTGTGTGTGCTGTACATTTCGTAGCCATTCGTCGTGGGAAGGAGGGGCTAAATTGCCTCAGGTCTCGGCAGTTTTGAAGGATACTTTGGTCACTTCGAGTCATTATATAACTACCATGTGATGTCTTGGCTATCGTGGGTCAGTGACGAAGACTACGAGATGGTTAGGGGTCGTCATGGTTTAAGTACTGCAGCTACAGGAAGTCTGTGGTTCAGATAGGCCATCATGGGTCAGATTGAAAAAAAAAAGCCAATCAAGGGGGCCATGAGGTCAAGGGCCCTGGGGACGATTTGGTAACAACGACCCCTGACCTGAAATCACCACCCGAGATGTGTTGCGTGTGTGTGTGTGTGTGTGTGTGTGTGTGTGTGTGTGTGTGTGTTTCACTCGGCCTTCATGGCGCTGCACCTTCATACTCAGGAGTCGTACCGTCTTGCTCAAGGGGGTCGTGTGCCATCGTGCTCAAGGGAAGCGCCGTGGTGTTCGTGGGTCGTAGAGGCGTTCTTGAGGGTCGTAACCTGGTGCTCAAGATGTCGTACAGTCGTGACCCAAACGTTCTAACATCCGCACGACCTGTGGTACATGAGATTACAGGGATTTTTGATTACAGTCATGTAACAAAATAGTTTTCAAATATTTGATAGGTGAATTAATTAGTAAATGAATAAATTGAATAAATAAGAAGGATTGACCTTTTTGTACATTCTCTCTCTCTCTCTCTCTCTCTCTCTCTCTCTCTCTCTCTCTCTCTCTCTCTCTCTCTCTCTCTCTCTCATCATTCTAGAATTAGACGAACCAAGCGGAACTTGTCATCCAATACGGCCCTTGAAATATTTCTTTTTTTTTTATATCCATCAATATCATCTCGCGTACCTAACTCTCCTTTCTCAACCTACCCTTCGCATCTCTGCCCCATTCCTCCCCATCACATTTAACTCAGAGCAGAACGCATTATTTCACAACACCCCGCTTTTAGGAACAGCTTAAAACCCGCCCAATGAAAATAGATAAAAGAAGTGTGATCATAAAATCATTCGTTCACACACACACCACCACCCAAGAAAAAAGTATCCACATCTCCGCATTCGCATCCTGTCACCAGACGGGTCTGGATACATCGGGACCCGTCCCGACACGTTCAGACATGTCTCGACACGTCTCAAAAGAAGGCGGTGCGAGGGGTAACTACTTTACTTTGAGAGAATTCGGCCTGAGTTATCCCACCCCACCCCACCTCGCGACGTAGCTGCAATATCTTCAGGCTTCCTCCTTCTCGTAGATCTTCCCTGTTCCCGCCCTCCCTTGCTTTATGAAATAATTTGCATACAAAACGGCCGTAAACTTTCGGGAACATGCGGTAATACTGGAGCTTAAAGCAGATAATATGACGTCGTGCCGGTAGATGGCAGCAGGAGCGGTGCTGAGCAGGCGGGCAGTGGAAGCAGGCTGAGGGGAAAGATAGCAGTGGTGGCAAGGGGGAGAGGGGAGGATACCAAGAGGGAGAGGAAAGAGGGGAGGAGGATGCAGTGGTGAAGAGAGAGAGAGAGAGAGAGAGAGAGAGAGAGAGAGAGAGAGAGAGAGAGAGAGAGAGAGAGAGAGAGAGACGTGCATGGCCAGGGGAAAACAGGAGGAGGGAGGCTTGCCAGGGTGAGAGGGGGGGGGGGGAAAGCGAGGATTGCTAAAGTGAGAGAGAAGAGGGAGGGACAGCCAGAGGGAGATGGAAGAGGGGAAGATAACTCTGTAGGAAAGAGAAACAAAGGAGAACTATGTCTAGAAGGGAATGAAGAGAGAGAAGAAAGGACATTAATTATGATTACAGAAAGAGAAATATAAAAGAGACGAAGAAGGAGGGAAGTAGGACGTTAAAGGGAGAGAACCAAGAGAAAATAAGAAACTGAAGAGATAAAATGAGTGAATATGAAAACTGAATATTGCCCATTAAGGGAACGAAGACCTCATAACGGACTACACTGAGAGAATTGACGCTAAAGTGTGAAATGCTAAAGTAAAACAAAATTCTGATTCAAAGAAAAAAAAAACATTGAGTTGCGTAGATGCCCATGCCACACAGACCCAGGGTCCAAGCGAGCTGGTTTGACTGACATTAACAATACTGAAAAAGGCGAGCTGGTCTGGCCTGAACACTACTGAAGAAGGCGAGGCTTTCTGGCCTGAACACTACTGAAGAAGGCGAGGCTTTCTGGCCTGAACACTACTGAAGAAGGCGAGGCTTTCTGACCTCAACACTACTGAGGAAGGCGAGGCTTTTTGACCTCTACACTACTGAAGAAGGCGAGGCTTCCTGGCCTGAACGCTACTGAAGAAGGCGAGGCTTTCTGGCCTGAACACTACTGAAGAAGGCGAGGCTTTCTGACCTCAACACTACTGAGGAAGGCTAGGCTCTCTGACCTCTACACTACTGAAGAAGGCGAGGCTTCCTGGCCTGAACGCTACTGAAGAAGGCGAGGCTTTCTGGCCTGAACACTACTGAAGAAGGCGAGGCTTTCTGACCTCAACACTACTGAGGAAGGCGAGGCTTTCTGACCTCTACACTACTGAAGAAGGCGAGGCTTCCTGGCCTGAGCGCTACTGAAGAAGGCGAGGCTTTCTGGCCTGAACACTACTGAAGAAGGCGAGGCTTTCTGGCCTGAACGCTACTGAAGAAGGCGAGGCTTTCTGACCTCAACACTACTGAAGAAGGCGCCGTCCCCTTACAACCAGCTGAAGAAAAGGATGGCAAAGCCAAGGGAGAGGATACAGTGCCGGACAGCATATGTTGCAGTCACAGGAGAAATGTAATTTGCTCCCTGTGAAAACAGACACACACTCATATATGTAATTGCAATCTTGTTGATTAACATTTAACTCGTACAAAAGACGGTAAAGAAAATTTACCGGGCGACATAGACAGTTATGATAATGAGGAAATGAAATTCTCTCTTTTTTTTTTCTTTAACCCACAGACAACAGAATTGAATCTTGCATCTGCAGAGGAACACCACGTCTCTGGCTCCCTCTCTCCCTCTCCCTCTCTCAGATAACTGGAAACGTATGGCGTGTCTGCATATTATGATCATCTTTTTCTTCTTTACTGTCGTGGTTTTAAGACCATGTGGTCCCAGGGTTTTATTTCCTAACTCTCTGGTAAGACGAGATTTACCCGGTAATAAACCACGATATCATCTCTCTACAGACGTGCTTAACCGACCATTGGATTAAGTTATATGAAGGAGAGAGTTCTAGTGCACAGCAATCTATTCATGATAGAAGTAATAGAGAAACGTACACCCTATGTACATATGTGCCTATATATATATATATATATATATATATATATATATATATATATATATATATATATATGTATGTATATGTATATGTATGTATGTATGTATGTTCCTCATGACCCACATCCCTTACTTCATGATTTTTTTGTTCCTGAAATCTCGTCTTTTCTGCCTCATGACTTCCAGTACTGTAATCTCAATGTCTCCCTGTCTCAGTATCTAACTATAATTCCTTTGAGAACGCTGTTGATTCTGCCTCCTTCCCTACCTCCCTCCTCTCTCTGATATCCTCTCCTCCTGTTTTCCTTCTTTTCTCCACCTTTTCCCCTATTTTTTCCTTTCCCTTCCCCCTCTTCCTCCCGTTTATCCCCGTAACTCTTTCTCTCCCTCCTCCGCCAGCGCCACCCGGCTTTTGATATCCCCGTCTCGTATTCCCAGGCCAGCAAGGAGGGCGTGTGAATCGCACCATTCGTATGCTCCGACCAGATGACTCCCCCCTTGGCTGAAAATTGAATTTAGGTAATCAACGAAACTTTTATTTCGGCTTCGATTTTCCAGTCGCTCAGAAACGGGGTTTCTTTTCGCATTCTTGGATATGGAATCGCGCGGCAGCTGAGCTCAGCTACCCCCCTCCCCTCACACTCCCCTCTCCATCCCAGTCCCAATGGCCCCCCCCCTCCCCTCCCCCCTTCGTGATATTATCCCGGTGATGGTTCGGGAATAGCGCGAGCCGACTCCAAACTTCGGCAGTTGATTAGGCCGTGGATGGAAGAAGAATGCTGTGGTTTCCAGTGGAATTCCCATATATCCGCGCCCCTTTCAGGAGGAGGAGGAGGAGGAGGAGGAGGACGACCTCCACCCGCCACACCACCTCCCACCCCAACCCCTTATCGGAGGCTCAACCTCTGGATGGTTAATGATAACGTCATTTGCCGTGGGAGGCGACGGGAGTATATTGAAAAGGAAAAAAAAAACCAGAAATAGATACCCGGCGGAAGGATGCAAACGAAATGTACGAAAAGGAAAAAAAAAAAAGGTGTAGTAGACATCGGGGCCTCTGGTGTTAAGAATTAGGGATGACCAAGTCGGCAGAACTCATTAAAAGTTTCCCTTGAGGTAATTGGGAAGGCTGCTGGAAGAGGACCGAGAGGAGGAGGAGGAGGGCCTGGCCCCCACTCCTCCTCCCCCCCAAATTGCTCCCGAGGCTCCATGACCGAGTGCTGGAAGATGGCTGGAAGACCTAGCCCCTTGCACACTCCAGCACTTGTGCCGCCTCTTTATGACTCCAGAGGGCCCCCATAGGAGCCGTACAATTCTTTTCTAAACGCACTATAGCAAGTGGCAGATGAGAAGGCGAGAGGCTGAACGGATTCCTTTGATGTCCTCTTTCTTCTGCCTCTCCGGCCCAAGGCCTCCGATCTGATTCCGCCGATGATGAAATGGTGGTTCGATTTTTCACTGGAAGGCGAAGAGCATTTGATATTCATGGGATCTTATATGATAGAATCTTTTTTAAATATCTTATATATACTTAAAAATAAAAGTACCATAAAGATAAAAGTACCATAGCTATGAAGAAGAAAGGCTACATTTCTCCTGGATGTTACAAAGCTTAAATTTCGGTGTTTCTCATTTCATTTGGCTTCGTTGCGCCACTCGGTACCATTTTCCCCACCGGCCAGCTGTCGTCCAGGGAGACCAGTTTAATCATTAATATTTTCCAGTTTCCTCCCCCTGTTATATATCTCTCTCTTTCTCCCTCCCCTTTAATCACACAGAGAACACATGCGTTCCACGACTTGCCCACACCCCTAAACCCTTCTCAAATACGAGGGAAAAAAAAAAAGGAGAAATGAACAGGGACCCTGGACCCTTGCAATTACAACCCCCCCCCCTAATCCCTAACCCCTTCCCACCCCCCCTCATGTCTACACTCGCATTTATTAGCGGAAATTACAATAAAATACGCCATGGCCATAAAGTATGATTTCGCCATTTTCCAGACCCCAGGATCTACTGTGTCCCATTCATCACAAGGGCCCACCTGCGTCTGTAGGGTTCTCCCACCCACCTCTGGCCTCTCCCCTCTGTATCCTTCTCTCTCTCTCTCTCTCTCTCTCTCTCTCTCTCTCTCTCTCTCTCTCTCTCTCTCTCTCTCTCTCTCTCTCCCTTTCTTTTATTACCTCCATTTGTTCGTTGGTTGTTCTGTCTTCAGCTTTGTCTCTTCCCCACATATTCGTAGTTCCACCTCTCTTCCTTTGCGACACAGGTATTTCTCCGTCTCTCTCGCATTTTTCTGTTTTTTATTCCTCTCTCTCTCTCTCTCTCTCTCTCTCTCTCTCTCTCTCTCTCTCTCTCTCTCTCTCTCTCTCTCTCTCTCTCTATGACTCATCTCCGACACCACCAAACCCATTCCCCAGATTCTTATGACATTCCCCACCCTTCCCTCGAACACTTATGTTCCATAACACATTTTTCTTAAGCAGTTTCCCCTTCATCCATAATTTGATTTTTCCTCCTCACAACCCTTTCCCCTCCTGTGAGTCACTCACTTTTCTCTCTTTTCGTCCCTCCTCCTCGTAATAACCCCCAATTCTTCTTCACGCTTTCTTTCTTTCTTTCTCTCTCTCTCTCTCTCTCTCTCTCTCTCTCTCTCTCTCTCTCTCTCTCTCTCTCTCTCTCTCTCTCTCTCTCTCTCTTTCTCTATATTTCACCAGCAAAAGGAGGTGAAGTCAATGAAATAAGAAATTCAGAAACACTTTACAAGGAGAGTCTGAGGGACGAGAGCACATGAATTATCATGAGAGGCTGAAGGGCTGCGAAAGGAGTAGTTTTAGTATATGCGCTTGACATAACTGCATGTCTTCACGTTCTCTTCACACACACACACACACACACACACACACACACACACACACACACACACACACACACACAGTGATCATATAGGAGCGAGAGACGATATGTATATCAAAGAATCGTGTATACATATATTGTAAACCTTTTTGTGTACGTATATCACATAGAATTAGATAAATGGATTTAATGAGAGTTTTGTTGTATGAATTTTACAGATATTTTGGTATACTTCAGAGAGATTTTGGTGCACAATTCTCATCTTTATGCACAATTGAGTGTCCGTCTGGTGTCTGGTGTTGTCATAATGGTGTTCATATGATCGGGCTCTTGTTGTCAGTCTGGAGGATGAACACAAGAGCTTTTGAGTTGTGAATTCCACTGAGGTGCTAAAAGGCTGCTGCCGCTCGTCCTGGTGAAAGCCTTTGGCCAACGTCACCTCTGGCTGGTGAAAGCCTTCGGTGTTGGTGAAAGTCACCTCAGGCTGGTGAAAACCTTTGGTGTTTGTGAAAGTCACTTCAGGCTGGTGAAAGCCTTTGGTGTTGGTGAAAGTCACCTCAGGCTGGTGAAAGCCTTTGGTGTTGGTGAAATTCACCTCAAGCTGGTGAAAGCCTTTGGTGTTGGTGAAAGTCACCTCACTCAGTCAGGTGAAACCTTTTTTTTCCAAGGGGTTAGGGGCTGGCGAAACCTCATGGTGATGGTGAAATCCTAAAGTGATGGGGGAAAAAAAAAAGGATCAGTATTGTTAGTGAAGGCACGGGATGAGGACCCATAGGGCCGGTGAAAGCCAAAAGGGCGTCTTCCTGTCGAAAGCTCCACGAATTCCTTTTTAAAGAAAAAATATAATCTGATTCTTTTTTTCATTAACATTGAGTTATATTGAAAAAATATAATCTAATTCTCTTTTTGTTCCATTAACATTGGGTTATATCTAAAAGAAAAAAATATAATTGATTTTTTTCTCATTAACATTGATTTACATTTAAAAGAAAAAATATAATCTGATTCTTTTTTTTTTCCAATAACATTGAGTCATATTTAAAAGAAAAAATATAATCTGATTTTTTTTCCATAAGCGTTGTGTTATATTGGAAAGAAAAAAATATAATCTGATTCTTTTTTTTTCCCATTAACACAGAGGTATATTAATCTTTCCCTAGACTGTTTCCTTCCGATGTCCTTTTCTTGCAAAAAAAAAAGAAATTTCCTCCCTTATCATCTCCCTTTGCCCCTTTTTCTGGGCGCGATCACCCCCAACCCCTTACCCCCTTTCGTGAGAATGCACCCCCTTCCTTATCCTTCGAGGCTCTCCCCCCCTTTCTAAAACGTCCCTTCCCCCTCCCCCTCTTTACCCCTTCCTCTCACCCAGCTTGCCACTTTCTTCATCACAAAACCATGAACCGTCGTAAACTTGACGTATGGCCCATGATTGCACGTTATAAGCCTAGAATCTCGGCGTTAAAATACAATTACTTTTCCTCTCCCACAAGGAATGTCCGGGACACTATAATGGCCGGTGTCTAGATTTTTTTTTTTTTTTTTTACTTTTATTTTTTTTTTACATGTAAATATAATTTCTCACGTTAGAAGTCGTTACCCTTAGTGGTAAACTGCTGTAAATTGGAGGCAGAGCCGTTACGCCGTCATGATGTACATGACAGCTGTCCATGGGACCTTCCTGGAACTCATTTACGTAGCGTAAAATTCGCTGATGATAATTGTGTAAAAACACGAAGAAAAGAAAAAAAAAGAAAAGATCGTAAAAGAAAAATTTTCTTACGTTTGAAGATATTACGTTGACGACGATCCGGCTTTATTCTCAAATTTCTTTTAATCAACTGGGTAATTTTTTCCTCCATTTTGTGAGTAATTTGAGTGTTTATTTTTTCTTTTTTTAATCGTTTGCCCATAATCGTATCCTCAAAAGGCCCGGCGACTCTGGAGTATTAGTTCAGGTGAAGTAATTTTCAACGCGTTGTCGCCATGATTGATTTAAATGGAAAGAAGGCAGTGTTGAATTTTGAAATTGAATATGAAAAAGAGAATACAAATAAAAACGTAACTTGTACATAACCAGTAGCACAAAGTAACTACGAAAGAATGCATGATTCATTGTAATTTTAGCGTTTTGAAATTCGCCATTCTCAGACTTGGGGATAAAGTGGAGTAGGGAGGATAGATGAAGTGGAGTAGGGAGGATAGATAAAGTAGAGTAGAGAGGATAGATAAAGTGGAGTAGGGAGGATAGATGAAGTGGAGTAGGGAGGATAGATAAAGTAGAGTAGAGAGGATAGATAAAGTGGAGTAGGGAGGATAGATAAAGTGGAGTAGGGAGTATAGATAAAGTGGAGTATGGAGGATAGTAGGCGTGGAGGGTTACACTGGCAGAATATGTCTCACTGTATCTTACCGATAACGTCACTATGATCTCTCTCTCTCTTTTGAATTTGGATCGTCCGGGGACAAGACAAGTGAAATATGATAACCATTCAGTGATTTTTTTCTTTTTAGTATCATTTCCTGGGGAAAATAGATAGGTAGATAGAGAGATAGATAGATAGATAGATAGATAGATAGATAGAGAGAGAGAGAGAGAGAGAGAGAGAGAGAGAGAGAGAGAGAGAGAGAGAGAGAGAGAGAGAGAGTATTCCAACCATCTTCGGTTTTTTTTTTTTAAATTTAGTTATTTTGACAGAAATTTGATGAGCAGATACCGTACCCAGAAAGATTAACAACCAGCTGTTGATACACCATGGACTCCAGACAAGGTGAGGTGTTGCACTTAGAGGCGCTAGTGGTTTGTGATTTTGTTGCACTGGAATGCGTGGCTGAGCTTATTATCTTCATACCCACGCGCGGTAGGAGGTTTCATTATGGCATAGGGAAACTCATCGACGCCCTCTTTCTATAACAACACCCTCCACCCTCTTTCCCTCCCCACCAGCGTCACAATTCATATTTAAACGTATTTTTTCACAAATTCTATTCCCGTTTTTTCTTTTTTCTATTTTTCTCTCTCCCGGCGCAAAGGCCTTAGAAGCCAAGGGGGGTGGTAGAGAATGTGTTTACCCTATGTGATATATGCGTCGGCTGTGGCCCATTACGTGAGCAACGCCGTGTGTATTTATCGTCTCGTTTAATATTCATGAGATCTTCAGAGTCACCTGGACGTCAAATATCTCTGGACGCGTGTGTAAAGAGCACAAGACGTGGTTCACTCCTTTTGAAGGCGCGGGCGGGGCTGTATGTAGGTTGAGGAAGGACGAGGAAGAGGAGGAGGAGGAGGGGGCTATGTCGCAATAGCAGTACGTGTGTGAGTCTGAGGTTGCAAAATGCTGTGGGGGGAGAGAGAGAGAGAGAGAGAGAGAGAGAGAGAGAGAGAGAGAGAGAGAGAGAGAGAGAGAGAGAGAGAGAGAATGGGCGTGTTCTGCATAGGGATCCTTGAGTAAACGTGTGCGTGTTTTTAGCTGGTTTTGTGTGTGTGTGTGTGTGTGTGTGTGTGTGTGTGTGTGTGTCTTTCTGTCTGCCTGTCTGTCTGTCTGAAGGTGAAAGTAAATAGCGTAGTACGGAAGTCTGTTGTGAACCAGAGACTGCGGGCCCGACCCAGACACACACACACACACACACACACACACACACACACACAGCCCACAAGAGGCAGAAACTCAACCCTCACAACAGACTGGCTCTGTTATTTAGGTGACACTTTAATCCCAGACTAAAATAGTTCCAGGATTCTCGATTGACGAACTCTTGTGTAAAAGAGAAAAAAGGAAAAAAAAAATTGTCTCTTAGGAACTGAAACATGGCGTGCTTACATAAGGCCGTCGTGAATATGATCAAGGGCAAAGTACATGTATACTGCATTACAATCACCCATCGTAGCCTTGGCCGAACATGGCCCCCGTCCTTCACAGTGGCTACCCAGGGAGGAGGAAATGGCGTGTGGGGGAGATTAGGAGGGGCATTCATGCAGCCGTAAGTGCCAAATTGTGTACAGCTCGATTGCGTCAGATAAGGTTTTCTGCTCAGCTCTGCCTCACCTCCAAGAAATGTTATTGATACGAAGTGAATATAATATATATATATATATATATATATATATATATATATATATATATATATATATATATATATACTTGCGAATGATTGGTCGTTTGGGGCGCTAGATCAGCCAATGGGCAGACACTTAGCGACGTGGGTGATCGGCTTCACAGCCAATCAGACCCCAGGTGTGGCTCTCACCTGGGCCTCCTATCCCTCTCTCTCTCTCTGTCTCCCCCACACCCCCTCACCACGGGTTAATAAGGTGTGAGTTTAAGGAAGAAAATGCCTGATTCCTCCTGGTCGCTGGTGTTCCTCACAGTCCCAGGTAGTTAAAGTTCTGTTGTTCATTATTCGCGCAACATCAGACGGCGAGATGAATGAGGGGTGGAGATGGGGGGGATGTGAATATTATTCACGGTACTGAATTGGTCATTCATATCCCGTTACTTTGAGTATGGTAGGATTTCGATGGATTGCCAGTTTTATTCATATATTGTTTCCAGGCTGCTAGATTACAGGGGTAGTGCTCTATCTACAGCCACTGTCCTCGTAACTACCACAACCACCACAGCCATCACCACTGACACGATTACCATCACCAAGGGCAGTCAGTCTCGCCACCATCACCACAGTGATGGTCTCCCCCATTATCACTTATCACCACCACACCGCTTACACCATCACAGAATTATCTTGAACACCTGAAGGTTATTCGTTTGGTAGTTATCACTTGACGATGGCGACCTTTAATGACCCCTGGCTGTTGATATGCTTAAAGCCCAGATCACCAACCAACTGACCACCGTCCATGTCTTGCTTATCGACTCTATCTCTTTATCTATCTGTTATCTCTCTCTCTATCTGTTATCTTTCTCTATCTACCAGTTATCTCTCTCTCTATCTGTTATCTCTATCTCTATCTATCTGTTATCTCTCTTTCCATCTATCTGTTCTTCCTCCGCTTGTTACCTCAGCCTCGTGTCCATTCCTCCCTCCATCCCTTCCCTTCTCCGCTCTCATATGCCACAGTTCTTCAGCTCCTCACTGCCATACAGACACTGGAGCCCTCGTGTTCCCTCTCTGTGTTACGACACGTCGCAGGCTTACCTGCCACAGACGTGTCGGATCTCCCGGGACCCGTCCAGCGCATTTGATAAGCAACTGGTTTATAGAATTTCTTGAACAACACTCCTCTCTTTCCCTCCCTCCTCCTCCTCCCTCCCAGAAACCATATTACTTGGGGGTTTAGTGGGAGCTGGCTGGTTTTTATGTCTGGTCTCACGTTCTTAACCTCTTCAGGTCAAAGGTCGTAAGGATTTTACGTGAGTGGTAAACGTATTGTTTCCTCTCTATGTACGGTTCAACGAAGCGAGTGTCGTATATCGCGCTGAATGGAAGTGACACACACACACACACACCACTGTGTTCCGTCCTCCGTCCCCCGTGAGCCTCTCTCGCCAAAAAGGAATGTTACTAAAACATGATTTCCCTCCCCACACCACAGATATCCCTGTTAAGAATGATAAAGAGAGATTCCAGTCAGGTGTTTATATCTTATTTACGTGATTTAGATTTTCAGCGCGATGGAAAACAGTGAATAAATCGAGTCAAATGAAAGTCAAATTTAACCGTGTGAATAATTTCCTTAGCAACTTTCGTCAAACAGATGATATACGTATAAGTGTTTCCAGATATTATGGTATCAAAGTTATATAAACTGCCAGAGAAAATACGACGATTGTTTAGATATACCAAAGTGTTTTCGGGACTCTGCAGAATACAAGGAGGGTGAATGTATATTATTACCCATATAAACATAGTGGAAAATCAGTATAGACATTTGTTTACATCGTTTGAATTGGCGGGCCAATCGATGCGCTGGATCTCGACAGTTAAACGATCCTTGGGTATGAGGGACGAGCCTTCGACCCGACCCTACGCGGGCAGTTTTAAGGCCAACGTGACCTAAGGTAAGATGGGTGAGGATGTACAGAGGATCGACACATGTAAAGTAGATGAAAAGATATAGATGTAAACGTAAAAAAAAAAAGGAAAATTCAATAGCGCTTGTTTCACTGAGCGTCTCGACCGGTCATTCGCCAGGTTGGTTTCAGACTCTTAAACAAGCGGTAGGTAGTTTGCAGGCGCCAGCACCTACCCATGGTGTAGAAAGCTGAGGTCAGTTGCCCATGACCTGCGTCGGTGGGTGGATCTGTTTTTGATACTGAGTGACGATTTGATCGCGAGGAGACGTTGTGATAGTGTACACATTTACACACACACACACACACACACACCCGAGTGTAAAACTCCTTCCCCGTGCAGTGCAAATAGGTGACTACATACGTACACATACTCATATAAGTGTAAAACGCCCTCCCCACACAGAACAGACGAGTAACACACACACATACGCGAGTGTAAAACTAGTTTCACATACAGAACAAGTGGGTAATCACACACACACACACACACACACACACACACGAGTGTAAAACGCCTTTCACATACAGAACACTTACACACACACAGCCAAACGAGTGCGTCTCTGCAACCTCTGCTTCTCACAGTGACGGTGTGGGTCTTGCACTTCGGGTGGAAGAAGTCGACAGCGTCAAGAAGCACAAAGGTAGATATACCTCCCTTAATACTAGAATCTATTGCGAGTCTGCAAGAGTCTGCTGTGACTCGTCTGGTTTCGTAACTGGAATTGGTTGTTCAACTCCTTGTAGGGTGATTCTTATTGTCTCGAAGAAGTCATTTCAAGCCGAAAGAAGGACAAATGAATAGGGAGACTGAGGAGGTCGTTTTGTGGCATACAGCGTATCGTGTATAATCCCGTTATGCAAATTATTGGTTCAGTTTATATGCTCTAGTGTTTACAGATGAATTATTAATGTAATCGGCCGTGTTGTCACATAGGAGACGTGAGGTACGTGTTCGCTTAATGCTTCTTGTTTTTGCCATCATATCATCAGCATTGATCATTTGGGCTTCGTCACGTCATCAGTACTACTCGTTGTCATGGGTCATCACGTCATCAGTACTCGTTGTCATGGGTCATCACGTCATCAGTACTCGTTGTCATGGGTCATCACATCATGTAGAGTTGTTGTCATGGGTCATCACATCATGTAGAGTTGTTGTCACTGGTCGTCATGAGAAATTGATTATGTCGAATACAATATTAGGTATATTCAGTATTGCATACGTACGTACATACATACATACATACATACATATACATACATACGTATATAAATACATATACGCACGTACATATACGCACATACGTACGCATACAAATACCTCTAAATCAACCACCATTACTGCTGAAGTCTATGTTGTTTTCACCACAAACAGCTTTAATACCATCACCACACACACACACACACACACACACACACTCCCCACTTCTCCCTCATCCACAACCACCACTACCACCATTACCACCACTATCCTCACTGCCACCACCACCACCACACCAGCGTGGCCTGGATCATCCGGAGGGAGCACTGGAGCGAGGATTTCCAGGCCATTACCTCCAGGGGGGCCTCTCCCTACCCAAGTCCTCCGCTGCACGTTGGCTCCCGACTCCACTGTTTCCTCCTCCTCCTCCTCCTCTCCCCACCTCCCCTCACTCCCGCTCCTAACGCTGTTCCCTCCAAAGTTGGAGAAATTTCTACCAGCTAAAGACTAGAGGCCCGGACGACTTTTCAGCCCGGTGGGTGCTGAAGTTTCAGGAATTAGCGTTAACTGGACCCCTCAGGGTCGGCACTAATGACGAGGCAGGACCGGGTTTGGAAACAACTTGGGGCCGCCACCGTGCCTCTCGCGATTCCATTTCACCCCGGCCGCTGCAGGGTAATGTAAACAGCAGAAAAAAATAGCAAGACGAGAGCAAATCTTCGTTGTGTGAATTCTCAATACGACTATTTTTTGTTTTGTTTTGATTCCTCTCTATTCTCTTCCTATCCTGAACTGCATCGGAATGGAGAGAAAAAGAGGGAATGAGAGAGAGACAAGAGAGAGAGAGAGAGAGAGAGAGAGAGAGAGAGAGAGAGAGAGAGAGAGAGAGAGAGAGTGAAACGGGAGGGAAAGTGAGAGGAGTAAGACTGAGGGTGAGGTAGGGAGAGGAGGGTGAGGGAGGAGGAGGAGGAGAAAGAGGAAGGCTTCTTAGTTGGGAGAGATGTGCTTTGTTTGCGTTTTCCCTTCTTCCTCTATGGCTACGGAGGAGCCATTAGGCCCATCCTTCTGCTTGAGTCAGCTTCGCTTGTTCGTCGCTGAGTTAGCCAACGTCTCGTGGGCGCGAGGAGGAGGAGGAGGGGAAAGACAGACGGTAATGGCCCCAGCATGTCATGCCAGCAACAAACAACTTGTCTTAGTCTCTGTGGAAGTCTGGGTAGCCAAGAGGGCCCCATTATTAGTGAGTTATGCCACTTCCCCCCCTAGTTGAAAGACGCACCACCGGGGAGAAGCCATTTCCAGCTCTTCCAGGGGGGCAGCTCCGTGGCCGGGACATGGAATCCATAAATCTACTGTGAATTCTGGGACTCTGAAAGCCTCTCCAGGACGGGACCCTCCCACCAGAACCGACCCTCTCCGCTGTACGCTTCCTCTCCTCCCCCTTTTCCGCTCTCTCTTCCAGACTCCCCTTTCCCTCCCAGTTTCCAGCCGGCCCTGATCCCTCTCGCCGAATAACTCCCATTAGCCATTACTATCAAATTACGTCCCCAGGCTGAAAAGGCTTCGTCTGTTTGTTTTAATAGATTTCGTCTGTGAACACTTTTTCTTCCCTCCCCCCCCCCAAAAAAAAAGAATCGAAATTTATTTGAATTTTTTTTAGCAGATACAATTTTTCTTTTCATTTTTTTTTTTCGCAGTTGAAATTTTCTCTGTTTATACCTTTCCCCTCGCTGGTATTAACTTTCCCTAATTTTCGCATTTGGATCCCAGAATACACACAGGCTCCGAGCCCACCCGCCCACTCCCCCAGAGCCGGATGTACACAGTCGCCCCAGGTGCTCGTCATTCACAGCCCATCGTTTTATTCCCCAAAATGTACTCGGGCGAGGCCGGAGGTGGTGGAGGGGGAGGGGGGCACCAACACCCCCCCCCTACCCACCCACCCTCATCCGAGCTACTGATATATGTTGATAACCTTTCCTTCATCCCCCATCCCCCCCTCCCCAAACACCCCCTCCCCACCTCCAAACACTAGCGTATATTTGGCACAACATTCACAAGGCGGCTGCGCCATAACCCCCCCAACCCAACCCACCTTTATCAATAATGCATCTCTCGAGACGTGGCCTCGTAGCCCCTCGGAGCCGCGCCATTTATTTTTTCATTCCACGCCACATGTAAAAGTTGTTGATCTTGCCAGGCCAGCGAACACGGTCGTCAGTTGTAAAATACGAAGACAGCTCGGCGAAGCGGCACCCACTTCGGACGAGGGGGAGAGCCCTTTCGAGCTCCCACCACCAACACCAACACCAACACCGTCTCCTTCTTCTCGTTCTCCTCCTCCTTCGTCGTAGTCCTCCTGGTTCTGCTGCTCCTCCTGTTCATCATCCTCATTCTCCTCCTCCTCCTCCTCATCCTCCTCCTTCTCCTCCTCCTCCTCCTTCTTCTTCTTCTTCTTCTTCTTCTTCCTCTTTCCTTTCCCGCCATCTGCGATAACCTAGCTTGAGGATGGAGAAGGGAAGGGCTCTCTCTCTCTCTCTCTCTCTCTCTCTTCCCCTACCCCCAGACTTAAGAAAAAAAAAGGGGGGGTTAGAATTGGAGAAGGAAGGAAGGGGGTAGAAAGGGGAGTTTCACCCCACCCACTTTTGTCCTGAAGGGGGGGGAGTGGGCTCCCCCTGCCTCTTCTGTACCCGTCTGTTGCACCGTGATGGCCCTTGGGGGGTTACTTTACCCCGACCCCCCCAATCTTCCCGTGTGTTTTGAAGATCCGACAGAAATGGGATTAAACACAGGGGTGGAGTCGCCGGGGGAGACGCTTAATGGCCGTCTGAGTCGAAATTAAAGTGATTGGAGGTTCCTGGAATCATTCCTGTGCTGGAGGGGGGTTTTTTTTCTTTCCCTTCCCAGGGGTCTCTTCCCCCCCCCCCTTCCTTCTCCCCCCTCTCCCCCAGGGGTCTCTGCCGTATTCTTTTATTTTTTTTTTTTCTGGTGGGGTTTTGTTATGGGTGAGGAGGGTGGGTAAGGTGGTGGGGTTGGTTTTGGGTTATAGGGCGTTTCGGGAGGGGGTGTGTATATATAGTGAGCGATTCATTCATTTTTAGTTATTCATTTATTTTACTAATTAAAACACCAGGTCCTATTCTACGAAGGAGTCTTTAATGTGTTGCCCAAGGACCTCTTTCTCAAGGCTCTTGCAGCTGGTGCGTGCTACTTCCAGTAGCAGGGAAATGCGGACTTCTTTGGATCTAGGGATTTATTTATTTATTTTTTTTTTTTTTTTGACGAGGCTGTACCCTTCCCCCCGTGGTACAGCCAAGCCAGAGGCAGACTTTTCACTCTCTGTGTCACCTCTTGCAGGCGATAGATCGATGGATATGATTGTGAAGCGTCTTTGATATTCCATACACACGTAACCTGATCCTTTTATGTATCATCCAGTTGCTTTTATGTCAGATTTTCCTCTCTCTCTCTCTCTCTCTCTCTCTCTCTCTCTCTCTCTCTCTCTCTCTCTCTCTCTCTCTCTCTCTCTCTAGGTTTGTCGGGCATGGTTTGAGTGACAGCTTGAGCATAAACGTATCTGTGGGGCTCTCGCTCTCTTTCTTCCGTTTGCCTTGTGGAGTTTGTGTGTATATAAGTTAGGGGTGCGAATCAGCCTTGAGAGAGAGAGAGAGAGAGAGAGAGAGAGAGAGAGAGAGAGAGAGAGAGAGAGAGAGAGAGAGAGAGATCATCGTCATCTGACTGGAGGCTTGAGTCATAGAAGACAATTTGGCTTCTCGCTGTGAGCACCGGAGTGCCATAGTGAGTTTTGTTGCATCCACAAAGATTCTTCATAAAAAGGATTAGGATTAGGCTTCGTGATTATGTAAGGAGACTGTGATTGGTAGAAGGGCCACTACCCCCTCTCTCCCCCAAAAAAGAAAATACAGGATTAGTGCACGCGTGTGGTATGGGGATTGGACCAGATTAGGTGATTAGTTCTGCCTAAGGGGTAAGGGGAAGGTGAGGGGGGAAGGATTGTGACCAGTAATAAGGGCTATGGGTGGCGTAGATAGTGAGCTCATCATTGAAGATAAATTCGAATCATGTTTCGAAGGACGAGAGGGGATTTTGATGAAGCATTATCTTCAAATTGAAAAAGATAGTCTTCGTCCGTAGTATCTTGACGAGCAAGAAAATGAGCAAGTAGATAGGTAAAGTATACGAAATGATTAAGAACTATGGCTGAAATTATTTTTCCTTAATTCGATTATTGCGAGTAAATACCTTTGTAAACATTCGACTGGTAAAAAAGTTAATGCACGTTCTGCATTGTAGCAAAGGCCGGTAAGAAACGCTGGAGTGTAGCGGTCTCGTCTTAAGCAGACCTTGCTAGACTAAACATCTGATAAAAGCAGGTTCGTCTCCACCGCAGGGCTCTCGAAGAAGCGCTTCAGTTTAAAAGCGTTAGCTGACAGTTCCACGTAGATTTCCTGATGATTAGCGGTTTATTGTGGTCGTATCTTTTCATCAAGAGATGAGAGCTTAACTTATTGATATTTGGAGTCTAATTTTTCGCTCGGGTCTCAGGTCCATTTCTGAAATTACTGGGCAGCTGATGAACTACTTTGATCAGCAGACATCACTAGGGTCTCTCTCTCTCTCTCTCTCTCTCTCTCTCTCTCTCTCTCTCTCTCTCTCTCTCTCTCTCTCTCTCTCTCTCTCGGGCGCCTCCTCTGCCTCCTCCTTACAAAGAAAAAAAGAAAAAAGAAAAAAGACGGGGGGAGGGGAGGGGGGAAAGCGAGTCTAATTTGCATACATAAGACGTCTTGAAATATGTATAAAATTTCGGACATTGACGCCCTATCTTCCCTCCCGAAGCGTACGTTTTTACGAGCCTTTCCGCTGTCCAACGCCTTTGTAAGTTTAATACAAAATATCCCCACGTGGTGCCTCTCATGAGAATTTACACGTATCTTGTGGCGAATATGCGCAGTGCCTTGCACAATCTTCTCTTTTTGCAAGCCTGGCAGAACCAACCGGCCACCAACCAGAAGCTGTAGGGAGGAGGTGAAAAAGAAGAGAAATAATAATTTCCAGGTGGAAAGAATGGAGGTCAAAAAGAGGAAAAAGAAAAAAAAAGGATAAAAGAACCCGGAGGACAGGTGGATATACGACTGCAGGGCATGACCCTGGTGGAGAATATTAAGTTCGTGGGTCGGATATGTCCCCCTTGTAAAGTGCTGGTAGGGAGAGGCCAGGCTCTTTTGGAAGTCAAAAGGAGGATTTCTTGCATGAATCTTTGATTTTGTTTATGGTTCCTTTATTCCCTGGCCTCGTATCGTATCTTTTGCCTCTCCCTGTTTCTTTTTTTTTTTTTTTTTTTGTCTCCCCGCCCCCCCCTTCTTTATGGGTCTTTCATTCCGTTTCTGGTGTCTGTTTCCACCCTTGTTATCTCTGTCTTTATGATCTCTCCAGTCTGTGTCTTAGGGACTGTTTCCCCCCCTCAGTGTTTCTTCGTGTTTATGGTACCTTCAGTCTGTGTCCCTGATCTGTGCCACCTCGTGTTTTCCTTCATGCTTTATCGTCCCTTCATTCTGTGTCTCGTGTTTGTTTCCCCATCGTTCCCTCCATCTTTATGATCTCTTCCATCTGTTTGTTTTTTCCCCTTAGTATTTCTCCTTCAGTCTGTGTCACTGATCTGTGCTTTCTCTTGTATTCCTTCATGTTTATCGTTCCTTCTCTCTGTGTCTGGACATCTCTATCCCATCGTTTTCCTTCTGTTTTTACCCCTTTCTCATTTATACTGTCTTCATACTACTTCATTTTATTCAAGATGGAAGCTCATTAAAGTGATTTTATATACATTGACTTCGTGTCTGTCTTAATTGGAAAATCAATTGCCAAAGACATGCATTATTGTCCTTTTATTTTTCGTCTGAGTTCTCCAATATTTTCCATATATCTATTTTTTTTTCGCAACTGGAATGCATTTCATATGATTTCCTATAATTCTCTCTCTCTCTCTCTCTCTCTCTCTCTCTCTCTCTCTCTCTCTCTCTCTCTCTCTCTCTCTCTCTCTCTCTTCTCGTACATTTCTACATATGATCGAGGAGCATCAGACTTGCTCGGTTCAAGGAGTTAACATGGGAGGGGGGTGGAAACCGTACATCATGTCTGCCAAAGATCATGCCTGGCATTTGTGAAAGACGCTCGAACGTAAACTTGTGTGTGTGTGTATATATATACATTCTCCTTCAGCGCTTCGCCTCCATTGTGTACATGTGCACAACCCCTTCTCCATGCATCCCAGAGCCCTGGAAGATTTGGGTCCAAAGCTATCCGAAGCTATCCAAGATTGAGAAAAGCTGAGGACAGAGCTAAATTGCCTCATTTGGTAGTTTGGGCGCCGTGGAGATTCGCCTCATTTCCATATTTATAGATAATTTTTTGGAAAAAATATATTTGCTTGGAGATGGGCATCAGGGAAGTTTCTCAATATATTGGAAGTTTTACACAGTATACACGATCGCTAAGGCCTGTAGCAGCCAATAGCATATGCTAGCAGGAACTGACGTGTATACGTGTGTGTGTGTGTGTGTGTATATATATATATATATATATATATATATATATATATATATATATATATATATATTCATTTTGATTCCAGTGTTTACTGTGGTGGTGAAGGAATGTCTGTTAACGTAAACAGAAGCCAGGCGAACTTCGAGTTTCATATGTAGTTATTTAACTAGTCATTGTAAATAAGTACACATTGAAGCCACTGTTGCTCTCAAATAACCATCATTATGAAGGCTGCAGGTAACAGAAATCACTTATGACAATAAACTTTAGGCTTTATTATTTTTCTTTTTTACATCATTTATCGGTTCGTAATGAAGTTCGGCATTGCCATTACATCAGTGGGAACTGAAGTGAATGAGTCTTTTGATGTAACCAACAGGATGTTATTACGTCGTTTTTTATGCTTTGTTTTACGTGCACGAAGTCCATTTCGTACGTACACAACAAGGTTGTGCCTCAAGCTTTGTCGTTGAACTCATCATTAATTACTGGTAAGTCTATCTAAATAATCTCTCGGGTTGAATAGGATATATAGACTCTGGTATATATTCTTGTGATGATTTCAGAACGACAGCTCTTAAAACGCGTACAAGCCTCAGGGTAAGCGATTCAGCTCTGATTACCTTAGAGGAAGGAAGGTGCCTCGAGAGACGCAAGTCTCCCCATCTGGCTAGGAAAGAACAGGTATAAAGATCCAACATTGGGGTGGGTGGGTGGGACTACCTCCCTGCAACATCTGTAGTCGTGATGGAGCATAGATGACCACTCGGCGACGTCTATAATCGTGATAAGAGTATAGATACAAGACTCGTAGCGGTTCGTTTCGACTTCTCGTCTTCAAACGCGCGAACCTCATTTTGCCAAGAGGTGTTCTCTCGCGGGGTTGTATTGACCCAACGAGGAGGAAGACAGCACCACGCCACCACGACAGGTCGTGTTGCTCGACGGCGATGGTGGCCGGAACCATGCGCTGTGTCGTCAGGAAACCCCACATCATATTATGGTATTTGATACCAAGGCCTGCATGAATGCCGTCCTTGCGCACCGTGACGCTAGACCGCGGGAGAGGATCACGACAGCCGACAGCGTCGACAGCACGGTATTTCATCGTCGTCGAAGCGCCCAAGAAGTATACACCCAGTCCGTCCCGTCCCTCCTCCTCCGTGGTCTCCGGGAGCGTCCTACCACAGCCAACACGGGTCTTGGGTGAGCTTGTGTTTCCCCGAGTTCACTGGAGGAGGTCGATCATTCCTCCTCCCCGGCATGCGGCTGCTGCAGAAGGCCTGGAGGAAGAGGAGGAGGAGGGAGGGAGGGAGGGAGGAGGAGGAGGGTGAAGGAGGGACGGAGGAGGAGGGAGGAGCCACACAAAAGAACACGGGAAACTGACATTATCCACTTTTTTCGTGCGTGGTAGACCTCCGCCTCGTCTTCGTCTGATGATCCCCTTAATGAACGGGAGTTTGTTGAGCATCTGTGATACGGGATCGAAGTCCCAACAGGCCATTCTAGGGATTGAGGCCTTCTAGTACTTCCTGCAGATACCAGAAATAAAAAAAAAGAAATATAAGACCTTTAAGAATAGGATCTCCTGTCTCGAGTTTTGGGTTCTTGATTTCGTTGGTTTTAGAGCTCTTTGATTTCAATAGTTTGAGGTCTTGATTTCAATAGTTTTAGAGGTCTTGATTTCGTTGTTTTTGGAGGGCTTAATTCCATTAGGATATTGGATTCATTCATATAGATTATAACAAATCAAAGGCGCACACTAGGATTAAACGATAAGAGAATGAGAGGGTTGAGAACACAAGAGATGAAGAATTTTTAGATGAAGGACCAACGCACCAGGGAATGAGATAGTAAGAGTGATGGACTAACACCATCACATCTGTAAACTCAGCAATATCATTTTCCTCGTGTAACACTAATCTCATGTCTTTATCGTAAGAGAAAAAAAAGAAAAGAGTAAAAAAAAAAAAAAAGAGAAGGGGAAAAAAAAAATGGGCGCCCTCTGATGAAATGTATAAAAAGAATATTCGTTGAAATTACCTTCCCTCCTCCATCCTCCCCCCCCTCCAAAAAAAAACCCCCCTCCAAACCCCATTTTCCCGCCTGGGAGTAATATGGAGCAAATCTTTTAAAACGAGGTGGAGTAATGCTCCCAGATGTGTAAGACTCGGATTTTCTGCAAATTCGGTTCCCGCGAAGAGGATTGCAAGCCATGATGAGACGAGAGGAAAGGATTTGCCCCTCCTCCACCTTCCTCACCCTCACCCTCCACCTCCCCCTTAATAGTTCTTAGGAGATGCCTTCCATTTACTTTTCCATTTTTTTCCCTCCCCCATTTTACTCCCTCTCACCCACCCATACTTTTTTTTTATTTTCTATTTTTTTCTCCTTAAATATGATCTGCTTCATGGGCCAATTTGGATAGGTTTATGGCTCGTAATGTTGATGTATTTATTTGGTGACGCCTCTGTGTGTGTGTGTGTGTGTGTGTGTGTGTGTGTGTGTGTGTGTGTGTGTGTGTGTGTTTCCTGCCAGTAACGTAATTACTTTTCGGAGTGGATTAAAGTAATTTTTCCCCGTTTACGGGAAACAGGTGGAAAATGAAGGGGGATGAAGGCGGATGGGATGAGGATGGGAGGTAGAGTAAAGAGTGGAAGTCAAGGGCGTGGATAGTGGAGGATAGAGAGAGGGGAGGGTACGGGGTGGATGCTGCTGGACTGCAGGTGGATAGAAGAGCTGGAGGGCGTGGATGGTGGATAGTAGGGAGCGAATGAAGAACACAATGGCGATAGGAAGTGAGCATGGAGGAGGTGTTTGTGTGTGTGTGTGTGTGTGTGTGTGTGTGTGAGAGAGAGAGAGAGAGAGAGAGAGAGAGAGAGAGAGAGAGAGAGAGAGAGAGAGGGGGGGAGCTGCTTGTCTGCCCTACGTGTCCTCCAGAACCCCCGGTCACATTTTTGCCCCAAGATTCCCAAGAAATGTTGCATTTATATTATCGAAAAACGCAGAAGGGAGATAGGTACCTTGATCTCACTATCAGTACTAGATATAGAGTCTGGTTATACAGGAAAAGGATAAAAGAAAAGAAAGAGAAAAGAGAGGGAATATATATATATATATATATATATATATATATATATATATATATATATATATATATATATATATATATATATATATATATATATAATGCACATAGCAATAAGTGTTGATTATGAGGACAATTTGTATTCGTCGTAATGATGCGGTAATAACAATGCTTCATAATAGGGTAAAAAGAAAAACTATTCTGTTCAAGTAGTAATTCTGTTGTCGTTTCGGAAAAAAAAGAGTAAGAATGGCCTTTTGAATACTTTTTTTTGCATCTCCATGATAATTGCTAGATAACGATTATTGATCATTATATCCTCTCCAGGCAGTGATAATGGGAATTTATAACGGACAGTTCCCTCACCACCACGTGGAGTGATGGTTTTAATGATATAGATCAGTGCCTGACCTACGATTAAAGCAATGAAACAAATAAAGAATTCCTCTCTTTGAGCATTGCAAATATGAATCACGTATAATGGTCGGTTATCAAAGAGAGAAATTTGAGATACATGGAGAACTCCGACCCTAAGGATGGTAACCTGACCACTTGTACCAATTTCACTCCACTCAGTGGCAACCAGAGTCAGCCAGAATTGACCAAATGACCATGAGTCATCCAGGATGGTAAACCAGAAGTAGATCACGTCTCGTATGATTATCGATGTCTTATAATCTCTTCAATATATATGTATACAGGTTGATTAATAGGAGCAGGGATCGTGGTAAGCACAGACCTTACAGTAATGCATAAGGACGAAAGAATACTTCCCACGTATTCCCTGCGTGTCGTAGAGGGCGACTAAAAGGGAAGGGAGTGGGGGGGCTAGAAGTCCTCCCCTCTCGTTTTTAGTTTTCCTAAAGAAGGAACAGAGGAGGGGGGGGCCAAGTGAGGATATTCCCTCAAAGGCTCAGTCCTCTGTTCTTATATATATATATATATATATATATATATATATATATATATATATATATATATATATATATATATATATACACTGGCGTTGTGAACGAACTCTGTTTGCATGTGGTGACCTCGCCAGTGGGACGTCACTTTCGGCGGGGCTGTGTCATTCATCACCAGTGGACGAATTGGTGTTCTTCAGGACATTCTAAACCCCCCCTAAGGCAACCCACCTTTCCCTGCTTCTTCCCGGAACGTTGGGATCTCGACGATGCAAGGGCCCCATGAAAAGGGAGGGAAGGGAGGGGGAGATATGGTTATGTGTGTGTGCGTGCGTGTGCTTGTGTGTGTGTGTGTGTGTGTGTGTGTGTGTGTGTGTAGAGATTTGTGTTTCAGAGGAAAGTGGTGAAGCAAGACGTTGCCAATGATAATACGCCACACGACCAGAAGGGCATCGGATGGACACTGAACAGCAATAGAAATCCCCCCCCCCCCCACACACACACACACAAAATCGTAAACGCACGAAACAAGTCCTCCTTCCCTCGGATATATACATACAAAGTGAAGAAAACTCCTGGGAATCGCTATCTTCACAGATCAGGTCAAGAGAGTCAGAGAGAGAGAGAGAGAGAGAGAGAGAGAGAGAGAGAGAGAGAGAGAGAGAGAGAGAGAGAGAGGTTGGGGGGAGAGTTGATGGGTGGGGGTATGTGTGGGTGGGTGGGGGGGGGTTGGTAGCTAGATCCCAAGACAATCAATTAAGTTGTGATAAAGATTGGCTTCGCGACCAGGCCCGGAACGAGCTGCGAATGGCCTCGACCAAGGCGCGAAGATGGCCCGTAAAGGGATCCAGGCTGCGGATTCAAAGTGGGGCCCAATTACAGGAATTTTATGTTGCTGTAAAATGGTTTATGTTGCCATGAAGTTGCACATTAAGAAGGGCTCAGAGATCATATAAACCATTCAGAACAAACCCGCAGGTCTCTCTCTCTCTCCCTCTCTCTTGCTGTCTGTCTCTCTCTCCTTCTCTGATTTACTGCCGCTGCGAGACGATCTCTCAGTGCTCATTTCTCCTGTCGTTCGGATCGTATTTTGTCGCCGGTTGGACGACGTGTTGTTACCTCATTATGACCTCTCATTGGTCACTTACGAAGCATAACTGCCGAAGACGGTAGCGCGGTGTCTTAAAGGGGGCTGGGACTGCGCCGAGGGAAGTTTTCTTCGTCCTTTTTTCTCCGCCATTTGATGGTCTGGGGAATTGTGGTCTATTGGCATTGCTGGCAGATGTTTTTTTTTTTTTTTTTTACGGGGGGGACGACCCTCATCGTGTGTTTCCGTTCGTTGAGGTTTAAGGTAAATCCGCCGTAACTTTAAGAGACCTGGGTTGAACGAAGAGGAGTGCTGGAGCGCGAGAGTGCAACTGGGGGATTGTCAGTTGGGAGGCATCGCTTGCATTCTAGTATCCGGTCAGATGTGTTTTCTTATCCGACCCGTTCCTGTGGGTGGGTGGGGTGGGTTGGGTGGGTGAGTGAGTGAGTGGTTGGGTTTCGAGTTGGGGTAGATGACTCAAGGGCTGAAGGCATTATCAGACGACATTGTTTACTCAGTTCGTTACGAAGATTATTTTTTTGTTTTTTCTTTTTTTTTACTCAGATAAAGAGAACCATTTTTTCCCCCTTCCTTCAGTTGGTGTGCTAAAGGCATTATCATCACACGACAGTGTTTACTCAGTGCAAAGATTATTCTTTCTATTTATTCTCTGTGATAACTTGAGCCATTCACTTTTCCCCCTTCGTTCATTTTTTTTTTCTATTTGAGGCATTTTATTTGAGACATTGTTAAGTCAATGTACAAGCATGCTTGCATGTCCCCTTGATGAATTTTTTTGAATCAGAATTTGAATTTGAATGACAGCGACTTGAACTTTAGAACTTTTGCGTAAGCAGACCTGGCCTTTGACCTGACCACTACACCACGGTCCCTTGTGGTCATCGTTACTGACCATGAGTCTGCACAGGCTAGCCCTGGGTCGGCTAGCCCTAAAGTGTGGCAGTCGAATGGCCCACTCCCAACCCAAATGTTCATCATTCAGTGGAGTATTCATCAGAGATGGTAGACCCAGGGGAGAACGAAAGTGAAATAAGGAATGACATCAGAGGGCATAAGACACGTGACAATAAGAGAGACATAGAGAACAAAACAGACCCTGCCACTACGTCAGTGAATCGAGTATGTTAAGTGACATGAATGTCGGACTGAGAATAATGTTCAAGAACCAAATTAGGGAAGACAAACCCTGGTATTATTGAAGTAGTGGAGACAAAACTTAGTGAAGGAGATGACATGTGAGTTAATCCGTCTAGATGGATACGTGGTAGAAAGATGGATACGTGGCAGCAAGATGGAGGATACCAATTTGCAAGAGGGAAAGAGGGTACATAGAAGGATGAGATTAGACCCTCTTTACGAGGAAGAGTAGTAGGCTTCGGAAAATGTGTGTGGATGGCCCTGTCATACAGTATATAAAGGGAAGAGGATGTGTAGGAAAGAAACGCATGGTGGTGTTGATGATCTACAATCCTCCAAGGAATTCTAGGAATCAGAATAGACAGACAGAGGTGACGATAAGGTAACTATCAGAAAATGGACGGGTTCAGTATGTTTACTTCTCTGGACTGACACAAGGTATCTGATACTCCGAAGGAGACTGGTGAAGAAGCTGGATATTGTGGTAGGACTGAAAGGAAAAATCCTTCGACGGACAACAAAATAGATTATTGGAGGACAACAGAGCCCGAAAGTGGGTTGTGGGGGTCACCAGTGGCGTGCTGTGCGGGTTTCGATCCTGGGACCATTGCTCTTATCAGTCTATGTAACTGGCTGCCCAGAAGGTCCGGATTCGTACCCGTATATGTATGTGGATGATACCAAAGACACGATGGCACGAGTTTAGGTGGCGATGGCTAACTCCAGAATTGGTCTGAAACACGAGTTGATGAAATATTAAAGAAAAAAGTGGATAAGGAAACAGTAAACATTTTGTGGCTTATGATCAAGCCCAGCCACAACTGTAATAAGCATGAGATGCCTTTTGGTAACCGTATTATTGTCAAAGAAGGACAAAGAACTAGTAGAGAAAGTCCAGAGGAAAGTAAAAAAAGATGGTACCAGAATTTACAGAGTGGACAGTAAGGCCATCAATTTGCTTGTCACGAGAAAGAGAGAAGTAAAAGGTGAGCTGATCGCAACCTACGTGTATCTAAGCAAATTTGGTGATGTCAGAAAATGTTTTTTGGGTCCCAAGTGTGTAGAAATCTCTCCTCGTACTCTACGGATAGGTAATCGCGCGCGCGCGCGCGCACACACACACACACACACACACACACACACACACACACACACACACACACACACACACACACACACGTGTAGTCTCACACTATTAGTAGTGAAGTCACTTACAAGGCCGTGCTGTATCGTCGTATGGTTTCGCCACGGAATTCCTCCCCTTTCAAGGGAGCCCACACTGTCCCTGCTACTGAGTGTAGCGCAAACTTTGACGCTGCAGGACCCCTCCTAGATAAGGGGTCCTGGGATCATAACCTTGGGACCCCTTCTTGAAAAGGGCCTTAAGGTTTACATATATATATATATATATATATATATATATATATATATACATATATATATATATATATATATATACATATATATATATATATATATATATATATATATATATATATATATATGTGATAGATCGGTAGGAGTAAGAATAGACTGGCAATGAAGTGCAAAAATATACATAAAACCTACTCAAAATAGAAGCACAACCAGCCTAACCAGCCAAATATAACGTGGTCTAGCCACTTCTAGCCGAGATAGAGCTTAACAAGACCAGATTGTGGGTACTTTTCTCCTGCGCTGGGTAAGGCCAGCTCCATGATGGCAAGTTGCCACCTTCTCTCAGTTGGAGGTTTCTGTTGCTGAGCGTTTCTGTGCTAGGGCATCCACGTGACATGTTTAGAAGAGTTTATATGTTGAATTGGCATATTCAGACGTACATATTTGATAGATGTATGATGTTGATGTTGATGTTACACACACACACACACACACACACACACACACACACACACACACACACACACACACATATATATATATAGTAAAGATATACATGGATTTATGGACAAACAAATACATACCATGGAACATTATCGATAAATTTATCACATTAGATTATGATTAATTACTTGTTTGACTATGGAAATCTTATACACTTTTTTTCTATCTTTTCAGATACTGCTGTGCGTGCAAGGTAAGTGCTTACAGCGTCTTAACTATGTTTCATTAAGCATGTAGTTTAACTTGGTTAGATTGTATTTTGTTATGCATATCTTTCCTTCTTTTTTACTGTCTCGTTGAGCATGTTGTATGCCTGTGTTTAACGTGTGTTTAGTTATTCGTGTCATTCAGTCTCGTTTAAACCGTACACCGTTTTGCATGTCGTTTAATCTGCCTAGATTTACCTTCAACCGTTCGTTTAACTCGGTACATACTTCGTTGTGCACGTCCTTTCACTTTCTCTAGACGTATTTCGTTATGCTTGCCGTTTAACTCATAATGTATTCACTAATGCCTGTGTTTTAGCTTCGTTTAACGTGTGTGTCGTTAAAGAGTTTATAGTTAAGCTTGTTTAACTTATTTTTTTTGGGGGGGAATGCCTTTCATTATTATATCATTTTATATGTTTAGTTTATCGTTTTATGATGTAGACTTGATTCATTTATTGTGTTTTGTCTGATTCTTTTTTTTTTCTTTGTTTGAGGTGTGTCATAGATCGCTGTGTTTATCTTACTAACAACCCTACCACCTTTTTGCTAGTCGTATATTGAGCAGTTTGACGTTCGTGTGTTTGTTAATTTGCAGGCAGCTCTGAAGGATATTGACATCACCAGGTAAATAATCCCCAAAGTTTTTTTTTTTCTAAGCGCCTCCTGTTTGTACTGTCTCATTCATAATTTTACATAAGGCATCGCCTCCATCTAAGGCCACAGATGGCGTCATCCATCGCCTCATCAAATTATAGACACTCACAGTCGAATCAATTCCTTGACCCACCATCCTCCACCCCCCTCTCATGAAATTTTAGACGCGGACGACCACGGTGTATCGCACAAGCAAGCTAACAAGCAAGCATGAACGCACGTCCGAAGATAGAACGCCCATAGCTTCAGTTAAGCTTTGGTTGGGGGAGGGGGATGAATAAAGGCCAAGCAGACCCCCTACCCCTTTATCCGGGAGTGCTTCTCCACTTTGGGGTTATCGTGCACCCTCGGCTAAAGGAACGGTCGGCGTTGTGTTATCTTAAAGGAACGTTATTTGGCAGTTGCGACCCCTCTGGTGCCAGAAGCTCAAACTAATGACCAAAACAAGTTTGACGGATAGTAAGGGATTGGCCGTAAACATGCCCAGCTGGGAACGAGAGAGGGGAGGGAGCAAGAGAGAGGGTGTAAGGTAATGGGGAAGGAAAGAAGGGTGGTGGAAGGTTTGAACCCGAATAAGAATGGAGAGAGAGAGAGAGAGAGAGAGAGAGAGAGAGAGAGAGAGAGAGAGAGAGAGAGAGAGAGAGAGAGAGAGAGAGAGAGTAAAACTTAATGGAAGGTGAGAACGAGAGGGCAAACGGGTAGGATGTGTGTGTGTGTGTGTGTGTGTGTGTGTGTGTGTGTGTGTGTGTGTGTGTGAGAGAGAGAGAGAGAGAGAGAGAGAGAGAGAGAGAGAGAGAGAGAGAGAGAGAGAGAGAGAGAGAGAGAGAAAGAGAGAGAGAGTAGGCAAGAGAGGGGGCTGTACAAAATGGAAGGGTGACGAATAAGAAGAGAAAGATGAAGAGATTAAGAACAGGGAGAGGAGGTATAGGGTGAAAGGGATGAAGATGGAGAGGTTGGGAATGAAAGAGAAATGAAAGGGAACGAAAATGTTCTGAAGAAGAAAGGGGTAAGAGAGAGGGAAAGGAAATAAATGATAAGAAAGGAGGAAAAGGAGAGAAATAATCGGAGAGAGAAGATGGTAAGAGATTGAGAGAAGAATATGTAGAGCAAGGATATTGAATATGAAAGGATAAATGAGAGAAAGAAGGGGCATGTGACTGATACTGAAATCATAAATAAGATGGAAGGAAGAATATAGCATGTGTCAAGGAGAGCAGTGATGTATCATTCATACATATTTAATGTACGCTAATTATAGTTAAACATAAGGATCACCAAGCACACTTGCAAAAACATTCTTGTTTTGGTTGGATCACAAACACGGTGTAGGGTTGCTTGGCCAAATAGCGTGCAGCGCAGCAGACCAGTGTGGCATAGCTGAATGTAGAAAGCTATATATATATATATATATATATATATATATATATATATATATATATATATATATATATATATATGGAAGCTTGTATAGCAGTTCGTGCAGCAGGCTTTGTCCAGCAGACTTTAAGCTTGTGTCGTAGAACTTAAGTTCTTTAAGGTTCTGTAGCACATTGTGTAATAGCCTGTGTAGCAGATTCATTTGGAGGACAGTACAGCACACGGTAAGGTATAATGGATTGTAGGAAATAGAATATAAAACATATTTTTTGTATAGATTCTTTAACTTTGTCAGCCGTTTTTTTTTTTTTTTTTTCAAAAGAAGGAACAGAGAAGGGGGCCAGGTGAGGGTATTCCCTCAAAGGCCCAGTCCTCTGTTCTTAACGCTACCTCGCTATCGCGGGAAATGGCGAATAGTATGAAAAAAAAAAGAAAGAAAAAAAAAAAATATATATATATATATATATATATATATATATATATATATATATATATATATATAATTTCATGAGTATGAATGCTGTAATTATTGGGAAAATAATATTTTGTGGATGTTAGGAACATCGTGAAATCTTGGTCAATAAGTCCATTTAAGTATTCATGAATTTATTTTCACTTCATCAACACACACCACAAGTGCAAAAAAAGATAGAGTCAGGTATGTTTTGTTTTTAGTCGAGAGCACATATTTCAGTATTAAGTCGACGTTAAACACGTGCATTTGATTCCTTTTATTCGAAAAAAGGCTACAAAGGAAGGAAGGCATTGGAATATACGATTAATTTCTGGATACCAAGTGAATTTCTCCGCTTATTTGAAGATGATTCAGTAAGAGAAAGAAAAGAAGTAGATGATTCGACATCTTAAGACATATTTGTAAAGCTAAATCAATAAAATTGCCGGTGGGATTATCTTTGTTTTATCTTTTAAGTAAGTGTTCTTTTTTTTTTGTTGATGACGATTCTCGAAGAGCGTGGATTATGAGAAATACTCGTGATGGTAATGGAGCTAGTAAATTTCTCTGAGGGAAATTCTGTGAAGTGAGAAATCAGAAGCTGTGTTGGTGCAGTCGGTTGAACGCTGGCGTCTCCGCCGGTCTTGTGAGGGTGTTCGTTCTCTCGCGTTCTCTCCCGAAATATCGGCAGATCCTTCCTCCTTGTGCCCTTGCCTGTGATATATGAGAGAGAAATTCTTGATTGGTAGACGCGTGCCTCGTTGATCCAAGGGTCAGGATTCGGTCCTGCCACAGAGTGAGTGGGTGTTGTATTTGTGTATAGCGAGAGGAGAAAGTTATTCGTGGCGGATCCTCAAGGCTTGTGGTGCGTGCGCTGGGCAGCGGCGCCGCCGACAAGGTCGTTTTCTGACGGCGTGGGGGGGGTCTTGCCTTCCTAGCCCTCCCCAGAGATGATGGTAAGAGTTACCCATTTTTGTTCTAGGGGGGGTTGTGTGTGTGTGTGTGTGTGTGTGTGTGTGTGTGTGTGTCCGGTAGAGATGCCGGTCCAAGTCATCCGAACTGTATTCCGGTTAGGCGGCGTCCGGTTCATTTGCCGGACGTTTCGCGGACGCTTCCTGCGTGATTTCTTCCTCTTCCTTGAAGCGCTTGCGATGACGTCTCCAACGGCTGAAAGGAGGAGAATCGTGTCTTTGAATGGTTACAGTACAACCGAAATGATTGCAGTTCTAAATTCCTAATTTCATAATTGTGGCTTCAAAAACTAGAAATGAAATGAGGCGTCTTAAAGCCGCCCAGAAACACCTCAAATCATTCTCAGATTCTAAGATATTAATTACTTTTTTATGTAATCAAAAGAATCAAGTCAGAAATTACTTTTGGTGGTTGAGTTCGTCTGTGACATTAGCTTGACTGATGATGATGAACTAGTATTTGTATACAAATATAACAACAACAACCATCACCACCACCATCACTTTTATAGTTATAGTATAGTAGTTATAGTATAGTAGTTATAGTAGTAGTATTTAGTAGTATTAATGATAATAATAATAATAATAATAATTATAATAATAATAATAATAAAATAATGATAATGATAATAGTAATGATAACTGATAAAATAACCATAATAATAATAGTGATATTGACAGAAATTATAATGATAATGATAGCAATAATGATAATAGTAGTAATGATGATAGTAATAACAATAATGACAATAATAATTATGATAATATAATGATAATAGTCATGATGATGATCAGAAAACTAAATCAATTATAACTAATGATAATTACCAACATTCATGCCGTACTTGGAAAGCTGTATAATCAAAAAACATCAAAACAGGTCTAAGAAATGCAAACATAAAACACAAAGAAAATCTAAACGAGCGACGAGAATAAATTTTATGTTTTCACACATAAAAAGATATGAACAAATACTCGTTAAGGCTATATGAACAAAATGGTGAAAAGTAGAAAAAATTTAGAAGAAAGATGCGTTAATTAGTTGCGTTAATTAGGTATGTTAATTTAAATGATTACCTAGAAAGACAAATAGGAGAAGACAG